>NC_051065.1:32526333-32837666 GCF_004664715.2 Peromyscus leucopus | reverse complement strand
AGTTATCACTCTTCCCATGGCTAGCACCGCTCATGAGGCCAATGGTAACATTCTATTTTTTTCCTCCTAGCAACCTGCCTTCTCAGCTCCCTCAAAGAACAGACTCCGGAGATCTCCACAATGACAGCCAATTGAATGCTTCTTCACTCCCACCTCCCACCATGCATGACCGGACTCCCAACCTGCCCCTCCCACTTCACCCCCAAATCAGCAGGAAGCAGTCTCAAGAATTCAGTACCCTTGTTCCCCCACTTGCTATCCATAACTCACCTTTTTATAGTAATCAAAATGGAGGAATGCTGGCATTCAGGACCCCTTGGGGACCTGCCCTGTGTCCTGACATAAAGTCCCCTTTAAAAAGAAAATTTCTTCCAGCTTCTCTGTCTCTCTAATCCCATGAGGTGTACATCTCTCTCTTTCTCTCCTACCAAATAAAACTCTTTACCGAGTGCTGTCTGAAGGCGTCTCTGTCTCTCACCCACTGTGGGGCATGCTGGCTCCACCCACCAGGGCCTCCTGCACGCCATATCCTAACACTAGATATGAACCATGAACTGCAAGGGCCTGCATTGTAAGGAATTGTTATGAAGAAACCATGTCGGTCGGTACCTGAACCAACTTTCCCAAAGAGCTTCTCTGCTTCCAAAGCTCCCAGATTATGACCCAAGAAGTCCGTTCTGAGTCAGTCTTTCCCAGGGATTCTTCCAATTTATGTGCATCTCTTCCTAGTCTAACCAGTTAAGAACAGGGACATTTCCTTTATCATTTTTTGGGTTGAGTGGGCTCAAAATGTCCTGTTCAGGGGCTGAGGTAGGGGTTAGATTTGCTTCTGTTTGATTCAGTACAGTTCTAGGCGTCTGAGTCCTTATAGTATTTAACTTTATAATCAAATAACAGAACCAATGAGACAATGTGTATTTTTTGAACGTGGCAAATGTGTGTTTTTTTGTTTTTTTGCCTTTGTGCTTTTTCAGTAATTTGACCACAATGAGATTGTTTTTACATGATAGTAAAGCAAATTAACCACTTTGAATTTTGGAGATAATATGTGTGTGCATATGAATCAATATATCAATGCTTATTTCCTATTAAGAGGGGAAATAGCTTTGTGTTCAACACGTACCAACTGTTTTTTTCTGCTGTGAAATAGTGGGAGGATATATTTTGATTTTACCAAGCTTTAATCTGTAAAATGTCACATAGATATATCTGATAGCAACACCTGAAATACTGCACGGAGCCGCTTCTGCATCCCCAGGACAGATGTGCGGTCTCTACACCATCCCCAGGACAGATGTGCGGTCTCTATGGCGTCCCCAGGACTGATGTGCGGTCTCTACGGCGTCCCCAGGACAGATGTGCGGTCTCTACGCCATCCCCAGGACAGTCTGCTGCACACAGACTCCTGGTGACTGGATTTAAATGATCCTACTCAGAACTCCAAGTTACTGACTTTTTAAACACTTAGCTTTACTTTCTATTCTTAAAGTTCAGTTAATGCCATCATTTGAACTCGATTGACCTTTCCTGTCGTATGTCCGGTTGGAAATCCCTAAAACTGTTACTGCCATCATGAAATTTACCAAAGTATTTGTATTTGCATAAAAATGCATCTTTGAAAAGTAAACCTCATAAAGATTTAGTATGATATGAACATTAAAAATTCCTGGTTATAGTGTTGGTTAATACTATGAGATGAGGCTTCAAAATGTTTCTGTATGTATGTATATATTAATTTTCTTATTTATTTCCTTTGAGACAGGTCTCACCATGTTGCTCAGGCTGGCCTCAAACTTATAATCTTCTTGATTCAATGTCCTGAGTGCTGTGATTACAAACAAGCAGTAGCATGTCTGGACAAATAAAATTTAACATAATAATTCTAACTTGAGACTCTCAAATCCTCTTAGTGCAGAAAGGGAGCTAGAGCACAAGTTGTGTGGTTATTGCAAAGGGTCACACAAACAACAAACACAACAGCAATAACATTTATCAAAATGACGGCATAGTTATTTTAGAATTCACACATATTTCATGAACACAATTTCAATTTCATTGTTCAGAATTAATGTTCAAAATCAAATGTTTTATCCTGTAAGCCCATGCTCCCTTACCTGGCCAAGGTCACCTGATATGGCCATGAGGAATTAAACCAGGGTGGTTGGAGGGTCCACAGGTAAACTTAAGCTGTGGCAATTTTATTGAGAGCAATCAGACTTTTAATATCTTTTTCAGAAACAGAATATAATGGCAACTGCAGGAGCAATACAGTTGGAGTTGCCAGGATTCAATGACATTTGCAGGCTATACAGGGTACACAAGATTAATGTCCAAGACTGAATGTCCCAACATCCTTCCATGCTTCCTTTACTTCTGAGGGAACATACAGAAAAACACCCAGTGGCCTGAACATTTTACTGCCTGAGCGGGTGCATCAGTCTGTCAGGAACTGGAAGGTACATTATATCCCAGGAGCATGGACTCTAACCTGAGAAATCTATGATGCATGCCTCTCAGCTAGGCCAGGCCAACTGCATGGTTCAGTGCATTCTCCAGTATGTCATTAATGTGAAGCATATTGATATTTGTTGTTAATGGTGTATTGAACTATTTGTCTTTTTACATTTCAAAAGTTCAATGTAATTTTTATCACTTATTGACTTGTCTGATAGCACTGACCAGCTAAATTAATTTTAAAAATCCATAAAAATTCATATAAAATAATGAACGAATAGCAAGTTCCATAGCACACTTCTTTTTGCCTTTAATGAAACTCTTTGGAACACACTTTGACATTCCCAATTTAATTCCCACCTCACAGGTGTTCAATTATCACTCTATTAACATGTGCATCAGTAATGGTGTCTTTAATGTATTTCACCATGCCATCAATTAGAAGGAGATCATCCCTGAATATGGGGTGGGGTATTTGCTAAAACATCATTCTTTGAACTTTGAGACCTCTGATAGTCTTTCATATAATATAATTTGCAACAATTTTCTCATTTAAAAATGTATCTTTGAAAAATAAAACTCACAAAGATTAAGTATAATATGAACATTAAAAATTCCTGGTTATAGTGTTGTTTAATACTATGATATGAAGCTTCAAAATGTTTCTGTATGTTTGTATATATTTATTTTCATATTTATTTCCTTTGAGACAGGTCTCACCATGTTGCTCAGGCTGGCCTCAAACTTATAATCTTCTTGATTCAATGTCCTGAGTGCTGGGATTACAAACAAGCAGTAGCATGTCTGGACAAAAGTATTTATTTTTTTATTATCAAAGATTGTTAAAACATTTTCCATATAATGCACCAAGACACTTGTGTATATTTCTCAGTTTGTACATTGGAAATAAGCTGTTCAGTGAGGTGAGCTTATAGGATAAAGAAAAAAGAAAGAAATAGGGATTGCATAGAATACAGAATCATAGTTACATGATCAGGGATGAGAAACTATTTCTGAGACTGCTAAGCATCACTGGCCAGTAATGAGCCAATCTCTCATGAGCATCCTCTAGGCTCTTTCTCTTTCATCCTTCTCTGTAAACTGTTAAGTACCATTTAAATACAACCAGAAAGTGTTTCCCAAGTTTATTTCTCAGAATGTCTAGTTGACATTAATGAGAAAAACCTAAAAAGCAATTATGACAGAAGGCCAGCAAAGTTTCTTTCTTCTTTTTCAATTAGTTACAAGTTTATTTTGTAAGAATGTTTATTAAGTTTATATAAAAAGGTTGACTTTATAATAACCACTTAAAGACAATTCTTATCTCTCAACCAATGATCTTCATTCTACTACCCATATTTTAGGGTATCCTTTAGTCTACAACATACCTCATTTCACAGGATCTGAGATATATACTTGTGTGTTGCAGACAAAATATCTTCAAGTTTGCTTTAAAATGGTACAAGAAAAGAGTAGATCAAACTTTCAAATTTATAGATACTCATACTGCAAGAAGGGACCAGTACCTCTAAATATTATTTACTCTGTTTTGTTCAGATAGTAAATAAAATTCTTTTTTTTTTTTTCATTTTTCTTTATTAAGAAAAGTTCTACTCACTCTACATACTACCCACAGATCCCACTTCCTCCCTCCTCCCACCCCCAACCCTCTTTCCCAAGCCACCCCACATCTCCACATCCCTCAAATCAAGGTCTCCCATGGGGAGTCAGCAGAGCCCAGCACACTGAGCTTAGGTAGGTCCAAGCCCCTTCCCACTGCACCAAGGCTGCACAAGGTATCACACCACAGGTACTGGATTCCCAGAACCCTGCCCATAGACCAGGGACAGATACGGATCTCCCTGCCTGGGTGCCCCTCCCCTCCCCAACAGTTGGAGCCAAACAACCGTCTTCCATATCCAGAGGGCCTAGTCTAGTCTCATGGGGGCTCCACAGCCACCAGTCCACAGTTCATGGGCTTACACTAGTGTGGCCGGTCATCTCTGCATGTCCTCCCATCATGATCTCAACATCCCTCGCCTGCCCAATCCCTCCTCTCTCTCATCAATTGGATCCCAGAGCTAAGCCTGGTGCCTGGCTGTGAATCTCTGCATCTGCCTCCATCTGTCACTGGACAAAGGCTCTATGATAACACTTAGGTTATTCACTAGACCAGTCACCAGAGTAGACCAGTCCAGGCACCCTCTGGACCACTGCCAGTACTCCAAGGTAGGGTCAACCTTGTGGATTCCTGAGAGCCTTCCCAGCACCCTGCCTCTTCCTATTCCCATGATGTCCTCATCTATCATGGTATCTCCCTCCCTGCCCTCCCCCACTGTCCCTATTCCAGCTTGACCCTCCCATTCCCCCATGTTCTCATGCCCCACTCCTCACCCTCTGCCACCCCCCAACACCCAGTCCACTCATGTAGCTCTCATCCACTTCTCCTTCACTGGGCCATCCATGTGTCCCTCCTAGGGTCTTTCCCTGTTAGCTAGCCTCTCTGGAGCTGTGGGTTGCAGTCTGGCCATCCCTCTCCTCACATCTAGTATCCACTTATGAGTGAGTACATACTATGTTTGTCCTTCTGAGTCTGGGTTACCTCACTCAGGATGATATTTTCTAGTTCTATCCATTTGCCTGTAAATTTCATGATATCATTGTTTTTTACTGCTGTGTAGTATTCCATTGTGTATATGTGCCACATTTTCTTCATCCATTCTTCAGTTGAGGGGCATCTAGGTTGTTTCCAGGTTCTGGCTATTATGAATAATGCTGATATGAACATAGTTGAGCATGTGTCCTTGTGGTAAGATTGAGCATTCCTTGGGTACATGCCCAAGAATAGTATAGCTCAGTCTTGAAGACTTATTCCTAATTTTCTAAGAAACCGCCATACTTATTTCCAAAGTGGCTGTACAAGTTTGCATTCCCACCAACAGCAGAGGAATGTTCTGCTTGCTCCATATCCTCTCCCACATAAGCTGTCTTCAGTGTTTTTGATCTTAGCCATTCTGACAGGTGTAAGATGGTATCTCAGAGTTGTTTTGATTTGCATTCCCCTGATAACTAAGGATGTTGAGCAATTCCTTAAATGTCTTTTATCCATTTGAGATTCTTCTGTTGAGAATTCTCTGTTAAGCTCTTTAGCCCATTTTTTAATTGAATTGTTCGATATTTTGAAGTCTAGATTTTGAGTTCTTTATATATTTTAGAGATCAGCCCCCTGTCAGATGTGGGGTTTGTAAAGATCTTTTCCCATACTGTAGGCTGTTGTTTTGTCTTATTGACTGAGTCCTTGGCTCTACAAAAGCTTCTCAGTTTCAGTAGGTCCCATTTATTAATTGTCACTCTCAATGTCTGTGCTACTGGTGTTATATTTAGGAACTAGACTCCTGTGCCAATTCATTCCAGACTACTTCCTACTTTCTCTTCTATCAAGTTCAGTGTAACTGGATTTATGTTGAGGTCTTTGATCCACTTGGACTTGAGTTTTGTGCATGGTGACAGATTTGGATCTATTTGTAATCTTCTGCATGTTGACATCCAGTTATGCTAGCACAATTTGCTGAAGATGCTTTCTTTTTTTCATGGCACAGTTTTGACTTCTTTGTCGAAAATTGTATGTTCATAGCTGTATGGATTAATGTCAGGAACTTCAATTCAATTTCATTGGTCCACGTGTCAGTTTTTATGCCAGTACCAAGCTGTTTTTATTACTATAGCTCTATAGTAGAGCTTGAGGTCAGGGATCATGATGCCTCCAGTGGTTGCTTTATTATACAGGATTCTTTTAGCTATCCTAGGTTTTTTTGTTTTTCCATATAAAGGTAAGTATTTTTCTTTCCAAGTCTGTGAAGAATTGTGTTGGGATTTTGATGGGGATTGCATTGAATCTGTAGATTGCTGTTGGTAAGATTGCCATTTTTGCTATGTTAATTCTACCTATCCATAAGCATGGGAAATCTTTCCATTTTCTGATATCTTCTTCAATTTCTTTCTTCAGAGACTTGAAGTTTTTATCATACAGGCCTTTCACTTGCTTAGTTAGAGTTACCCCAAGCCAAGGTATTTTATATTATTTGTGGCTACTGTAAAGGGTGATGTATCTCTGATTTCTTTCTCAGCCCATTTGTCATTTGTATATAAGAGGGCTACTGATTTTTTTTTTTTAGTTAATCTTGTATCCTGTCACATTACTGAAGGAGTTTATCAGCTGTAGGGTTTCCCTGGTAGAATTTTTGGGGTCACTGATGTATACTATCTTATCATCTGCAAATAGTGAAAGTTTTCTTCCTTTCCAACTTGTATCACCTTGATCTCCTTTTGTTGTCTTATTGTTCTAGCTAGAACTTCAAGTACTATGTTGAATAAGTATGAGGAGAGTGGACAGCCTTGTCTTATTCCTGATTTTAGTGGAATTGCTTTGAGTTTCTCTCCATTTAATTTGATGTTGGCTATAGGCTTGCTGTTATTGTCTTTATTATGTTTAGGTATGTTCCTTGTGTTCCTGATCTCTCTAGAACCTTTATCATGAAGGGGTGTTATATTTTTGTCAAAGGCTTTTTCAGCATTCAATGAGATGACCATGTGGTTTTTTTCTTTCAGTTTGTGTATATGGTGTATTACATTGATAGATTTTCATATGTTGAACCATCCTTGCATCCCTGGGATGAAGCCTACTTGATCATGATGGATAATTTTTTTTGATGTGTTCCTGAATTTCGTTAGCGAGTATTTTATTGAGTATTTCTGAATCAATGTTCATGGGGGAAATTGGTCTGTAATTCTTTCTTTGTTGCATGTTTGTGTGGTTTGGGTATCAAAGTAACTGTAGCCTCATAAAAAGAATTTAGTCATGTACCTTCTGTTTCTATTGTGTGGAACAATTTGAAGAGTATTGGTATTAGTTCTTCTTTGAAAATCTGGTAGAATTCTGCACTGAAACCTCCTGGTCCTGGGCTTTTTTTTTTTTTTTTTTTTTTTTTTTTGGTTGGGAGACTTTTAATGACCATTTCTATTTCCTTAGGGGTTACTATTTAAATAGTTTATCTGGTCTTGATTTAACTTTGGTACAGGGTACCTATCCAGAAAATCATCCATTTCTTTCAGATTTTCCAATTTTGTGGAGTACAGGTTTTTGAAGTATGACCTGATGATTCTCTGGATTTCCTTGTTGTCTGTTGTTATGTCTCCCTTTTCATTTCTGATTTTGTTAATTTGGATTCTCTCTCTCTCTCTCTCTCTCTCTCTCTCTCTCTCTCTCTCTCTCTCTCTCTGATTTTTGGTTAATTTGGATAGGGGCTTGTCTATTTTGTTGATTTTCTCAAAGAACCAATTCTTTGTTTCGTTGATTCTTTGTATTGTTCTCTTTGTTTCTATTTTATTGCTTTCAGTCCTCAATCTGATTATTTCCTGGCGTCTATTCCTCCTGGGTGACTTTGATTCTTGTTCTAGAGCTTTCAGGTGTGCTGTTAAGTCACTAGAATGAGATTTCTCCAACTTCTTTATGTGAGCATTTAGAGCTATTAATTTTTCTCTTAGCACTACTTTCATAGTGTCTCATAAGTTTGGGTATGTTGTACATTCATTTTCATTGAATTCTAGGAAATCTTTAATTTCTTTCTTTATTTCTTCCTTGACCCATTGGTGATTCAATTGGGCGTTATTGAGTTTCCATGAGATTGTAGGCTTTCTGTAATTTTTGTTGTTGTTGAAATCTAACTTTAAGCCATGGTGGTCTGATAAGATACAGGAGGTTATTTCAATTTTTTTTGTATCTGTTGAGATTTGCTTTGTGACCAAGTATGTGGTCAATTTTGGAGAAGGTTCCATGGGGTGCTGAAAAGAAGGTATATTCTTTTGTGTTAGGGTTGAATATTCTGTAGATATCTATTAAGTCCATTTGAGCCATAATGTCTGTTAGTTCCCTTATTTCTCTGTTAAGTTTCTGTGTGACAGGCCTCTCCATTAGTGAGAGTGGGGTGTTGAAGTCTCCCACTACTAGTGTATGGGGTTTGATGTGTGATTTAAGCTTTAGTAATGTTTGTTTTACAAATGTGGGTGCCCTTGTATTTGGGGCATAAATGTTCAGAACTGAGACTTCATCTTGTCAGATTTCCCCTGTGATAAATATGTAATGTCCTTCTCAATCTCTTTCAATTGATTTTAGTTTGAAGTCTTTTTTATTAGATATTAGGATAGCTATACCAGCTTGCTTCTTAAATCCATTTGATTGGAAAGTCTTTTCCCAGCCTTTTATTCTGAGGTAGTGTCTGTCTTTGTAGTTGAGGTGTGTTTCTTGTATGCAGTAAATGGATGGATCTTGTTTTCATATCCATTCTGTTAGCCTGTGTCTTTTTATAGCTGAACTGAGACCATTGATATTAATGGATATTAATGACCAGTGATAGTTAATTCCTGTTATTTTTTGGTGGTAGTGTTGTATGTTTCCCTTCTTTGGTATTTGTTTGTGTAGGATTACCTATTGCCTGTGTTTTCATGGGTGTATCTAACTTCCTCAGGTTGAATTTTTCCTTCAAGTGCTTTCTGTAGGGCTGGATTTGTGGAGAGATATTGTTTAAATCTGGTTTTTTCATGGAATATTTTGTTTACTCTGTCTATGTTGATTGAGAGTTTTGCTGGGTATAATAGTCTGGATTGGCACCCATGGTCTCTTAGTGTCTGCATAATGTCTCTCCAGGACCTTCTGACTTTTAGAGTCTTCCTTAAGAAGTCAGGTGTTATTCTTATGGGTCTGCCTTTATATGTTACTTGGTCTTTTTCCTTTGCAGCTCTTAATAATTTTTCTTTATTCTGTATGTTTAGTCGTTTGATTATTATGCAGCAAGGGGACTTTTTTTTTTGACCCAGTCTATTTGGTTTTCTGTACCCTTCTTGTATCTTTATAGGCATTTGTAAATAAAATTCTTAATGCTTATGTTCCCAACACTATACTTTCCTTATGTTATCATTCTGATCCTTAAATGAGATTAAATAAGATTGTTACACAAATCAATATACAACATAAACTAGAGAAATCTCAGGCTGCCTTAGCAGGAGCTCCAGCCCATAATGTAGCAGCTGTAAAGAATATGAATCTTCCAGAGATCCCAAATAATATTAACATTGATGACATCAGTATAAAGGTGCCAAACCTGCCCTCTTTTAAATAAAATATCAAAAAGGCCACTTTCAGGTAAAATCCAGAGGGAACGTCATCTATGTTTACCATGCAGTTGTTTACCAAAAGCAGAGGAAAAAAATGGGCTCTTGGATTTAAGTCAAGGTACTGTTGCATGAAATCAGTACGATAGTTCAAAGTTACTTAGCTTGCTCAGTGATTTTAAGGAAATGGAGTAATTCCAGTGTGTTTTTTTTTCCTTTTCCAAACTGCATTCCTATGCCCACATAAAGGGATTACTCTATGTATTGGCTATTATGATATTTCAAAAAATGAGATGTTTCCTTAATAATGTACAACCCAAGCTGCTGGCATTTTGTATGGATCACAAATACAGTGTTCTCTAATTATTTCTGCTGTTTGTCACAATTGTTATTTAAAGAACCAAGTATGTATTGCCAGAAAACATGACCTTTTCCTTAATTTAAATAAACTCCATGACGACTGGACTTCCAAAGTACCTTTCTGTTTTGCTTAGTACCTACTGTAGCAACTATTATTTCTTACAACCTTCTGACTCAACAAAGTAAATAAAAGGATATTTTACCACTGTTTTTATTTATTTATTTGTTTGTTTGTTTGTTTTTCGAGACAGGGTTTCTCTGTGTAATTTTGGAGCCTATATCTTGAAACTCACTCTGTAGCCCAGGCTGGCCTTGAACTCACAGAGATCCACCTGGCCTTGCCTCCCGAGTGCTGGGATTAAAGGTGGGCACCACCACCACCACCACCACCACCACCACCACCACCACCACCACCCGGCTGCCACTGTTTTTTGAGAAGGACAAATCTGGTTGTCTAAAAGTCAACCCACTGTATACACTTTATGTACGTGTGCTGTCTAATATGAACAGGAGGCCTTTCCTACTTGAGTCATTTCCAACCCAAGATAAATAACCCAAGTACTACAAAAGTCTATAACACAGCACAAAGAGACCATGGTAGGCTTCCTAATCCCAGTTAGGGGTAGAATTATATATATATAGTTTTTACAATTCACAATTGTGTTTAGAGAATCACAAATATAGGTCATCAACTTGAGCAAGATGCATAAATACTTAGAAAGCTTTGCAATTTCAAAACCACCCTCGCCCAAATTGCCAAAGAATACACAAAATAAATGTTTATTCTACCTTTCTGTCATGTTCTTGGATCCTGTGTCACTGTTACATGAAGAAAAAAAAAAGCAAAACAAGTGAAATCAGAATCCCTAATGTTATCAAGTGGGAAAAAAAGTCAAGGCTGTCAGCTGTCAGCAAGGAACAGCAAAGACGATGCTGTGAAAGGAACCAGAAGGTTGCTGGAAAACTGCTCTCGCTCTATGCTCACCCTTCAAAACATGCTCCTGTGTGCTCGGGAACACATCTTTTTCCTGTTACGGTAACAGAAGTGCAAGTTCTCGTGCAAATACTGGAGGACACTGTGTTTGTACTGTCATTCTAACCAGCTTTACAGGTGGGTCAGGAACGTGTCTGTAGATTCTGGTGACGGTCTCCTGCACTTCTCTTGCTGCAATAGTGGACACTTAAAAAAAAAAAAAAAAGAATGAACCCAGAGGCACAACAAAAGTCAGAGAGACCGCTCTTATAACTTAGCAACACACAGATGGAATCAAATTTAAATGCAGTCCAGTCTGCTCTGAGGAGCATTCGGTTCAGCTTCCAAATCTTGATTGCTTGATGCAGACTCCTCTGAGAATACTTAGAAGGTGTCTTCTAAGCCAGCGATGCTGTGTCAGTGGTGAGACATTCTCCATAGCTGTGTCTGCTTGGCACTCAACCAGTTGTTGTCTGTGAGGAAGTACTAACCATGTGTGTGACCACTTCCCTGTTCTCATGTTAGGGAGTTCATATTGCTCTTACCACCTTTAGCTTTCACATTAACAACAGATCCACATACACCATCACTGTAGTCACCTGAAGATTCTCCCAGAAGGCATAGCTGTGTCTCCAGCAAAAAGCAATCAAGGTTCTTCATCTCTGCTGTTTGGTCAGTGCGATTAGCCATTGCTCTTCCTGTTTAATTTTCTCTTCTTCCTGCAGAGGTTCAGTACTATCCTTTAAAACGTAGGTAGTCACAGCCAGGCCTCAAATCACCTGACGCCTGGGTAGGGCTGGATGGAGGCCAAAGTCTTCAACGTCATCAAACTTGAAAAGCAACTGAAGATCTGCTTGAGAAGTTTGCTTTCATCACTTAAAAAAAAAAAAAAAAAAAAAAGATAGAGCACTTCTCCCCTGTTCTGTAGAGGACTGTAAACAGGGTGCTCCCCTGTTCTGTAGAGGACATTAAGCAAAGTGCTCAGGGCTACATAACCTCCTGGTTAGTTCTGGTTTTCCCTCTTCTGTGGGTGGCAGGTGAGTGTAGGGGTGGTTTCTGGTTCGATTGTTACTCTCTTAGATTGATCTTGCAAAATGTCATAGATCTTATTCATACTTGGGAAACGGAATCACAGCCAGGTGTCATTTGGCTTCAGATCTTTCCTCCACACTTCTGGGTAATTGTTTTAAAAGCTGTTGTTCTATTCCTGTTACCCATAGAGATCTCTACTACCCTGCCCTCTCTCTGGTCTTCCACTTCATTGAGAAAGCTCAGCTCAGCAAATGTGGAGTGCCATAACTTTTCACACAAACTTTCCTCCTCCTTCTCCTGCCTCTCCTCCTCATTTTTTGATAAAACCATAAATACTCAAGGCACAGGAGGAAATGACAAGGTAGTCTACAGTCTTATCCAACACAGTAGAATTGGCATGATGGGCATGTTGTATTGCATTGACTCTGTTTTCTTCAGAGAACCAGTTATTTGACTTAGGTTTTTGGTGTGGAATATTGGTTTAATTATGTAAAGGGGTGTTACTTTTGTTTGTGCTATATTTGGGTAATGATGTAAGGATGTGTGTTTAATTATGTAAAGATGTGTTGCATCTATTTCACCTTGCCTGCCTAAGACACCTGATTGGTCTAATAAAAAACTAAATGGCCACTAGGTAGGCAGAGAAAGGATAGGAGGGGCTGGCATGCAGAGAGAATAAATAGAAGGAGAGATCTAGGCTCGAGAGAGTCGAGAAGGAGGAGAGAAGAAGGAGGAGAGAGTGAAGGCCGTGCCAGGGACAAGAAGTCAGACAGACACTGGCAGCAGACAAGAGAAGCAGTGAAAACAAGATATAGAGAAGTGAGAAAGGGAATAAGCCTGAGGCAAAAGGTAGATAAAGAGAAACAGGTTAATTTAAGTTAAAAGAGCCAGAAGTGTGCCTAAGCTAGGCTGAATCTTCAAAACTAATAATAAGTCTCTGTGTCATGATTTGGGAGCTGGTTAATGGCCCAAGAGAAAAATGCCTGGTAAAGGCTTTATTGTTGTTGTTGCTTTTTGATTTTGTTTTTGTTTTATGGCCAGTTGGAAATAAATTTGACTGTTTATGAAACTTCTAAGACATTTTGGGAAGTAAGTTCCCAGATACAACCTATCTGTTAATCAGTTAAAAACCATTGCTTTGGGAATGGGGAGATGGCTCCATCAGTAATGGGCTTGGTAGAAAAGCATGGAGACCTGAGTTTGAGTTCCCAACAGCCATGGAAAAAGCTGCATGGGCACCTATGTTTATAATCTCAGTATTGAGGGTTGGGAAGAGTTTTTAATAGTTAAGAGCATTTAATACTCTTCCAGAGGACCAGAGTTCAGTTCCCAGCATGCATGTTGGATGGCTCAGAACTGCCTGTAATACCAGCTCCTGGGAATCCGATGTTCTCTTCTGCCTCCATGGTCACCCCACACGTGGCATGCATTCATGCGCACACAAAAATATACAGCTAAAACAAAACAGTTATTGCTACACCCTGGTGGTACGGTCACTCCCTGTCCAGTCTGGAGGGGTTTATCTCTATGCCCCTTCCTGCCCCACAGGCACTGCTGTGTCAACAAGGGATGACCTGGTAATGATGGCGTATTTCTACATCTGTAAACAATTGGATCAGCCCTGGACATCTGGACATGGACTAGTGTTAAGCCACCTTTATGAACACCAGCAATGGCAGTTGGATTCAACTTCGTGTCTTTTGTTTTGTTTTTTTCTTACTTACCATGATTTTTTAAATTGTCTCATTTGGACTCTGTTTAGGATTAAGTGAAATTTACATCTTAGTTTAATTTACATTAAATTTACATCTTAACATTTTATTAGAGTTGTATTTTTAAAAATTATTTTTCATACAATATATTTTGATGATATTCTTTTCCTTCCTCAGCTCTTCCCAGATCCACTCTACCTCCCTACCCACCCAACTTCATGTCCCTCTTCTAATGTCCCCAAGCTTCCAAACAACCAAATAGCAAAAATCAAATCAAAACAAAACAAAAACAATCAGACATAAAACACTAAAACAGAAAAAAATGATAAAATATAATATAATAAATAAATAAATACAATAATAAAAAAAAACATGGAATCTGTTTGGGGATGGCTAGCTACTCCGTGGTGTAGGCTCTCCCTTAGAGTGTGATTGATTTACACAGTGACACACTCCATTGGAGAGAACTGATTTTCCCTTTCCCAGGAGGCATCAGTTGCAAACAGCTTCTTGGTTAAAGGTGGGACATTTTTCTACTTCCTCTTCTCAGTGCTGGGGTTTTGCCTGGTTTGAACATGTGTAGGTCTCAGGTGTGCTGTCACAGTCTCAGTGAGGTCATATGTGTTGTGTCCTGTTGTGTCTGAAAGACATTGTCTCCTTTGAGTCATCTATACGCCTGACTCTGGTCTTTTGGCTCTTTTCCCATATTGATCTCTGAGCCTTGAGGGGAAGGGTTTCATAACGATAGCTCATTTAGGACTGAGTGCTCTGAAATCTCTCCTTCTCTGCACATTGTCCAGTTTTGGTGCTCTGTTAATGCTCATCTATTGCCAGCAGAAGGTTCTTTAAGAGGGCTGAGTGAGGCACTGATCTGAGGGTACAGCCCTTAGGAGCTCTTTTATTGCTGAGTTCCTTCAGTAGCATACTAGTGTAGGCTTTCCCTCTAGGTCCCATGACATATCTAGTCTCAGGTTCTTGGCCACTTTATCATTGTCAGATATCTCGTTAAGTGGGCTTTATTTTCAATTAAAAAGTGCTTGGTTACTAACATAACATTGGTATCACTTTTTTTTTTTATCAGTATATCTTACAGGCAGGTCACAGTTAAAGATTGTATAGGCTAGTCATCTGTACAAGTAAAATTCAAAATACTTTAAATGTATGTTTATTTTCATTATGAATATATGAAATGGTGAACACAGATAATAGAGAACCCAAAGTTGTCATGCAGTTTGACTTTGCCTCTCTAGTTGTTTAAGGAAAAAGAAAAAAAAAACATAAATAGACCAACATAAAGGTTCTCTTCTCAGAGGAACTTAAGAGCATGCACTCAGGGCACCTTCTCTGTTAGCAGGACCCTCACTGAAGAGTTCTTGGTGAGCTTGGACACTCACGCA
The DNA here is from genome assembly GCF_004664715.2 of Peromyscus leucopus. NCBI lineage: Eukaryota > Metazoa > Chordata > Mammalia > Rodentia > Cricetidae > Peromyscus > Peromyscus leucopus. The sequence goes on along the minus strand of NC_051065.1, from coordinate 32,822,571 downwards.
CCTCTACTAAACAGAACTCACAGGGCTCTGTCAGGGGGCACAGCTCCCAGCTACTGGAGCTGGGGTGCCCTGGCCATGTACACACATGAGAAAGCAAGTCAGGTCAGGAATTCCAAGTCATCTGAAACATCAGCTTTTTTTGTTTGTTTGTTTTGCAGTGACTGGATCCATGTAGTAGTTCATGCTGATATAACAGAATCCATGTTTTACATCATTAAAAAAACAAAACAAAACAAAAAAAAACTGAGACTTGAGAAACAAGAAACAAAGTTTCTAAAGAGAGATTATTAAATAACATAATTTAGAATACTTACTAAAAGATGGTTAGAATAATTGCACTTTTATTCATATTATTGGAAATATATCTTCCTTTATCTAAATGTAATTCCTTATCGAGTCTGGATCTCAAGGAAACACACACACACACACACACACACACACACACACACACACATACACACACACAAACAAACAAATAAAAAACCCAAGCACTCCATTTTTCTTGCCAATTTAACAGAGAGGCAGAGTGACTTTGTAGAGAAGCACCCACAGCTTGCTTAGAGTTCCCAGCTCCTGGAACACTATTGAGCAATAATGACCTTGGCTTCTGAGGTGAATGTCTTATAATGCTCCTGAAGTAAAGAGTACCCAGGTCCTACAGAGGCTGCTGAAAATGCAGGGGTCTATTGACTGTATCCTCAGGACGGCTCTACCTACCTGATTCAGAACAGCTCCCATAAACGTTTTCTGAATGAGCATCACTGCTTTCTATATCCAGATCAGGTTAAAGTTCATGGCAGATAAATGGCAGAAAAATTTCTACAAGCTCCTCCCCTGCTCCTTTATCTTCTGACCCAAGACCCCACCCAGCCTTTGGCCATAACATTCCTGAAAACATGTTTCTGTATGCTATGATTTTGACCTTTCAGCTTTAATGTCTCTTTGGTTCTTAGTCCTGACTAGCTTGTGAGAAGGCAGTTGCAAATACTGTCCTGAACTGGGTAATGTTTAACATACCAAAGGCAATGGACTTGTAAATGTGACACCTGGCCGTTGTCAACAACGATGATGACAAAGAAGAACACTGTACAAACAGGAAAGAACTGGACACAATATACAAAACAGATCAATAGCAGGCAAAATCAGGCCAGCCATGATTCAGGTAAGCACTGATACAAACAAAGCAATTTTAATCTCAGTCTCATATATAAATGTATCTGGGTCTCAGTTTTTATTCTTCCTTGGGAGGAGACACACTTTCACATCCCACTTCCAGAGAACCCTGAACAACGGCAGAGGCAGCAGCTCTGGGCATTCCTTTGAAGTCTGCACTAAAGGAGGCATTTCAAGCACAGCTAAAAGGAGGCTGCACCATCATTAAAAGATGATAATAAAACCAGGAATCCAAAGCATGCTACAGCAGGCTAAGCTATTTATTTTCTGTTTTTACACATTAAAGAATATCAAGCTAACCTCAATAATTTAGTGAAAAAGGTCTCTGCTTGTTTATGCTCAAGCTAACTTGGCTCTGGGTCAGTACTTTTGTTTTATTCCTCTTATCAATGTTTTGTAGTGTTTTCTTTAATTTTAAAAGGGCCAACTTTAAGCATACAATATTTCATTTAATCCAAGAAATAGATTCTTAGAGTAAACTAAAATTATACTTATGAAAAACAACAAAAAACAGTGCTCAACACTCTCCAGAATGGGGTGGACTGGATCAAACACACACCCCTAATTCCCACTTGTGTGGGACCCACATGTGCCCTACAGTCTTGAATTTTAATTCCAATCAATTTCTCTAGCACACATTTTCCTATTTGATACTGGGTTTTGCACAAAGCTTGATGTGCAGCTGGGCAGAAGCGCCCCCATGCCTCTTCATGAAAGCCTGTTGTGGAGCAGGTACTGCTGTGGTTGGGGACACCTTCACCCTGTGGCTCACAGCTGCTACCAGCAAATGGCTGAACAGTGCCTGGAACAGACCAGTGCCTCTGTGCTTCCCCTCAGCTGAGCAACATTTCTGTGGCCCAAGGCTCCCTTTCCAGTTCTGCTCTCATCCTCTCAACTGTCTATCTTACCCCCCCCCCCATACTTCCTTCTGCTTTATCCTCCAGAAGCAGCAGACCTAGTAACTGCTTGCATATCATGCTGTCCACTTCTTGGAGAACCAGAGCTCCACTCATAATAGAGTGGTGGGAGGCCAAAGAGGTAAATGGTGTTTAGGGACTAGATCACTCACTATCTAGTTGGCAAGTTACCCTGGGAAATGTGGGGCATGAAGAGTACCTGGTTGCACGAATGCTAAATGGTCTTAATAAAAACCCGGAGCCAGATATCAGGGTGAAAGCTGAAAGTTCAGAAGACAGAGCCAGCCACAGCTACCACCTCTAACTTCACCAACTCCTCAGCCTGACAGAGCCTCTGCAAGAGAGTGAATTCTGTCTCCTCCTATCTTATATTCCTTTCTCTACCCAGCTGTATCACTTCCTGTCTCAACCTTCCTAGTGCTGGGATTAAAGGTGTGTGATCCCAAATGCTGGAGTTAAAGGTGTGTACCACCACTGCCTGACTGTTTCTCTTTTAGACTGGATTAATCTCATGTATCTCAGTGTGGCCTTGAATTCACAGAGATCCAGATGGATCTCTGCCTCTGCCAGTGCTAAGATTAAAGGTGTGTGCCATCACTGCCTGACCTCTGTGGCTGCTCTGTCCTCTGATCTTCAGACAAACTTTATTTCTTAGATTACAAATATATCACCACAGTAGCTGCTTGAGAAACCAGAACAACTGTTGATGATTCTGGAATGGAAATTTTAGAATGGTCTTCAAGGAGAAGAACATCCTTGTGTCTGTTATAAGTAAAGCCTTTAAATGACATAGAGTAAAGAATGCCTATAGGACAGCAGGGCTGACTTTATCACTTTGTTGAATTGATTACTTGTAGAGATAGGGCCAATAAATTGAGGACAAGTAAAAATAGCTGAAGTTCAATATGAAGGCCCCTGTGCAAGTTTATAGATGAGCCCTGTCTTACAGTGGAATGTTGGTCTGACCGACAGGTAGGGCAAAGGCAGGACTGGTCCAGCCGATCTCTCCCTGGGGCTGAGCGGGATGGTGAGTGTCTACAGACCAGACCTCCCCTTTCCACCAGAGAGACAAGTGCTGGGCCGGGAGTCTTGTCAAAGCCAGAACTCGATTTTTTGCATCAGGAGTGGACTTATATAGGTTGGGGGTGAGGATAGCAGGCCAATGAGATGATGCCATCTCAGCAGCTACTGGGCAGAGGTGATTCTAGTTCAGGTTGAACTGTGTGGGCCCCGGCCCCTAATGTGAGTGACCTTGTTTGCCAACCTTGACCAGATGTCCTCCCTATTCAGATTCCCTGCTAGTTTCGGTTTCCTTCTCACCTAACGATCACTGAAGAGATCACCGGAGGTTCTTTGTTCCTGTATCCTGCATTTGGTGTAAACAGCTTAGATGCAAGAATGTAGAACATTCCCTAGCGAACTTCTGCCCTCCAGGAATCCTCCATTGTGCTGTAAGCCTGTATTTAAGGTTTCCTCCCTCTTTCAATAAACAGCATTCGGCATTTGGCATTTCAGCCATGGCGAATAACTCGCTGTCTCTAGTCTCTATTTTCTAATCCACAGCCCCTCGCTCAGACATGGTGAACGGGTATCGGTAACGCGGGCGTTACTGCAACAGAGCTGAGTCACTCATATGCGGAAGACAGGTCACTGGGCTCGGGAAGTTACACTGGGCCTCACGCCTGGGCCTATGGGGCCCAACAGTGGAAAAGCAGATATTCCTGGGAGCAGGCCTAGTCAGGCATATTTAGAGCAATAGAACTCTATTAAGTGTAGAGTATAATACCCTGGTCTACACCCACTTAATGCCTTTGTTCTGCCCAGATTAGGACCCCCCCCCCCCCCCCGCAAAGAGACCACCAGAGACCGAAGATGTCCAGAATGCAATAGCAAGGTTTATTTGGTGCATGTACGTAGTTCAAGCTATTAGGGAACCCTCGTCCACCACGCCTGACACTGTGAGGCAGGGAGGAGAACTTCTCTTTCTTGGGGAAGTTAGTTTTTATAGGCAAAACCCACAAAATTCCTTAGAGGGGAGGGGTTTAGTACGGGTCCATCCTTGATTGGTCCAGTTTTTCCCGGGCCTGGACTTTGTCTTATTTCACCTTATCTGTTTGCCCTGTCAGGAGTTTTACAACCCATCTCATGGGTCTGGTCATGTTATTAATCGTTCACCACCAGACATTCTGACTTTGTTCTTTTGAAAACACCTGACTTCACCCTCTCCAGGAAGGGGGAACTGACTCAGTTCTGTTTATTTTAAGATATCTCTTTCCTTGGCTCTTTTGGGTTTCTGGGGGAACTGTGTCTGGGCCTTTGGTCCGGGTCTTTCACCTTTAAGCCTGTCCAACAACCCCAGACTATACCCCCTACCCTGGTCTCCACACTAGACCCGGCAGTTTTACAGGAGGCCAGGCTGGACCTAGGGACACCAGGCAAGTGCCACTGCCCACCCACTAACACTCCTTATAACCTGCCCAACAACCCCAGACTGCAGCCCCAATCCCTTGGCTCCACATCCTGGTCTACAACTTAGAAAGAAGACTTCCTTTTTACCAGAGGCAGGCTAGATCTAGGGACCCCAGCCCCAGCAACTGCACTGAAAGCCAGGCTGGTCCCAGGGACTCAAGGTAAGACATCATCCACTACTCACTTAACCCCTTTAAGCCTGCCCAACAACCCCAGACTATATCCCCTTCCCTGGGCTGAATACCCTGGTCTACAACTTCATAAGAAGATTCAAGTTTACCAGAGGCCAGGCCAGATCTAGAGACCCTAGGCCCCCCAAACCCCAAAGGAGATAACCTACTGGACCTGAAGACATGCTAATCACCAGAACCCTTCACCATTTAGGCCAGAAGACCAGAGAAGAAAGAGAAACCAATGAACAAAACACCCATCCAACAAAGACGAACACAGGTATCAACAACTAGATCTATAATCATCCCAAATCCAGATGCTCAAATGCCAGTGTAAGAACACAACCAATTACAGAGAGGGCAATATGGCATCACCAGAGCCCAGCTATCCTATGATGGCAAGTCCTGAACATTCCAATGCAGCTGAAGCAAGAGAAAATGACCTTAAAAATGACTTTTGAAGATGATAAAGGTCCTTAAAGGAGAAATGAAAAAGATTCCTTAAAGAAATCGAGGAAAAGACCAACAAAAAATTGAAGGAAATCAATAAATTCCTAAAAGAATGCCAAGAAAGCCAAGAAAAAACAAACAGGTGAAGGAAACTGTTCAAGACCTGAAAATGGAAACAGAAGCAATAAAGAAAACACAAATGGAGGGAATCCTGGAAATGGAAAACCTGGGTAAGCAAACAGGAACTACAGTTGCAAGCATCACCAACAGAATACAAGAGATGGAAGAGAGAATCTCAGGTGTTGAAGACATGATAGAGGAAATAGATTTATCAGTCCAAAAAATGTTAAATCTAAAAAAATCCCTAATACAAAATACCCAGGAAATATAAGACACTATGAAAAAAACAATCATAAGAATAATAGGAATAGAGGAAAGAAGAATCACAGCTCAAAAACCCAGAGAATGTATTTAACAAAATAATAGAAGAAAATTTTCCCAACCTAAGAAGGACATGCCTGTAAAGGTACAAGAAGTTTACAGAACACCACATAAATTAAATTAGAAAAGAAAATCCCCTGTGGCCACATAATTGTGGGAATTATTGACGATGGCCCATTAGCCAATTTTAAAGGGCAGCTTGGCCCGATGAGTGTGGTCTTCTCCGGAGAGACATGACCCAGTAAAAAGCCAAGGCTCTCCTCGGATGCCAGCTCTTCCTTGCACTGCACAGCGGGCAGCAAGCCACTAGAAACATGATTGGCAGTCTGGCCCCATCTCCCTTGGGGAAAAGGCGGCAGCAGCTGAATCAGCGGTGCCAGGCAGCTTCATTCCGTGTTGTGAGTGTACTGTACTGATATTACCTGTTGACAAATCCTGATTAATCCTAGACATCATTCCCTCATTATCATGCGTCCTTTAACATGGAGTCTGGACGACCACCAACAGACGCCAACTCACAGCCTGCCTTCGAAGGAGGGCGTGCAGGGCGTGCGGGTCCGCTGCAAGCATACTTGCAGCCTGTCTCTGCGGCCCGCTTCCGGTGGGCATCCCACCACCCCGGTACCCTCTCCCCCTTGCTGGCCTGGCCTCTCGGTCTTTGTGTTCCCCGCCCCTCACACCGGTGCTCTCCGCCAGCTAATGAGCCAGCACTTGTAGCCAGAAAACGCAGGACCACTCCCAGTTGGGCAGGGCTGCAGCCAGCGGGTAGGTTCTGGTCCTTCAGGCCCTGCCCAGCTCGCCACCTGAACCTGCGCTGGTCTCCAGTCTCCGAGGAGCTCCCTCTTGAACTGTGAGCTCTCCACCCTGCCTAGCTAGCCACCTGAACCTGCGCTGGTCTCCAGTCTCCAAGGAGCTCCCTCTTGAACTGTGAGCTCTCCAGCGGGTGCTCACAGGCGCTGAGCAGGCTCTGGTTCTGCTGCCCAGTGCACGTTGGCTGTGCGCTGCTAACCTCCCAACTCCAGTGCAGGCAGCCAGGAGACTAGAGTCTACTTCAGTTTACAGCTACTCTCTAAAACCAATTTTGGGGGTGGGAATAACCGCTGGAACAGTCTACTGTGGTTTAGGCGTGCCGAGCCTGAGCTGCAGTGGTGCCGCATCTGCTCCACCTGCTGGTCAATCAGCAATATTACATCTACAACAATTATTTGAGGATCTGACCTGCAGTAAGTTAACTGACAATTCTTAAAAGATAAACTGATGATACCCCCCCCCTCAAAAAACAAAAAAACAAAAAAGATAAACTGATTAAATAGATAGATAGATAGATAGATAGATAGATAGATAGATAGATAGATAGATAGATAGATAGATAGATGATAGATAGATATAGAGATAGAAAGAGAGATAGATAGAAAGATAGATTAGATAGGTGGATGGATGATGGATGATGGATGGATGGATAGATGGATGATAGATAGATGATAGATAAATGAATAAATAAATAGAGAAACAAGCAAACAAACAAATAAATAAATAAAATAAGAAGGGGGTAAAAGAATAAAGGGAAAGGACAATCTTAAAGTCTTTCCCAGCTAAATGGCTGCAAATATCACAATGCCGGGAATTAGAACCCTATTCACTGCTACTATGAACAGGATGCTAGAAAAATACTGAAGAGATAAGCAACCTAGCTGGGATCAATACAATTTCATCATAATTGTTATTAGCCTGGCAATTCATGTCTTATTCTTAAAAAATGATTTGATAACAGTGCCAAAAATGAGAGATTGATTGAAAAAATACAGCCCTGGAACATGGAAATGTGAGACTGACTGTAAAGACACAGGCCTGGAACATGGTAATGAGAGATTGACTGTAAAGATACAGGCCTGGAACAGGGTATGCAAGTCTTGCAAATAGTTACTAAGGAAGATATGACAGCCATGACTGGTGAGATAAAGGCCTCAGAAGTATTTATCAATGAAGAGAACAAAAAGATGACTGATAATAGGTGAGCTTTAGAACAGCTTACTACAAGAGATAAAAGATAAAAGCCCTACAAAAGGCAACTACTCATAAATTCTAAGTCTTAGAAAAATGTATTAGAACTGATAATAAAAGCATTCAGACCCAGACAGAAGAATTCAGAGGAGAACCAACCTCACCATTACCTTATGGAATTAGAGAAGAGCGGCCTAAGGTTGTTAAAATGCCAACCATGACTTAAACTATTCTTGTTTATGAAAGGCCACGTGTCCCCAAGGATATACAGAATAAATGAGATCTTATGCAAATGTTAGACTTAAAGAATATTATGGAAACAACAGTTTCCTATGGCATACATTCAGCTTATGTGCGGTAGATGTTGAATACATGGTCCTCTTGGGACAAAATCACTCCAAATGACTGGAAACAATTAATCACAGCAGTATTAGAATATGGTCTTCAGCTAGAATGGAATAGCTGGCTGAGAGAAAAGGCTAAGGCCTTTTAACAGCAAGGTAAAGCTAGAGGTTCTACGATTTCCCAAGTTCAAACACCTTGTGAGGGCCATTGTGCTGATATAAATAGTCCTATACCATACAGCAGCCTTAAATGCTTGGGACAAGATTCAAGAATCAGGAAAGAGGACCTAGCCCTATACTAAAGTTATAAAAGGCCCAAAAGAACCCTTTACTGAAATAGAATGGTATCAGATCCAGAAGTTAGATGAGTAAAATTCAATCTTTGGCTTTTGAAAATGCTACTTTACAATGCAAAAAAATAATTGGGCTTTTTTTGGGGGGGATTTTTTTCCTTTTATTTTACTTTACAGTACCATTCAGCTCTACATATCAGCCACGGATTCCCCCATTCTCCCCATCCTGCCCCCCTCCCCTTCCCCCCAGCCCACCCCCCATTCCTACCTCCTCCAGGGCAAAGCCTCCCCCGAGGACTGAGATCAACCTGGTAGACTCAGTCCAGGCAGGTCTAGTCCCCTCCTCCTAGACTGAGGCAAGCGTCCCCAAATAAGCCCCAGGTTTCAACCAGCCAACTCATGCAATGAGCACAGGACCTGGTACCACTGCCCAGATGCCTCCCAACAGATGAAGCCAATCAACTGTCTCACCTATTCAGAGGGCCTGATCCAGTTGGGGGCCCCTCAGCCTTTGGTTCACAGTTCATGTGTCCCCATTCACTTGGCTATCTGTCCCTGTGCTTCATCCAACCTTGGTTTCAACAATTCTTGATTGTATAAACCCTCCTCTTTCTCGCTAATCAGACTCCTGGAGCTCCCCCCGGGGCCCAGCTGTGGATCTCTGCATCCAGATCCCTCAGTCATTGGATGGGGTTTCTGGCACAACTATTTACCAAAAGCAATCTACAGATTCAATGCAATCCCCATCAAAATACCAACACAATTCTTCACAGACCTGGAAAGAATAATACTCAACTTCATATGGAAAAACAAAAACAAAAAAAACAAACAAACAAACAAACAAACAAAAAAAAACCAGGATAGTCAAAAGAATCCTGTACAATAAAACAACCTCTGGAGGCATCATGATCCCTGACTTCAAGCTCTACTATAGAGTTACAGTAATAAAAACAGCTTGGTATTGGCATAAAAACCGACATGTGGACCAATGGAATTGAATTGAAGACCCTGACATTAATCTGCACACCTATGAACATATAATTTTTGACAAGGAAGCCAAAAGTGTACAATGGAAAAAAGAAAGCATCTTCAACAAATGGTGCTGGCATAACTGGATATCAACGTGTAGAAGGCTGCAAATAGATCCATATCTGTCACCGTGCACAAAACTTAAGTCCAAGTGGATCAAGGACCTCAACATAAATCCAGCTACTCTGAACCTGCTAGAAGAGAAAGTAGGAAGTAGTCTTGAACACATTGGCATAGGAGATCACTTCCTAAATATAACACCAGTAGCGCAGACACTGAGACAAACAATCAATCAATGGGACCTCTTGAAACTGAGAAGCTTTTGTAGAGCAAAGGATACAGTCAACAAGGCAAAGCGACAGCCTACAGAATGGGAAAAGATCTTCACCAACCCCACATCTGACAGAGGACTGATATCCAAAATATATAAGGAACTCAAGAAATTAGACATCAAAACGACCAACAGTCCAATTAAGAAATGGACTATAGAACTAAAAAGAAAATTCTCAATAGAGGAAACTCAAATGGCTGAAAGACATTTAAGGAATTGCTCAACATTCCTAATCATCAGGGAAATGCAAATCAAAACAACTCTGAGATACCACCTTACACCTGTCAGAATGGCTAAGATCAAAAACTCTGAAGACACTTTATGCTGGAGAGGATGTGGAACTAGGGGAACTCTCCTCCACTGCTGGTGGGAATGCAAAATTGTACAACCACTTTGGAAATCAATATGGTGCTTTCTTAGAAAATTAGTAATCAATCTCCCCCAATATTCAGCTATACCACTCTTGGGCATATATGTTGCTGGAGGGCTCCACCAAGCCCCGAAGTCCCACAATCCACGTATAAAATAATCACTCAGACACTTATATTTTTTATAAACTGTATGGCCATGGCAGGCTTCTTGCTAACTGTTCTTTTATCTTAAATTAACCCATTTCTATAAATCTATACCTTGCCACGTGGCTGGTGGCTTACCGGCGTCTTTACATGCTGCTTGTCCTGGCGGTGGCTACAGTGTCTCTCCTCTTCCTTCTTCCTGTTTCCCCAGTTCTCCTCTCTCCTTGTCCCGCCTATACTTCCTGTCTGGTCACTGGCCATCAGTGTTTTATTTATATAGAACAATATCCACAGCACATATACCCAAGAAATGCTCAATCATACCACAAGCGCACTTGCTCAGTTATGTTCATATCAGCATTGTTTGTAATTGCCAGAACCTGGAAACAACCTAGATGCCCTTCACCTGAAGAATGGATAAATAAATTGTGGCACATATACACAATGGAATACTACTCAGCAGAGAAAAACAATGACATCACGAGGTTTGCAGGCAAATGGATGGATCTAGAAAAAATCATCCTGAGTGAGGTAATCCAGGCTCAGAAAGACAAATATGGTATGTACTCACTCATAGGAGGATACTAGATGTGGAACAAGGATGACTGGACTGACTGCTACTCACATCACCAGGGAGGCTACCTGGAAAACAGGACCCCAAGAAAGACACAGGGATCGCCCAATGACGGAGACATGGCTGAGATCTACATGAACAGCCTGGACATGAGTGGGAGTAATGAAGGGTGAGGGTCGAGGGAAAGAGAGCCTGTGAGAGTGGGAGATCCCAGCTGGATCAGGAACAGGGGGGCAGAACAAGGAATAGGAGCCATGGTAAATGAAGACCACATGAGAAGGGGAAGAAACGGAGTGCTAGGGAGGCCCACGGAGATCCACAAAGATACCCTCACAAAAGACTGCTGGCAATGCTGGAGAGACGACCGGAGCTGACCTGCTCTGGTGATGGAATGGCCAAACACCCTAACAGTCGTGCCAGATAATTTGGCTTTTAAAGATCAAATCAGCACACATAGAAGAATGGATCCAACACATAGTCAATATTGAGTCTCTTAACTATGATGAGGCTTAGGTAGGAGAGATGATTCCCAAAGGCTTAAAAAGAAATCAAAATGTCAAATGTTTTCATTGTGGCAAACAAGGTCATCTCAGAAGAAATTGTAGACAGAGCATTCCTAGAAACAATGTTTCTTCTAGGGATGACACAAATTGAAGGCCCCAGCCTTCTGGATTATGCAGAAGATGTGGCAAAGGCCAATGAATGCAGATCAACAAGGGACAGACAGGGTAATTCTTTGCCATTGGGAAACCCCTTGGGGGCTTTTTGCAGCCCCCCATGTCAAATTTGGTTCAGTAATTCTCTGTCACAGTGGGGGAAACTCCTCCCCAGAGCAATTAAAGCACCTAATGTCTATTATGAAAAATCAGACTGCTCTGGATGATAGAACAGCTTTAGAAGAGAAAACAAAAATTCCAGGAGAAACCATTAAATGAATATTTTGGCAGACTTCCGTAAATGATCAAAGATCAAAGCTAAGGGTAAAAGAAATGACATTGTAATTGAAGGTCTTTTGGACACAGCAGGAGCAGATGTAACTATAATTGCACCAGAATCATGGCATCCAAATTGGCCTCTTCAGGAGGTAGATGTTCAGTTTTTAGGGATTGGAACTTTATCTCAGGTAAAACAAAGCACAATATGGGTTGAATGTATAGGGCAAAAGGACAGAGGGGAAAACTGAAGCCATATGTGGCTAATATAGAAATACAGTTATGAGGCCATGCTGGTTACAGCAATGGAATACCCAGATTAACATTCCTCCAATCTCAGAAACAAATCACAAAGCAACATTTGTTTCTGGGAAGAATACTAAAAGTTATTAAAAAGAACAGTCACTGATCATCCAGGCTGTACAAAATTAGGCACAACTGTCACTCTCTCAGAAGTACCAACAGCCCTACCCTTAAAATAGCTGACTGACAAATCTGTCTGGGTGGAAATTTGGATCCAAAGCTTGATTATTATTTTACCCTCTATGCATCCCTCTACAGGGATTTTAATGCAGAGGGAAGATAATATCTTAGAATGGATATTTTTACCACACAAACAGAGTAAGAAATTAAAGACCTATGTTGATAAAGTTTCTGAGTTGATTCTAAAAGGAAAATTAAGACTTCATCAATTGACAGGAATGGATCCAACAGAAAATGTAGTACTATTTACTAATCCTGAAATTTCCTCTTTATAGGCAGAAAATGAACATTTGCAAAGAGCTTGCAGTAATTTTTTTAGGAGAAATTAAAAACAGATATCTGAAAAGTAAGAGACTTCAATTCATAAAAAGAACCATTTGGGTCATCCTAGATATAGGGAACACCAATATCTGGAGCCCCTACATTCTATACTGATACAATAAATCAGGAACGGTAGGTTACAAAACAGGGAATTTAAGTAAAGTGGCTCAAAGCCCTTATGATTCTGTCCAGAAGTCAGAATCATATGCTATTCTTATGATATTAGTGGATTTTATATAATATCTTAATGTAGTCACTGACTCCCAGTATGCAGAAAGAGTAGTTTTACTCATTGAAACTGCTGAAATTATTCCTGATATATCAGAATTAACTTTGTTATTTATATGATTATAGGGAAAAGTCAGAAATAGAAATCATCCCATCTATGACACATATCAGATCCCATACAGGTGTGCTAGGCCCTCTAGTACAAGGTAATGATGAAATTGATCAGTTGATGGTAGGAAATATGCTGGAGGCCTCAGAATTTCATAAAAACACCATGTCAATAGCAAAGGTTTGAAAAATGATTTCTTTCATCACTTGGCAACAAGCCAAGGAAATTATAAAAAAAAAATCCTACTTGTTTCTTGTATAATCATACTCCATTACCTGTAGCAAGTAACCCTAAGGGTACTCAAAGAAATGAGATTTGGCAAATGAATGTGTTTCATTTTGCACAATTTGAAAAATTAAAATATGTACACTATAGCATAGATACATATTCAGGATTTCAATGGGCAGCTACTTTGAGTTCTGAAAAGGTTAATTCTGTAATTACACATCTATTAGAAGTCATCGTGGAAATACCTGTACAAATTAAGACTGACAATACTCCAGCTTATGTCTCTAGTAAAATGAAACAGTTTCTCACGTATTACAACATAACACATATTACAGGCTTACCACACAATTCAACAGGGAAGTGATTATAGAACGATCTAATCGCACTTTAAAAGAAATGCTAAATAAACAGAAATGGGGAGATAAGACCCCCAGAGATAGATTACATAATGCCTTATTAACTTTAAATTTTCTAAATGCTAATGAGGAAGGAACAACAGCTGTGGAGAGACATTGGATGGTAGAAAAAAACTACTGAATTAAATCAGCCTGTATACTTTAAAGATTTGTTGACCTCAGAATGGAAACCAGGATAAGTGTTACATTGGGGAAGGGATTTTACTTTTTTTCCACAGGAGAAGAAAAGCTATTGATTCCATCAAAATTAAATAGGATTCAATTTGAACAGGAGAGACCTCTTGAACAGAAGAGATGATTTTTCATCAATCCATGAGGTGATTCAATATGTCAAAAGGAAAAACTCACCAAATTAGGGTTGGGGCAGGGTTTTGTTTTTGTCTTTACAGGAGAATAAGAATATCCATCTTGAAGATGTCAAGGAACTTTGGATAGATAGACATCTAAAGAAGAAAGGAGAATTGTCCAGAAAAAACTACCAAGCAAAGGAATAATCTGGCCTAATGGTATGATTACTTTCTACATGGTAAAATTTTTACTTCTCAAAATGTTTGTAGTTGCAACTCAATTAAAAACTAAAGCTGGCTTTGGAGTTGGAGTGTGGCTCTCTCCAACCATGTTGTCTCTGTCTCTTATTAGAAGAGTCACCTTGTATGGGACAAAAGAAAACCAAAATCTAGGGTCTATTATTGTCACAAATTTCTTTCCCTTCAAATTTATTGTGACACTTTAGAACTTTTCTTTGAGTATATTAGTATCTTAAAATTTAAACTTTCCATTTTGATATTATATTTAACTTTTCCACAGTGAACAATACATTTTTCTAATAGTGGTCTCTGAAGGTTCCAAGTGGATGATGGAGCCCCACAACAACGATTATACCTGGATTGTATCAATGCCTTTGAGCCAATAAACAGTACCCAAAGGTCATCTTTGGACTGCAAATTGCTCAGGACAATTCCAAGGTGGCTAGCTGAGATGGTCCACCTTTTGCATCTTCCAGCCAGAACTTTAGATAAGCTTTTGCCATTACTCAGAGACTGGCTACAAATGTTGCAGCTAGTTCTCCTAAGACTTAATCTTTGTTTCAGTTCTTACCGGGTCCCATAGAAATACCAACCCCCTATCCCCTGCAGCCAGCAGGAAGTGATTCCAAGAACAGAACACCCACTTTCCCAGTAGGTGTGGTGGGTGGTTTTTGTTTTTTCTCAGGGTTATGGATAATTGCCATCTATAGGGAGTTGATAATAAATTGTTACAGGATTTGGGGCAAAACAATAGAGACTATTGTGTTGATTTATTATTAATACTCAATGATATTTGCTGATGTGGAAAACAAAACATCCAGCTGGCTAGTAGTTTTGTGCAATTTGAAACACACACTTCAGAGAACTGTAATTTCAGCCAAGATTTTAGGGGTCTATTGATTAGAAGTACTGAGATATTTACTGACAAATAAGATATATTGATACATTTTCCAAGCCCTGTCTCAAGGAAGGAAGGAGAATTCCTGGTAGAGCTGTTGAGGTTCTTGTTGAAATACACAATGAAGACAATGGCTGGACTTCAGATCAAATGTACAGAATGAGGCAGGTTCTGCCTGAGATCCAGGGTAGAAAACAGCTCTGCAGGGGTTTCCTGCAAAGGTCCAGACAACTCTGTTGTTTGGCTCCTTAATCTGCCAGGCTCTAAACTGTAAATGGCAGTAGTGACAGAAGATGGAATGTAAGTTCCGTTTTAGGCATAATGAAAGGTGAATTCCAGTGAGTGAATCACTGTACATGCTATTGGGACTTTGAAACAAGACCATGACACCTGTAGTAGAGAATGATGCTCCATTTACGAATGACCTCCTGGCATGAGACCATGCACAGATGGAATACTCAATCATGACTCACAGAGTGAGGTTGTGCTTGGAATGGCCCATAATAAACTGAGTTCTCTTAAACTCTCAATGTCATAAAGTTAGAAGTTGATCACAAATTCTAAGTGGTACACTTCAGGTCAAGTCCAAGCCTGTCAGGGGTACACCTACTTGTAGCCCAGCACTTGGGAAGACACAGGTGGTTCAGACCCCTAATGTCTTCTTCTCAAGTGGATTCCTTTGGCAGGTTGAAGGAAGAAACCAAATTCCAAGCTCAATTATAGTTACGTGGACTCATGATGTGATTTCACATTGAAAGGAGTTGTTAGCAAAGATAACCGAAATCTTCCTGATGTAGACAAAATTCTAAATGGTCTTATTAAATAAGAAACACAGAGCCAAACATAGAGGTAAAAGCCCAAGAGATCCGAGCACTAGCGAAGAGCCAAGACCACCTTATCTTACCACTTGCTGCTGTCCTTCCCCTGAGAGAGAGACCTTCTTCCTGTGTCTCTTGTGTTTTATTGCTTTCTTGTTCTGCCTTATCATTGGCTGTAAGCCCAGCCACATGACTTCCTCATCACTGGCTGTCTATACAGACCTCCAGGTCTCTATGGTTGGTACTGGGATTAAAGGCATGTGTCACCATGCTTGGCTGTGTCCTTGACCACACAGAGACTCTGCCTGCCATGTGATTAGATTAAGGGTGTGGGCTACCACCACCTGACTTCTGTTCCTGGTTTGCTAGTGACCTCTGATATCCAGGCAAACTTTATTTATTAACATACAAATAAAATCACATTTCAGCACAAATAATATGTCACCACATCCTGATGAGTGAAGTTTTAAAGGAAAGAACCCGGTCACCCAGCCTGTGAAAGGAGCTGTGGATTTAGGGGGAAACTCGTGCTCATTTCTGGACATTTGTTAATGCTAAGAGCAGGCAGAAGGCCAAGAAGGAGGAAATGAAATGATGAGAAACAAGGTATTAGACAGGAAGGAGACTGGGGAGGGTTCAGATTGGGGGAATGTTCAGCAACTGCAAAGGTCTAACAGGAAGCACTCACTGTGGGGCAGCCATGAACAGTGACGTACACAGAGTAATGTGGTCAGATGACGCTAGACGCCCTGTCACTGACCTGCCAGTTCCGGCAGACAGACACGCAGGTTGTGGTCCCGCCATATTTCTGGGGTTATTTGAGCACGAGCCAAGACTAGATTATGCTCCAGTATGGTCTGTCTTTGCTTGCAAATGAAACTACCTCATGTTTAGTTGTGGCATTCTCAAAATTTACAAGGTTTTTATCCCTGCCCCTTCACTCCGTATTTAATTTCTTAAAATATCGGAAACCGTCCTTAGTCACCGGCTGGATGGATTAATAGGTTTACCCCTTTTTACTCTGTTTACATGGGTTCTATGGATTGAACTCAGTCAACAGGCATGCCAGCAAACACATTTACATGTTTACATGGGTTCTGTAGCTTGAACGCACTCAACAGGCATGCCAACAAACACATTTACTGGCTGAGCTGTCTTGCCAGTCTCTTGGTCTGTGCTTTGATTGACCCTGAAACTTCCTTAATTTATCTTCATGGTGACTGATGCTCTCGAACAACACCTGTATTTTTTTAATGATAAAATGGTGGTAATAGTGAAAAATGATGGATGAAAAATCCCTAATTACTAAATTGGCCCAGCTATTTGCTCACAAACCAGACACTTGAATCTTTTAGAATGTATTAGCGAATGTGTTCCACCCTGCTCGATCCCTCCCTCCCTCCCTCCCTCCTTCCCTCCCTCCCTCCCTCCTTCCTTCCTTCCTTCCTTTCTTTCTTTCTTCCTTCCTTCCTTTCTCTTTCTTTCTCTCTCTCTCTTTCTTTCTCTTCCTTCCTCCCTCCCTCCTTCCTTCCTTCCTTCCTTCCTTTCTCTTTCTTTCTCTCTCTCTCTCTCTTTCTATCTCTTCCTCCCACCCTCCCTCCCTTTCCTTCTTTTCTCTCCCTCCCTTCCTTGCTTCTTCCTCTCTCCCTGCCTTCCTCACCTTCTCCTGCCCACTCTCTCTTTCCTTCCTTCCATTTCTCTCTCATTTTCTTCCCTCCATTTCTATCTCCCTTTTTCCCTCTCTCTCTTTCTTTTTCTCCCTCTTTTCTTTTCTTTATGATTTGTGGTGGTATTGTGTTCCCCAAAAATATTGTGCACCCTAGTAAACTTACCTGGGGTCAGAGACAGAACAGTCACTAGATACAGAGGCTAGAAAATGGTGGCACTCACACTTTTAATCCTAGCATTCCAGAGGTAGAAATCCCTCTGGATCTCTGTGAGTTCAAGGCCACATTGGAAACAGCCAGGCATGGTGACACACACCTTTCATCCCAGAAAGCGAGCCTTTAATCCCAGGGAGTGATGGCAAAAACAGAAAGGTATATAAGGCATGAAGACCAGGAACTAGATGCATTTGGCCTGGTTAGGCATTTGGCCTGGTTAAGCATTTGGCTGGTTAAGCTTTTAGGTTTTGAGCAGCACAGTTCAGCTGAGAGCCATTCGGATATGAGGACACAGAGGCTTCCAGTCTGAGGAAACAAGACCAGCTGAGAAGTTAGCTGTGGCTTGTTCTGTGTCTCTGACCATCCAGCATTCATCCCAATACCTGGCTCCAGGTTTGATTTTATAATAAGAACTCTCCAAGATTCCTGCTACAATAATTGTCATTTAACTTCTTAAAACAAGATCAAATATTTTGTCAATTTCTCTCTTACCCTGATTCTAGGACCTCACTTGAGATTTTAGTGCTTTTGGTGAGTTCAGTGACAACCACTCATTTTCAGGGTTGTTTCTATTTCAGGTTCTAAACTTCACACTATTTCTGGGGTATTACCTAATCAGCATTCGTGCTGATTTTCTATGCATTTGGATTCCTTCAAGTATTTTGATTAGTTTCACAATGATATTACAATTATAATACATTAAAATTATCTGAGAATAATTTTTCTTCCCAATCCATCTTCTAATTCTACTGAAATAATTTATGAATGATTTTACCATGTAAGATGTAATTATGATTTTATATTAAATTCATTGACAGAAATACTTACTGCTTTATCATTTTCTTCAGCTGGACTAAGCTTTAGAAACACTACTTCTAGCCTCTAGCTCTTTCCTCCTCAAAGCCTCAAGTTGATTTAACAACCCAGGTATGCCTATGGAGAACTTCTTTGAACTCTAAACACCAGGGAAGATGGCACCAATGCCCCAGTCTGCAAAGAGTCAAACTTTAGGAAATGCCTTGCTCTTCGTGTAAGGACAGAAGCCGAAGTCCAGATGTCTTCCTCCAAATCACAAAACCTACATTTGGGCATAGAGATATCAGAACTACAGTGTTGCTGAGAGGGCAGAGAAGTGTTTTCTTTACCTCCTCAAATCTTTTAAGTCTTCCTTTTTGTTTCTTCTTTTGAATTCCTTCGTCTCTTCTTTTCTATTAATGGATCTTTATTTTGCATTGTATGTGCTTGGTTCGTTTTAATAAAAACATCTATTTTAAGTTACTTTACTTTAGGAAAAGTTAGGGCATCCTAACTTTATAGAGAGTATTTGTTTTTCTTCTAGGGTTAAAGTCTCTGAGACACAAAAATTCTCTACTTCAAACAGTACTCATTGAATACTTATTCTATATTATTCACAGTAATGTAAGGGTGTAATAATGATTATGAAAACATACATGGATTTTTGTACTTGTGAAGTTTGTAATCTTGTACTAGTCAATAAATCACAAAAAAAAAAATGAAAAAAATGTGTGATAAGTGTGAGAATGAGAAACAGAGTACTTTTTGACTATAAGCCTATTCGATAAACCAAGCTCAGGGTTCTGATTGGTTGTGATAACTGAGGGTTGTAGATGAATTTCTAAACAGTCTTATTAAATAAGACACACAGAGCCAAATACAGGGGTACAAGCTGTAGAGATCAGAACAATAGTGACAGCCACCAAACTAACTTTAGCTCACCACACCACCATCACTTCCCAAGAGAACCGAACCAGCTTCTTCCTATCTAACCTGCACCTTAATTGCCTTGCTGTTCTGCCTTCTCATTGGCTTTAAGCCCAGCCACAAGACTTCATCATCACTGGCTGTCTATATAGACCTCCAGGTCTCTATGGTTGGTACTGGGATTAAAGGCGAATGTCACCATGGTTGGCTGTGTCCTTGACCTCACAGACTCTGTCTGCCATGTGATTGGATTAAGGGCGTGTGCTAACACCCCCTGACTTTTGTTTACCGCTGACTATGACCTCTGATCTCCAGACAAACTTTATTTATTAACATACAAATAAGATACCACCACATTTCAGCACAAATAAAATATCACCACAGAGGGTAGAAAGACCCAGAAAGAATATCTGGGTTATAGGATGTATGCCATGATGCAGAAAATGAGATGATATTGGAGGGACTCAGGGAAGGCCTCTGGGCAGATGGGTAAAAGAAAAAGATTATGTGAGGTGAGATTGACGTAGGAGACATAGGGCATTTTATAGAAAACAAACAAAAACAAAAAACTGACCACAATATCACAGGACTAAAAACTTCCAAGTTGTGAGAGAATCACGAAGAGATGAGGGTCAAACCACATTTTCATAGCCGCTGCAGAAGAGAAGCCAAGAGAAGCACATAGTGCTCACAAGAGGTGGCGTCAACAGCCCGGATCCCAACAGGACAATGAGAGAGGAGAGCTGAGGCCAAGCTCCGTGCCACATCTACTGCTGTAGTTGGCAAGGAAATTACCGAATAGCTGTAAGCTGAGCATGACAGGGACGGTGTGCTTCCCATACGCTGGCAGACGAGAGGGCTGTGCGGAGGATGGCTTTGAGAGCAAAAAGACAGCAAAGCCATTAAGAGGCTGTTGTGGAAGTGGGAGTAAGAGCCAGCAGGGTCTGAGGAGGGTAACTGTGTTCAGTGCTGGAGGCAGCCAGAGTTTATTCTGTCAGCAAACCCTAGCTCCCGTGTAAGGAAGGAACCCAATGGTGTGTGGCTTTCTTTTGAACGCCCACAGCAGACAGGACTAGGCCCTTTTAAGGAAGTTCTCAAACCATTCAAAGACTCTGTTAGTTGACATTAACAGTTTCCTCAGTTTTCCTGTTTAGCAAAGAATTAAGTTCCCCAGTGTAACAGAATAAAGCCTGTCTCTAGCATAGACACTCCCCACTGAAAACAGGAATTCATCCTATCACCCTGGGCTTTCCAGACCCAGGGAAGAATGGCACAGAAAATGAAAGGAAGTTGGTCAATTTTGTTAATAGTCAGTTATTACTGTTGTGATTGTTAATGTTCAAATGTTCAGGTACAATTCTGAGTAAATGAAAAATTTATATTTATATTCAGTAAGTAAAACTGAAAAAATGAGAATTTTTTGATTTTTGAAAATACAAAGCATTGGAATTCTTAAAGATATCCGCACAAATTTTATTTGCAACAATTTTTTAATTGATAAATGAAATAAAACCAAATGTAGACCCTGCTGAAGCACATTGGTTATTTTACTGTAATACGATTATTCCACCAGACCTGAGATTTTGGAGTTTATTTGATCGGATTCTAATCCGGTGTGGACTTCTCTTTCCAGCTTCCGCCACTGTGAAGGTTTTTTGAGACATTAGCTTGGACATCCATGGCTTTTACTGCTTTTACAGCTAACACTCTTCCCTCAGCTGTGATTCTTACTCTGTTAGTTCAGTGAGTAAACTCTAGTCAGTGTCTGAGCTGGGTTCGCTGCACAGATGTGGGAAGTTTTCCAGACTTACACAGTCTGTTCCCTCCTTTCACTGTGTAATGCATTTATCCCAGGTTCATTGCGTTTAACTTCCCTGACTTCTCTTTTTAACACATCCTCACCAGGTATAAATCATCTCATTCTGCATGGCGTATTCATGGTGCCTGTTGGTGTTGTTTAATGTATCTGCCCTAATTAGAATTTATCATGTCCTTTCTCTGCTTGCACATGTAAATTCAGAGTTCAGGCTAAGGAATGTTCCAGCTTCTTTGTCTTTTAGTTTATTTACTCTCCCACTCTCCTTGAGAACTACTTTAAGTCTTTCTCCTGATAGTTAACCTGCACTAGCTCCCATTGCTTTCTGAGTAGGTGACTTCATGCCTATTTCATCAATGAAATAATATGACATCAAAAGGAATCCTTTTGTTTTAACCCTCTTCATACAAAAGCTAGTATCTATATTCACTGTCTTGCCTTTTCTTTACTCTTTATGGTTTTTGTAAGGGAGCAGTTTCAAGCTTTGCCTCCACATAACAATGTATAAATATACTCCTGTCTGGGCTGAAAAATTCGTTGAAAAACACAAGATGCCCAAGTTGATATTTTCAATATTTATTAGTAAGGCTGATATAACAGCCTTTATACAGCACAGTTTTCATAAGTTACCAAGATACAACTTGTGTATAGTCACAAAACCAAGACATGTTTTTACAGAGAGTAGAACACAAGACAAATTTACAAGCATTTGTTCTACACAATTCTCATATTTTCAGGTCAGTTTACACAATCAATAACCCAAGAATTTGCATTTGTTCATTAAATTTTTCAGAGTGTTAAGTAAACAAAAAAATAATAAAAAGATTAGCAAATCACCAAGAAAGCATGCAAGATATGGTCAGAGAAACGAGACACATCTCCAAGTACTTCATGTGTTATTGGAAATAAATTTTATTAGGTTTTAAACTTTTCTTAGACAAGAAACACCTTTTTTAAACAGATGTGTTGTTAAGATATTAGCACACACATTAATCAGTATGGGAGCACCTGAGCACATCACTGAACATAGACACAGACACAGTCGAATGAGAATCAGTCACATGCTGACTTCCAAAGGATGAAGTTAGTTCAACAGCTGCTGGGTTACCGAACGTTGAGTTATATACAGGGGAATGGATTCAGAAAATGCTCTCAGTCTACCTAGCAGATAAAGAACTTGATTAATGCTTTCTGTTTAATGTATACCTTTAATAATAGCCACATGAGACATACAGAAAACATCAATATGTCATATTCAATGAGAATGTAAGTTTCACTCATTCATTCTTGTGTTATACTAAAGGCAAATAACTATTAAGGGAAAAGCTCCCGATTATTTATCGAGCTTTCACTTTCATTTCAAACTCAAAGGGAGGGAAAGTCTCTTCTGTCATACATATATTTATAAACACATGTAGCTGTAGTTGGCTAATTTTGGACTATTTGACATTATAGCAGTTAAAATAAGTTTTTAAAAATATTGTTAGTTATGATTTAAATAATAAAGTAAAAAAATACTATAAACATCTTTATGGTATTTTAATGAAATGAAGCATTGATTAAATCATTTCTAACAAATTGGGCACAATATAGTAATAAATAATCTATTTTACTGGACATCACTGCCACCACTATTGTCTCTACGACTATCACCAACACCAAACAGCCACTCTACAATGAGAATCAGTGTCAGCTGGTTACCAGCTATAATATTCCCAGGGTACAATCATTCGAGTGTTGTGATTCCCCAAATCAACCTCCTAGATATGCACACAATGTATAGTTAACTATCATGAATTACTAAAATATGGACAATATTAAGGGTCAAGGGCAATTACCTTTTAATGTTGAATATCATTCTTTTAAACAGATATGGTAATCAGATGAGTTCAGAGTCACCACAATTTTTCTTGATATTAAGTAAAATCAGAGAAAAACACCAACTTCTTGCTACTAGTGTTATCTGCATCTGTAACAATGATTCTACGATTCTCCGTCTTTCATAAAAATTCACTCTGTGCTTTTTCTTCTCCAGATGAAAGATTCCTTACTACTAATTTTTAAACCAACAAGCAACTTCCATTTTTGACGACTCAATGGACTAGAAAGGAAAACAAAATGCTTCTCGAGGTGCTGCGCGAAGATTAATAACCTAGTGATTGGAGATTATAAACTTTGTTACTATTAAGATAGAAAAGCTAATTCCAATAACATAACATAAAATAAAAAAATGGAAAATCATGTGTTATTTACAAAAAAGTAAAAAAACACTAAGAGCCCTATTTGCAATTAAAAAAGAAATAGTTTCGCTGTGAGAAGGGCAATCGGTGTCCCTCAGGAGTGCATTCATTTAAGAATTGGTGTTGCATAGAGCAATTCCTGTAGCAACCTAGTAGCTTGGTCAGCTATGAACCTGGCGCACCGCAGGTTCTTTTTCTTTTGCAAGGGGAATGCTGGTGCATGAGAAGAAGCTCTGTCCTTGACCCTCTCGACTGATCTGATTGGTCTAGCTCTATTGCTAGTTCCTTGGAACTGAGGGGTGGCTGCATCAGAAAGACTCCCATTATTTCAGGCTTAATAGCTACGCCTGATGACCTTGCTCTGCTGGTCCCTCTGACCGTGTAGTTGTAACTAGAATGGAGGAAGCTACCTGGCTACATAGCCTTTCACGAACCCTTGGAGTAGCAGCGACTGTAGGCCCAGGTAGGAGATGAACCAGAGTCGCCTGTGAACAGCAAATGGCAGATCCTTTGATGTCTCAAAATCCTCTTAGACCCCTTTCCTCCCGAGTTGTGACTGATTATAGGCTTCCTCAAGTGGAGTATCTGCTGGAAATATCCATGGCAACCACCACAGATGTAGCAGTCTCTAAAAATAAAATGTTAGCAGTGTCCTATGTTTGAAAATTCCCATCTCCATGTTCACTTTAAAAGACTATCAGTCATAAATGGTACTGCATTGAGGGGAGAAGAGAACAGAGGAAGGGAGAGTTGGTATTTTAGGACAAAGAAAAGAGAACTTGTATTTTTTAAAATGAGTGTTAGTTATACAATCTGGCATATACGAGAATTTTTTACTTCTAGGGTTTTACATTACTTTCAAATGTAATGTTTTTTTCCTAAAAATGAGAAAATTCAATATCCAACCAATATTTTTGAGATGATTTCCTGTAATCCCACTTAAACCTCACATTAAATAAAGTAACAATTTTTAGACTCAAATACTCTGCAAAGCAATTTCGTTTATTTTGGGTAGAGTTCGGCAATGGAGTAAGAGCCATGGACTTCAGTAAACTTTGTATGACAAATAACTTACATTTAATGTTCTATCTTTTTCAGGTTAAATGGAAGTTTATATTTTAATAAAAATTAGTTTGGGAACAATTTACTGTTTTTATCCATGCTGATGCTTATCATTGGTTAGAAGTTGTTTCTCAGATATAAAATTTGAGAACTAAAAAGCTACGCAATAATTATCTCTCAGTTTGTATATAAAGCAATATTTGGAAATGTGCTTTCTTATTTCATAGATTTCTTTACTTAAGCATCCTGGTATCCTGTGAAGAAGGATAAGAAAACACCATTTTAGGGGCAAAGTGAATTTAATCTGCATTTTTGTGGTGATATGAGTGCAAGGTCAATAGCAAAATCAGGACCAGAAGCCAGGACTTCAGAGCCCACTGAATGCATTTCCCACAATTCTGTGTTGCTTTCTTTATTGACACTGGTGATTAACAAGGAGAGAATGCTTTATTTTAATGATTCACACATTGGTTGTTTGGGTCTATATTATTAACATAGATCAAATATATTTTAATTTCAAACATTGACTTTTCCAACCCTCTCCCAACATT
The DNA here is from genome assembly GCF_004664715.2 of Peromyscus leucopus. Lineage (NCBI taxonomy): Eukaryota > Metazoa > Chordata > Mammalia > Rodentia > Cricetidae > Peromyscus > Peromyscus leucopus. Next base: position 32,797,630 of record NC_051065.1, on the reverse strand, counting down.
AGCTTTCTAACGATGATATTATCACCAACAAGAAAGCTGAGGAGGAGTAAAGACTTGAGGTTGAGGTCAGGGTGTTCATTATCACTGAGTTTAGAGAAAAACCACAGAAAATCAGAAAGTGACAACAGTTTAATCAGTGTCATAAGATAAATATGGTTTGTTTGCTAGAACAATAATGTCATGTCTCTGACAATCCACTATCCAAGAGAAAGGAAATATGTAAAATGATGCACGTCATGGCAATTCTTCAATGAATAAACAACCCTCTTCATAGGACACACCAATTAATCTAGATGCCTTGATGCATACGGTTGAGGATGCCTTGACTTCATGGTGCATTATAGAGATTTTAATGTTTCCAACCTAGGTACATATTTTGTGGGTCAGCATTCTTCTTTAATAACCAGTCACTAGGTTTTGTTTTATTTCTAGATAAATACAATTGAATTTTAACCTACTATTATCTTCACTCTTCACTGTTTCCACTTACCCCAAAACAGATGTGCTTTTACCACATAGAATTCAGACCTACTGCTGTATAGCTTTCTAATGTAGACACAGGGAAAACATGCACAGTTCAATCTAAAATCCATTGTTCATAAATCTTGCTTACTTTTCCTCACAAACACAGTCACCTTCTGGTCCTGTAGAAAACTCATGGATGAATCTTATGTCAGAATCCCAAAGCAGAAAGTTTTACGAGAATATAAGACAAGGAGTTTTGAGCTTTTCAAACCAAGATTCACTCTACCTGTCCTTTCCAACAAAGTTTCTATGTGTATAAACAACTGCTTCCACTCTGCCGCGACCACCATAAAAATCTTTGTGCCTTTTCCATCTGCTCTCACGCAGCCTGCTCCAAGACTTCTACCTTAAAAAGTCAAATCTCCTTTCACAGTTTCTCTTCACAGTTTTGAGAAATCCAGTGTCTCGGGCCAATTTTCATCGGTTTGCTTTCAATACATGAACTTTTTTGAGTCATTTTGTATTCCACACCAATGTGGTCTCTTTGCTTCTTGTTTCTTATCCCATGTTGGCTCCTGAAAATGTAGCTCAGCACAGGACTGTTCAGCTACAGTCTCGATCTGAGGCTCTGTAACCCTGAGCAGACACATCTTCAATGTGTTTGAGTAGGACTGACCAAAAGTTTGTGCCAGTTGACTAGTCTTTTTCTCAGGTCTACTTTGTCAAGCCAGATACAGGCTTCTCCAATCAAAGTCTTCTTCATAAACTTCCCTCCATTGGAGAAAAGTAAAATCTAGAAAACAAAGTCAGAATTATACATATAGTTATGCACAAAAAAATTAACAAGAAAGAGAGGGACATGTGAGGATGTAGTACAAGTACTTGAAAGAAAAGAGAAATATTAAAATATCTATAAATACAAAATAGTCCAGATCAACATATCTATTATCCCCCCTTAAATTTTATTATACTCCCAAATCACACACTGTGAAAGATAGGCAAGTATGATAGAGAGAGGAAAAGCTTATTTTAATTAGATATGCTTAAATTGAGGCAAAATTTCCTATTTAAAATCTGTAATTTCAGATATAACTATCACTTGTGGTTTTTGACTTGGGGTTTTACATAATTTCCTTATCACTAGAGTCCCTAAGATCGTATCAAGTCCATTTCAGAAACACTCCTCATGCTTCTTCCTCACAGCTCTCCTCTTTTCAGAGGCTTTAGAGCTTTGTCTTTAATTGTTTATTCCTTCCTACCTTCATACTAGCCAATTCTGTCAGTGAAGCTTAACTTTGTTTCATATATATATATATATATATATATATATATATATATATTAAAGAACTTAATTTATGTGCGTGTGTCTGGCAGAGTCCAGAAGAGAGTGTCAGAGTTCCTGAAGCTGCAGCTGCAGGCAGCTGGGAGCCAGCTGACATGGGTGCTGGGTGGTGAAACTCGGGTCTTCTGGAAGAGCAGCACATACTTTTCCCATTGAGTTATCTATCCACCCAGCCCCCGGACTTGGATATGTTTATCTCCATTGCAAGACATTAAGTGATGGTATCATGAAATGGCTTCATATATCTCCATCTACTCCCCTCTATCCACATTTCCCTTCCCCATCTTGTCTACTAAAGGCATGCTGTGTGAAAATCATTAAGCTAGACTGCAGGGAAAAAGCTAATGAAAATTAGGTCTTGCTGTAGTGAAATAGTGGCAGGGAAGCACACAAATTACTGTATAGGAGAAACTTTGTTTAGCAGCATAATAATTAAAATAATTTGTGAATATTGTGTTATGAATTATACTTAGGGATCTCAGTAAAAATCTATATTGAAAGATGGAATATGGTGATACATGAGAAGGAAGCTTTGAAGGAGAGGAAAACATGAGCAAAGAACTCAAGGCTGAGCTAATTTAAAGAGACTCAGATGTGTCTGGAGTACTGATGAATGGAAAAGTGACATGGAACTAAGACTGAGTCAATATAGCTAGAGCTCGTTTCAGAGGACTTTAAATGATTCAGGAAAATGGTGTTTTACTGAGCAGCTTGAAGGGGAACCAACCAGTGTTTAGTAAAGAAAACTCTGGCTGCAGTGTGGTGAATGAAAGAGGTGAGACCTCAGTGAGAAGCCGACTAGGTGAATTACCAACATTCTGTAAATAACAAAAGGAACGAGCCAAAAAGCATTAGTGAGTGTGACCATGGGAGCAAGAGAAATCCACCTAAAGTAGCAAAACAGAGTAGAGAATTAGTGGATGATTGGATGGAGTGAATGGGCTGAGGGGTCAAAGGGCTCCTGGGGTGATACTTCTAATGATTAACTACTATACAGTAAATGATCAATATATAAACACTGAGTAATTGAATGAACAACAAATATAATATGGATGAAAAAGTTCATCAGTAATATATGATGCAGTTACCTGAAGAGAATGGCCTGCAGGACTAAGGCTGAATCTAAAAGTTTCATTGAAGGAAGGCTCTCGATCATGTCTGCATACCCTTGTTTTCTTCTTGATAACCTTTTTTTGAGTAGAGATGTTTATCACATATACTTTCACATATAAATCTGAAAATAAGAAGTAAGCCCGTTAAATGTCCATCAATCAATCACAGTGTTTTCTGATGCATGATGATGTTCTCCCTATATTCTATACAAGCACAGTGAATTGTATACAATTTGTTGTAGAAAGCATACAGTGATTGCAAGTACACAATTTTCTTAGAAATTTGTTAGTTTTACTGTTGTTTATTAATTGTAGCACTCCAATTTATATGCTGGAAAGTCTAGCTGAAGACTAGGAAAATGATTTTATCCTTAAAGTGGGAATTAAATTCTTTTTTCACATTTTTTTCTAATGTATTTCATGCACAGGTAAAGATTAAGGTAGAATTTCTCAGAATATTTGAGACATAGTCCTAGTCAACTAGCAGATATCATTCATTGATTTTTATTATGAGACTGGATACCTGGTAAATGATCCGGAGACTTAAATTTGTAGGTGATATTTCTGCACTGGAGAATTTCAACTATTACTTGTTCACCATCTGTTTTCATTTCCTTTTTCAGTGCTAGCTTGATTTCTCCCATTACTTGAGTTTTTGCTAGAAGAATTTAACAAAAACAAGTTGAGTGACAGTCGCTACTTATTAAATATTTAACTTAATCACTTTCATATGTTCACTTACTGGATATTTTATCAAGTGCTAAACACCTTATTGTATGTTATGAACATAAGGCACCGTCGAAACCCTTAAGGAGTAAATGGCTTCATGGGATCACATCATTCAGATACTTGTAACAAAGCATGCTAAATATGATGGTAGGCTGGTAACCAGGGAGATAAAAGAAATTGTAAGGAGATGTATTACTCAGCTGTAGAGGCTTAGGCTTGAAGAAGTAATAGATAACCTTGTAGGAAGAAAGATAAACACAGAAATTACAAAATTCTAATACAATATACAGGGAACTAAAAAGGTTTAAAATGTGGTATGTTGTTTGCCAACGGTTGTGTATCACCAGGCTTGTTCTAGAATACATGGTGGGGTAACCAACTCTCATGGTAGAGCTTCCATTTCCTGTTTCCTTCGTAAAACAGAGACAGTAGTGATGTGCAATGGTAAAATGACATAAGGCAAAAGTGAAAGTGATCTAAACTAGATTCATTTTAGTTTCTTCTGGTGTTTTATCTTTTTTTTTTTTAATTGGAGGAACATTTCATGTCACATCGAATCTGTTATTAATCCACCCATTTCTTTATTAATTCATGGACTCATTCACCAAATCATAATTCATTCACTATTCTACTTTGGGCTGAGCATCCTGCTAACAGAATGAATACAGTATGTAGAGAATCCTGAAGCATGAATGCATGTTTATTTTTAAATGAGAATGCTACATTTCAGATGTTGATAGATATAATCCACATAATGAAGACTCTTGATTTTTTAACAGTAAAATATAGCCTGAAAACAAATATTTGGGAACACATTGTTGGCAGCTGTACTTAAAACAAAATATAAACTTAGATATTTTAAATATTCATTCATCCAGGCTCACAGGATTTTTCAGCTATTGGGGGGAGATATTTTAATTAGATATTTCTATGGATGAACAAATGCCTAGGAAGAAAAGTTCTGAAGCATATTGTGACATGGTTTCACAGAGAATGTGACACCGGACCTCATCTTGGAAAAGAGCTGGAGCTGGGAGTGGGATGAGGAGGAACTGAGATGCAAGGGAAAAGGAATCCTTCTGGACTAAGGAACAACACGTTAGCAAACAGGAATATCAAATGGGAAATCCCGGCCTGAGGGACTGCGAGGTTCTGTTCATTGGGGCCATGTTAACAGCTTTATCTACATATTCAGAGCACAGGCATCTATTAACAGTCTTTAAATACAGTTGCCAACAATGTATTCTCAAACATTTATACTTTAAAAAATCAGAAGGGCCTTTTTATGTGGATTATATCTGTCAACATTTAGAGTTTTAAAATTCTAATTTAAATATAAAGTATAAACTTAGACATTTTAAATAATCATTCATTCAGTATGAATGAAAATATAAGTAAATGAGGAATATTTGTTTTATGTACTTTTCAATTTTTCAAAATGCTTGGCTTAACAACAAATGTAACCTCATAAATTCTACATGAAATCCACGGTGACATACTATTTCACAGAAGTGTGTGAAGTTCATTCAGGATTGGAAATAGAAAGTATATTTTGATATCCATTTTGAACAATTGTCGATAATTTTGATACGATACTAAGACTTAACTAGATGCAGTTTCTTGAAGGTTATGGGCAAAGTAAGATCAGAGGAAAATGGACACTCCTAAAGTTCCAATTTAATATAAAATAATAATCAGAAAACTGTGAAATTACTTCAATAATGATATCACTAAGAAGGTCAAAAAGTGATTCAATTTCTAACTCCAAAAGCTAGAAAAAAATAAAAAATGAAACAAAACAAACAAAAAAGCTAGACAGAACCAAGAAAGAAATAATAGAAGATAAAAATAAAAATTTGTGAGGCAGAGAATTAAACAGATTCATAGATAACATTAACATATCAAAATTCTGGAACTTTAACAAATATTAGCACAATAAAAAGGCAATAGTGAATTAGACTATGGTATGTGGGCCTTAAGTATGACATTTTAAAATTATGTGCTATAAACATTTTAGTGTCATGAGTATATTCTAATACTGTTTGGCTTACATTTTGTTCACAATTTATTGCAGACAAAAAAAAAAAAAAAAAAAAAAAAAAAAAAAAAAAAAAAACCATAAATCTCATCCAATATATTTACTTGAACTTGAGTGAGCCAGAATTCAGTTCTGGTTCATTAACTTATTTCTGAAACCTGTCTCCCAATATAGCTCAGCCTGGCCCAGAACTTGGGAGCCTTCGGCCTCAGCCTCTGAAGCGCTGTGATGTCAGCATGACACATCATGCCTGGGATGTTCTTTGGACATTTAAAATGGGAATGAGCTTGCCACCAAGCCTGACGACGTGTGTTCAATCCCCAGACATCACAGAGAGGACTAAGACTCCTACAAGCTCCCTTCTGACCTCTGCATGCACACTGTGGCATTCCCCTGCCTCAATAAGTGAATATGTATAAAAAAAAAAAGGGGGGGGGTGCCTAGTCTTACTATATCTTGCTATGACGTGTTCAGTTTTATCCCCGGGAGGCCTGCTTTTGTCTGAAGGGAAAATGGGGAGGAGTGGATCTGGGGGACGCGGCCAAGGAGCAGTGGATCTGGGGGAGAGGGGCAGTGGGGGAACGGAGGGGGCCAAGGAGCAGTGGAGGAAGGCAAACTGCAGTCAGGGCGCATTGAAAACAAACAAACAAACAACGACGACAACAACAACAAACAAAATACTACCGAAACATTTTTAAAAGAATGAAAAACCCATTCCAGTTCCTTTGATCTTTTAAAGGGCCTTTCTTGGGAAAGTAAGGGAAAAAAGTCCAAAGTAAAAATTAAAAAAGAGGACAATTTAATATTCTTTAACACCAGAGAAATTAGAAAAATAAAAATCCTTAGTAAAGTATTAAGCATTAGCATCCAAGCAAGGAAAATGCTATAGTCAGTCTCCTATCAAAGAACCTAAACCCAGTTCTTCAGAGACAGAAAGACAGATGCCAGAAAAGGCCAGTTCATCAGTGTCCCTGACCACGTCACACACTGCAGAAGTTTGCAAGGACAGGAGAGAGCTGGTCAGCACAAGAGGACCGCAGACCTCCGCCCTGAGAGGATGAGCAGTGAGCTCACACCCAGTCCAGGAAAGCCTTGCTAAAACTTTGAATTGGCAGCCTCGGTTCATCACCATGGGCTTCTCTGAGTCTGAGCAGTCAGAAGAAACAGGCATGGTGCCCCGCTGTTGAGTCTCCAACGTCTTGTCCGAGGAATTCACAAAGCTTACAGGATCTCTTCAGAGGATGAAGACATCCCTGTGTTTGCTGGATTGAACACTTTGACTGAATCTCAAATAGTTGGGCAGACTGATTATCACGTGACTAGATCCCTGTCTCCAAAGCCATAGAAAGACAGAGAAGTGTCCTCCATTTATCAAACCATTCCTAAGGTAAAGGGAGGGGAATTCTCTTTTTTAAATTATTATCAGTATATGTGAACTCTACAAAATATTTGGCTTTATTGCAACATTTTTCATACATGCCTATAGTGTAACTGGATTATATTCACCTCCCATGATCCTTTGTTTTCCCCACACCCCCTCCCTTAACCCCTCCCTCGGAAAGAGACTTCTCACTAAAGAGTAAGTAGTCACTCACTTTGTGAGGCCAACAGAAGTGGACACAAGTGATAGAATTAAAGTCACTGAAGCCTTTCCCCCTGGGATGTCCAAGTCCCCTCCCTTTTCTAGGCCCAAACTCCAATAACCAATTATCTGTCGCCTCCTACCTTCTCACTTGGGAGAAAGGTAAATGAAAAACTTGTTAATTAAAGTTCCCAAGTCATCAGACTGTCTGCTTCCTTCTGGGAAGTTTAACCTCACATCCTTCTCCGTGTGATATTTATGAAGCATTTGATAAGTTTCACTCTGTTTAAAGATTTTTTTTTCCCCTTGCTCTTTAGTATTTCTAACTGAAGAGAGAAAAGTACATGTTTACTGAAGTCATCTTAAAGCAGTTTTTTGAGTGATTTTGTCTTCTGAAGCCGACTTTCATGTGAAGATGAAAAGAAATCTGTGTGTCTGCTGTCTTCACAGGGTGGGCACTGGCTCCAGAACTGGGTGAAACTTTGAGTCCCAGGGCATTACATACATAGAGGATGTGTGATAATATTTTGAAATAAGGGGCAAATAGCAGTAGAGAAATTTTCAAACAATGTCTGTGTCTTGATGTCTTAAAACTCATGCTTCTTTGATTGTAATAAAAGAACAATATTTTAAAGCTAGGTAAAAAAAATGAATATTTTCTATACAATGAAATGGTAAATATTTAAGGTAATAGTCTGATTAACCTGATTTTAATGACACATAAAGCACACACAAATTGAATCATCATGTGGTAGCCCACAGATATGTATAATTGTAATGTGTCAATTTATGAAACTAATAATAATAATGTTATTCAAAAAAGAAATAAATTTATTCTGCAATGTAGCACAAACTTAACACTTAGAAAGAAAGAGAATAAAGCAGAAATCATGGCACATGCTTTTAATCCCTGCATTTGGGAGGTACAGGCAAGAGGCTCAAGAGTTCAAAGCCAGCCTCAGCTACACAGTGAGTTCAAGCCAACTTGGCATACATGAGACCCTGTCAGAAAGAAAGAGTAGTGGGGAATAGAGGTAGAGAGTTATAAAGTATATGTTTTAAAATAAAATGACCAAATAATATTGGAAGTGAAAATGAAAAATAGAAGTTGTACTGATAATCTCACTTTGAAAGTATTAATAGATAAGAAACATCTGGAAACAAAACTAAGGGAAAAGTATTAAGGTAATACTACACAAAGTATTTGTGGTGGTTTGAATAGCAATGGCTCCCATAGGCTCATAGATTTGAATGCTTGGTCACCAGGAGTGCCATTATTAGGCGGTGTGGCCTTGTTTCGGTAGGTTGGTCTTATGGAGGAAATATGTCACTGGGGTGGATTTTGAGGCTTCAAATACTGAAGCCAGGTCTAGTGTCTTTCTTTCTTCCTGCTGCCTGCTGCTCTGAATGTAGAACTCTCAATTCCTTCTCCAGCACCATGGCTGCCTACACTGCCAGTCTCAACATCATTAGTATAATGGACTAAACCTCTGGAATTGTAAGCAAACCCCAGTGAAATGCTTTCTTTTATAAGAGTTGCCATGGTCATGGTGTCTCTTCACAGCCAAAGAACACTAATACAGTATCTCATAATTCTGGAAATATTGATGCATTCATATGTTGATAGAGCTCATTGAATTGCACTTCACAGATAGAAAAATATAATTAAAGAATGGACAGGAAAAGAATAAGTACTGGGAAAGAGTGCATTGCTGTATAAAAGAAACAGTCATTGTGAAATAATTAAGACTGTAAATATTTAATAGGTTAAAAGACCACTTGAGAGAATAACACAAGGAGAAGAAAGAAAGTAACAAGTGAAAAAAGGAGGGAGGGAGGAAGGGAAGCAGGAGGGGAAGACAGAGGGAGGGAAGGAGAGAAGGAAGAAAATTAGAGGATTAAAACACAGACAACCAATTGTATAATGGAAGAAGATGGATAGAAAACATTTCTGCATGCTTTAAAGACAACAATAGAATTTAAAATTGAAATTGTCCACATGTGCACATTGGGTCAGAGATGTGGGGTACAAACTACAGTATTAAAATGGATATATAGTTAATCTCTTAATATTTAGTTTCTTAACCTGTGAAATTTAAAAAATAAATTAATGTATAAAATATTTATTGAAATTAATTCATTCATTTATTTTACATTGACATATTCTTTTCATTGAAATTAATATTTTTATAAAGAGAATGAATAATTTAATTTGATTTTAGCAAAACTAGGTCCTATTTCCTTAGCTAACTAACATGTTTCAAGCAGTATAATTGTCAACAGCTTTTTTTTCTTTAGCGCCTCCTGAAGTGTTCTTTTCATTAAAATATGCAGTGATCTTCCCACTTCTTCCCTCAAAAGAAGTTACACACATATTTGAAAAATGTGTATTTATCATATCTACATACCCGCATTTGTATAGAGACTGAAACATCTAACTTGTATTTTAGGGAAATATAAACCACTAAAATTAACAATCATTATCTCACACCAAAAGAAAATACAGTAGGTATTAGCACCATTTCGTTGAAAATGCTGGTTTGTGTATTTTATGGGTTTTAAGAAACTTGCAAAATTATGCAATGGCTTAACCAGGACAGTAATGTGGATCTTCTGGTGTAAGACTAGGGCTCTGACTTTCACAAACACCTTGCACTGGTAAGATTTTCACAACATTGACTCATTTGTGGTCATCTTCCCTTCAAAGTGTTTTATTATAAGAGTATTAAAATGGAAGGATTTCAGAAGTAATTTTGTGGTTTACTTTTGCCATGTACTAGACTTTATTAAGCAGAAAAGATTCAAGCAGAAAGCTTTTTTCTTTTTTTTTTTTTTTTGTTTTTTTGTTTTTTTGTTTTTTCAAGACAGGGCTTCTCTGTGTAGCTTTGGGCCTTTTCTGGAGCTCACTCTGTAGCCCAGGTTGGCCTGGAACTCACAGAGATCCGCCTGGCTCTGCCTCCCGAGTGCTGGGATTAAAGGCGTGCACCACCACCGTCGGTTCAAGCAGAAAGCTTTTACATGGCTTCAACTATGGAAAATGTTCTCTTGAAGTTATTGTCCACATGTGCACATTGGGTCAGAGATGTGGGGTATGGACTAAATAAGAAAACGATGAGGAAAATCTTCCAGAACAGCCAGGCATGGCGGCACACACCCTTAATCCCAGTCCTGAGGAGGGAGAGGCAGTGGAGATCTATGTGCAAGGCCAACGCAAGCTACATAGTGAATTCCAAGACTGCCTCAAAAAATACAAAAGAAAAATTTCCGAGACACTAATATATGATGCTCTGTGAAAATGATGACCAACTATGCAGCTACATAATTAAGTGCACATTGTTAGGATCCTCTTCTCACTCTTCCCGGTCTAACGTCTTACATCATCAGGGGGCGTGGGAGACTGCATACCACCACGTGGTCACGCAATCTCCGCCTTAAAAAGTCAGACGCAGACCCCCACCCCTCTTTTCTGTCTGCTCTGCCCCACTCCCTCCCCTGACAGGCCTGGCTCCTCCCCCACTTTCCCTCCATTCAAGTTCTAAAAACTAATATTGGGTTCTGCCGTGGCCGTGACTCTTCCGCCAACCAACAACTGCCGTTCATTCTTTCACATATTGACTGAGAAAGTATTTATCTTTAAAGATTTATTTTTGATCCTTTTTAGGTACATGTGTGCATATGAGTCTGTGTGTAGGAATGTGTACATGTGAGTACAGTTGCCCCTGGAGTCCAGAAGAGGGAAGAGGATGCCTGGAGTTGGAGTTACAGGCTATTGTGACTTGAGCACTGGAAACCAAATTTGAGACCTCACAAGGGCAATACTACTCTTAACTGCTGAGCCATCTCTCTAGTTCCTGACCAAATGGCCCTTTGAAAGTACACTTCTGGAATCTCTAAATATCTAATGCTTAACTAAACTTCATGTATTTGGTTTTGCGTCAGCAACCTCAGCAACTTTTTCCAGTGCAAGATCCTTTTAGGCAAAGCTGTCATGGGGAGTATTTTAATCAACAGGAAGTGACTGATGTAGAAAAGAAATGAAGGAAAGAATAAAGCAACTTTTTTAAATGGAGAGACCATAAAATGGAAAAAAAAAAGTGTATTAGTAAGTACCACTTGTGAGTGAGGCGGGTCACTGGTGACAGCTAATGAAGTCTGAATTGATTTTACAGATTTGGGTACATTCTGACAATCTGGCACCTTAGAGCCTACCACCTACCCCTCATTACTTAAACCAAAGCCAAGAAACTCTTATTAGACTGAATTAGTCTTTTTATACTTATTAGAATTGAGGTGGATTTTTTTAAGTAGGAAATTTTACCTTCTATCATAGTGAGGTGGCATGCACCACATTAGCCATGGTGTGAGCCTGCTGTGGTGGCAGGTGCCGTGATATCAGAACTTGAAAGGTAGGAGAGAAGGATGGATGAGTTAGAGTCATCCCCCATGTACACAGGGAACTGGGAGCTGACCTATACTTCACTCGACAATGTCTCATGGAGCAGGACCAGAGTCTTCTTTGGCTTATCAGTACTCACATGTAATGTAAAAGTATGTAACATTACTCTTCATATTTATAAAATTAAGATTTTCAGTTCTTAAGATGCCCAGTTCTGGGCCTCCACTTACTAAATATCTTCTGTTCTAAGTAATATTATATATTCCCTAAAAGCATTGTTATGGAAGTTTTACTCATGTTCTAATATTTGTCAGTAGTGATATAAATTCCCTCATATATTAGTGCATTTACTTTCATTGTTTCCTCTGTACCAATTATATATATATATATATGTGTGTGTGTGTGTGTGTGATTTTTTTTTTGTAAATGTCATTATTATCCAAATAAAATATTGGCACTATTCCTGGAATGAAACTTAACAAGCTTTCGTTATTTACATTTCTCATCATTCATTACCTTAAAAAATTATATGTACTGTACTACACTATGCTGTACTGTACTATACCACACTGTACTGTACTGTACTACACTGTACTGTACTATACTACACGATACTGTATTATACTACACTATACTACATGATACTGTACTGTACTACACTATGCTATACTGTACTGTACTGTGCTGTACTACACTATGCTGTACTGTACTATACTACACTGTACTGTACTGTACTGTATTATATTGTGTATCTGTGATTGAAACAGGGCTTCTCGTAGACTCTGCTGGTCATGAGCTCACTGCAGCTGAGGCCAGCCTTGCATTCCTTTTCCTCCCGAGTATTCCGCTCTGGTTCTGGGGTAACAGGTATGTGTTACCAAGACCGGCACAAATTTTACTTTTGATTGACACAAATAATTGTCTGCATTTGTGGGGTGATATGTAGTGTTTTGATATGTGGAATGAGGTGCAACACTTTACACACTAGTGTTTATTTCCCAGTACTACTGAGGCAGTGGAATATCAGATCTGGGATCAACTGACAACTTATAACCCTGTGTTCGCCATGAGGTTGTTTGCGCATTTACTCAGAATAGAGAAAGCAAAATGAGGAAACGGTGTCTTGAGAGACTCATGTCAACACTTTAAACTGGAACATTATATATATTAAAGGAAAGAAGTCCTTTTCTACCTTACTAAGCCTCTCAGAGAGGAAATTAAGCTGACTACTGGCTCGGCTCAGCCACCCTCCTCTGTTATTTCCAGCCAGGTGTGTTATGCTACCCTGAAGGCTATAATAATTTCACTTGCCAGGACAAAATTGCAATTGCATCCTTTAAAAAAAGCTCAAAGTCTTTTACACTATGGTACTCAACAATTATCTCTAATCAGCACTTACCTTTTCTTTACACCAGTAGCAAGAAAAGCCAGATTTTAAAATAAGCGAGGCAGTCTTACTTGTATTGAATTCACGACCTTGTTTTATTTACCACTGGAGGCTATATTAAAGCCACTGTTAAGTTTTTAGATTTATTTCTTGACAAACTATCTTATCTATGTGGGACAGTTTATTTGTAGAGGACAAAATACAAAAAATTAAATGCTTTTGAAGGCTTATCCTACTTAGTTTTTGTTTGTTTGTTTAAAAAGGGAAGCAGAATGAAATTAGCTGATTTAATTCTATCTGAAATACTCTCTTGTTAAGGTCTCGTGGGGTTGCTTCTTGCTGAGACAGCTTGATTATATAGTGAAAACAGCAATAAGGAACCGTTTCTAACTCCCTTTCTATCTTTATAACCAAGAGATGACTGCTGGCGCCAGCACTTCCACTAATAAATACCACAAAAACGAGTAAAATAATTATTTTAAAATAAACCTTGCTTGGATTCACATATATGAATAGTGAGTATTACAGCATTTTCATACACATATATTTTTATCATATTCATTACTTATTATCTTTGAAATTTATTAAGGTTTCTCAAGAGATCTTGGGTGAGAGATTATTTACTGGAGCACAGGGCTGGTGAGGTGGCTCAGTGGATAAAGCTGTCTGCTGCCAAGCCTGAGGACCTGAGTTTGATTCCAGTGACCCAGAGTGAAAAAAGAAAAAAGACACTTGAAAGTTGTCCTCTGAGCCCTTCGTGAGCATCGTGGTAGGCACGTGGCCCCCTCTCACATATATTCAAACAATATATAAAAATGTGTCAAAAACAAAGAGCTTTTGTTATTGACCAATGGCTATGCCACTGATGTCTGAGTTAGAGAATTCATAAGATAGAATTTGTAAACTGCAAAGAGATGTGACATAGCAAACTTCTTAGAGTGTTAACAATGAATTCAAGAACAAAAACATCTTCATCCTCACACTGTACCAAGGAATTTAATCTATTCTTTCACAGTTTACATTCCTAGGTGACCACATAAATAAAATGTTACTAGTAATGATGAATACCTATGAAATCATTAAATAACACATGTAAATTCCTGTCTTATTATTTGTAAAATACCCTAATATCTGTGTAGATGTTGATCGCCTTGTTTAAAAAAAAAAAAAAATGGACAGTGTACATGTTAGACTGAATGAATTGCAAAAATCATAAAGTAGATTATTATGTATTTCCAAAAAGTTGGCCTAGATTTATTTGTTAATTTGTGGTCATAGCTTATGTGATAGTCATTCTTGTCCTGATTAGATAAGGAATTTGGAATTTAGGGGGAACACTAGTATGTGCATATATGTGTGAACCGGGAGCTCAAGCTTTGTGTAACTATTGACCTAGAAATATTAGGAATAGAGAAGTCATGGAATAAATTTGTAGCCATTTTCTTTACAAGAATTAATTTCTTTTCATAAAGTACCCCTTTACTGCAATGGTATTGTATACTGTCTCAGCATCACTCATGCTTCATTCTTTAAGGAAGCTCCTCAAGGCAGGAAGTAAACAGTTCAGACAGCTTCAGGAAGTCCCTGACGCTGACCAGGATCACTTGTGACCTCCCTTCCCAAGAGTGTATTAATAGTAATGGCTGCTGAGAGTCACCTTCAAACAAGCCAAGCTCCACTTTCAGACAGCACTGTGCCTTGTTTGTTCATAGTCCATAGACTTTACAGGGTACAGACTGTTTACCCTTAATCCTTGTCCTTTTACATCAGAGAGAAAACACCTAGAATAATTAGACTAGTTGTATAACCTCTCTAATTGTTACTGGAGACTCAAAAAGTAATTATCATTTCCACTTTGATCAAAAGAAAGTGACTTAGCTTTCTAATTCAAAAATTAGGTGGTCTAATTCAAATCCGAGCTTCTTTCTTTAAACTATGTTGAGGCCACAAGTGAGAGGTATTTTGGAATTCCTTCCAAGCCTATGGAAGATTAGTCATTGCTTTAGTGTGCTTTTCTTTTCATGGCTGTGCATATTTGAGCCACTACTATTCAAGGTATGAAGTGGATCCTAAGACATTTTCTTGTTTGAAGTCTGAATGAGAGCTGAGAAAGTAGGCATTTTGCCATATTTTCACTAATGTTTTTCTAAGAGAAAGGAGTTGTGTAAGCCGTTATTAGGGCTTGTATTTGCAATAACCCAGAATCAAGAAGATAAATGCATCATACAATAAGCAAGCATTACTCTGGCCTGCTCAGATTTCAGAGTTTTGGGAAAGTAGGACAAGCCTGCATATTCTCTCTGCATCCTATGCTAAGAAGTCTTTCTTTCTAAGATAAAGCCCAAAAGAACTTAATTTAGGGAGGAAAAGCAGGCTTTGCTGATTGATTTTCACCCATGTTTCTGATGGTTATTAAGTCGCCCTTCTGACACATGCTTCTCAGCATTCTTTTTTACTGTGACTAAAAATAGCCAAGACCTCTTTGTAAAAAAATTTAATTGGAAATCTGCTATTGTCTTGTATGACACAAGAAAAAACAGATCATTTTCACAAGAGAAATTTAAAACCTAAATGTACATAACTTTTTAAATATTTAAAATTTTGAAATCATTCCTCAAAGCCTGAAGAAAACAGTGCCTAGGAGAGAAAGAAAGCTCATGGGTGGGAGATCTGGGAGGGAAATAGCAGGATGCAGCTGACGCGAAGCAAGATAGGCAGAATGAGGAAGAGGATTCCAACCAAAGGAAGGAAAGGCAATATAAAGCAGAGGCAGAGGGGAGGGTCAAATAATACTAAGGCTGTTGATAATGCTCCAAGGACTCTTATTATTTTATATTTACATTATATATATATACTGAAGGCTTTTTGTTAAGACAAAAGATATAAGAGAAAAGCAAGACAGCAGGAGATTTTAGGGTGAGATGTTTACAAGGATGTAAAATAACAGAAGGCTTACATAAATTATATATCTCGTAAAGGAAGTTATGTCACTAGGGTTGACTGTATTCCCCACAAAAACCACAGACTAACAAACACCCTAGTACCAGGCATGAGAAATCTCCTTTAGAATGGTTGGTCAGGGTACTCCAAGTGACTCCCTAAGCTGGCTGTTGGCTCCTTGCTGCCTCTCAAAGTTGCAAGTAAGACTCTATTTCTGAAGACACCACTTATTTAGGACACAGGACTCAGATTATTTGAGTTATAGCTAACCTGAAAGCCTCCTTTCTACATAGTCTAGCTTCCTTCATATCAGAAAATACTACACAAGCTGCTGAAGGAGGGAAGCAATTATTAGTCCTACTCAGCTGTGATGCCTATGAACCATAACAATGATGAGCATGGCAAGGTATCCATGAAGGTGTAGCAAGTAGCACTCACATGTTAGTGGTAACCAACGGCCATCTGATTGGACTCAAGGCCCACTCACCAGGAGAAAAACTGTGCCTGGTACTAGATTCCTAGGAAATTCCCAGGGCTGGTGAGGCCATGGATCTTACAAGAGAATTTACCAGTGCCACTTTGTTAGATCAGCATAATTATTTACTGTATTCTAAATCTTATCTACAGGTAAGTGTAGCTACCTCCCCTCACCAGAGAGGCTTATCTTTACAATAAATGGAGACCATCACAGAAAATTACAACCAGACATGGTAAGTAACATGTCATTGGGAGCCCATAGATAGCCATGTTCCTTCCAATGGACCATCTACTTCACAGTGCATGCCTCTGTGGTTCATGGAATATCACAGAAAAGGGGGTACAAAGATTCTAAAAGCCAGTAAGCAGGAAGTCTTCTGTGAAACAGTTGGTGTGTACCAGTTTTCTCCAAGGTTAAAGCCTTCCTTTACCTTGGAGGGAAACTTGTTAAGACAAAGGATATAAGAGAAAGGTAAGACAGCAGGAGATTTTATGGTGAGATGTTTACAAGGATGTAAAATAACAAGGCTCCAAGGGAAGGAGAAACATTTCATGTTTTAAGGAAGCTCCTTAAGGTAGTTAAGAAGTAAACAATTCAAATGCTTCAGGAAGTCCCTGACACTAATCAGAATCACTCATGACCTCCCTTCCCAAGAGTGTATTAGTAATAATGACTGCTGAGAGTCACTTTCAGACAAGCCAAGCTCCAAAGGAAACGCTAAGTCAAGCCCAGGTACCTGGGAGATCTGAAGACCAGGCAAGCAGCTTGGAAGAGGAGGAGGCCAGCTGAGCTGCATAGACAGAACAAAGGCCAGCCGAGTTGCATAGACGACAGAACACAGGCCAGCTGAGCTGCATAGACAACAGAACAAAGGCCAGCTGAGCTGCATAGACAACAGAACAAAGGCCAGCTGAGCTGCATAGACAGAACAAAGGTCAGCTGAGCTGCATAGACGACAGAACAAAGGCCAGCTGAGCTGCATAGACGACAGAACAAAGGCCAGCCGAGCTGAGCTGCATAGACAACAGAACACAGGCCAGCCGAGCTGTAGGGAAGAGGTTCAGACCAACTAGCTACCTAGAAAGGACACTCTGAACCTGAGCTACCTGCACTATTGGCAGTCTGCTCCAGCTTTGGGGATCTACCACCCGTTCTGGGGTGAGCTTGGTGATGCAGCTGTCCTTGAGTCATTTCTGCTCCTGCTGTAGTAGCCCCTCACTCATGGCCCTGTAAGCAACCCCAATAAATCTCACTGGTCACCAAGGTGGACTGTGGCGGATCCACACTTCAGTCTGCTGTAGATCTGGGCTGAGTAGACACTTGAGTTTCATCTCCCTAGGAAACGTCTGTCACACAACAACAGTCTACCACAGATCTGAACAATAACAATATCTATAGGCATGCTAATATGGAAGCGGGGTGGGGTGGGGAATCTCACCTGATAATGCCTCTGAACAAAGAACTACAGGTAACATGACCATTGAGAGAAGAGAGAGTTAGCATATTCCAGGGTTGAGTCCCCTAAAGTGGTTGTGGGGGCCCCAAACAGCTTGACCACATAGCTGCCATGACAGGCTTAGGGACTCAGACACAGCTGCTGTGACAGGCTTACTGGCAGGCATCACTCAGACCCAGGAAAAACCATAAACTGATCCCACCCAGGGGGAGCCAGCATGTAAGGGGAAATACCTGACATTCCAAACATTCCCAGCACACACCTAAACCCCTAGACAAATGTCAGCCAATCAGAGTTCTGAAGCCTGGAAATTCCCTCACCCCAACCGCTGGTATAAAAACTCCACCCCACCCAGGCTTGGGGCTCTCTACTCTCACCAATGTGTTGGACAGAGAGGCCAAGCTCGGAGCTCAAAATGAAGGCTTTTTGCTTTTACATACAGAATTCGGTCTCCATGGTGGTCTTTTGGGGACCCCGACAAATTGGGCATAACATGGTCAGCTCTGAAACTGTATTAACACAAACAACATATATAGACTCAGGGAACTTGGAAGGATCAGGAGAAAGGAAAGGAAAGGGAAGAGTGATGTGATTATATTTTAACTAAAAATGTATAATATAATAAAGGAAATAAAATGCTAAAAAGGAAATCTTTTATGATAGGCATGTTAGCGGAAGTCCTTTTCCAGAGAAGAGGGAAGACCGATAAACAGGTCAAAGCCAGCTTGCTGTCCTAGGCTGTCCCTGGATGCCATCTCACCCAGTGGTACTGACCTTTCATTGCAAAGCTACATGCCCAGGAAATGGTGGGTCAATTGCAGAGAGTTGGCATCACCATGTGCTACATTTGGAGAACTAAACCAGACACTAGAGTTAGCATCACCATGTGCCACATTTGGAGAACTGAACCAGACACTAGAGTTAGCATCACCATGTGCCACATTTGGAGAACTGAACCAGACACTAGAGTTAGCTTCACCATGTGCCACATTTGGAGAACTAAACCAGACACTAGAGAGTTAGCATCACCATGTGCCACATTTGGAGAACTAAACCAGACACTAGAGAGTTAGCTTCACCATGTGCCACATTTGGAGAACTAAACCAGACACTAGAGTTAGCATCACCATGTGCCACATTTGGAGAACTGAACCAGACACTAGAGTTAGCATCACCATGTGCCACATTTGGAGAACTAAACCAGACAATAGTACAATTCTGCAGATCTAAGAGCTCCTGTGAGGAAAATAGTTTGGCCCTAAGAGTAAAGCTTCCAAAGACTGCAGAATGTCCAGCTCCTCCCTGGAGTGTTGTGACCTGGCAGCCTGCTAATCCCCCAGTGAACATGAAGGGCAGCCAGTGGGAGCCAAGTACACTAGCTCTTGTAGCTATTTATGGGATTTCTCTCTCTGTTCCTAGGGTTAATTATATTACTTTTAAAACATGGTAAGTCTGGTCGTCCTTGCAGTTTTTGGATGGCTTTGCTGTTTCTGTTTGCAGCAGTATACATGACAATTTTCTTGTGCTGTTCTCGAAGGCACTGTCTTAAATGTTCTGTCCAGCTATTAGGTCCTCTTTTCCTTAACTGCCATTTTATATAAAAGAGCAAATTACAGTAGCACCCCAAATATTTTCTTTTCACCTCCTTCTCTTTGCTTCCCACTGGCTGTTTTCCTCTCTAACTCCCTTCTTTTCTCTATCCTGCTTCCACTTCCCCTCCCTTCCCTTCTTTTCTTATTTGAGACAGGATCCCCCTGTGTGATCCAAACTGGCTTCAAACTCACAGTCATCCTGCCTCAGCCTTCTGGATTTTGGATCTGCAGGCATGTCAACATGCTGGGTTCCAACTCTGCAGTCTTAACCCACGCACGCCAAGAAAGCTGCTATAACTTCATACATAACTGGTACCAACAGGAGATCTGACCGTTTGGGGAGAGGTTCAAGCATTTATTTCCTTTTCTCACCCAATCCTGCCTGTAGGGTATAGTTTCCAGTGGCTCTGTCTTTCCAGTTCTGTCTGGAGCCCCCTCCTCCATGCTACAGCTCCTGCTGGGCCCTGACCACAGCTTCTCTTTGTGTTTTAGTACCCTGGGCTGCTGGAGAGGTGGGGTTTTGTCATGTATAGTTCCTCTGATCTTCCCTTCCTTTTTGTCATTATATTCCTTTAATCTCCTATTAGAATGTGTCAGTAGATGCCTACTGGGTTGATGCTTATCCTATGAGGTCACCTAGTACAAAGCAAGTTGGTGACTTAGGAGTCTCCCAATTCTATTGGAGAAGGCCCTTTGGAATCGCGATGTCTTCTTCAGTCTGCCTACATTTCCGGATTTATCCCTCTGCTTGCACACTGGAGCGTGGCTCCTCTTGCCTCACCAAAGGGCCAGTCCCTTAGGACTTGGTGAGTTCATTCTTTAGAGTCACAAACCTCATTACCTCTTCCTTTGCTGACTGCTATGCCTGAAGGAAAAAAAGCCTCTGTAAGTATCATATCTACTTAAATGTTCAGGCCAGATGCTGCACACATGATTGCTCCCATGCATCTTTGACAAGCACAAGCAGCCTCCCAAGCAGCCTGGGAGGTGGGGGATACAGAACACCATGAGAACAGGAGGGAGTAATGAAGTTTCTTTGTCTTGGTTTCCCCTTGACTCGGCTACTAGCACTTTCTATTATTTCGCACATGTCAAAGTAAGCGCCCCCAGTTACTCAGACATAGCCAGCTGTCACATCATGTCCCGAAACATGGCTCCTGCTCACTAGGTACCGAAACCTCTGAAGCCAGGGGCCAAACACATCTTTCTTATTTTCAAACTATTTCTATCAGGTATTTGTCAAGGCAACAAAACACTTAAGCAGCACAAAAGGTATTTTTTTAAATAATCAAAACACTAGTAAATAATCAAATAATAAGTAGTACTTTTGAAAAGAGAGACAGTAATTTGACAGATTTTTTTTTAAGGTCTCAGGTTGCAGGGGTTAAGCTGTTGTGAGACCAAAATGAGCCATCTTAGAAATGAGACCAAAATGCTTTCACCCTAAAACTAAGGCCTAAGATTTCTCCTTTGGGGAATAGGCCATTAGTTACTGAAACCAGTCAGCTCAGATTCCAGAAACCAGGAAGTGTAAATGTACAGAGTCACAAGGTAATCACGAGGTAATGCCAGCCTCACTATGGAATGTCCTCTCCCTGGTTTCCAGGGTAACTGACCACAGAAATGCCCCCACCTGAGGGCAGCCAATGAGAAATGGTGGTGGGCAACCACTCCCTTAGAAGTAATTTCTAGAGTCCCTAGAAGCGAGCCAATCAGAATTGTACCTGTACTAGCACCCCTAAATGATGTAACCTTGTGATTTTTCCCTTTAAAAGCTGAGCTTGCAGATAGGTGGGCACTTCCTCCAGCCTCCACTGCATTGGATGTATTGGACGAAGACCCTGCCTAGGCTTGTATTTCTTTTGGATATCCAGAATTAAACCTTGCTTTTGCATTCTGGCATGCTCGTCTTTGGTGGTCTCTCTGGGGGTCACGATCTGGGCACAACACTGTAAATCACTATGTAGCAAAAGGTGACCTTAAATTTATGATCATCCTTTTGTGGTCCTCCCAAGTGATGAGATCATAAGTGGTCTGGTTTACATGGCACTGTGTGTGTGTGGGGGGGGGCGGTGGGGTGGGGGACGGACAGCTTGACCACAGCTGCCATGACAGGCTTAGAGGCCCAGACACACTTTCTGGTTTAAAATATAAAATTAGGAGTTAACATGTTAAGACTGAGTCCTCACCTCTATCTTGTAATAAAACTAACCACAAGATAAAATGTAAACATTTTCGTACACAATAAATTTGCATATTTCAAATTAAAAAAATAAATGTTGTCTTTACGTTAGCAAACACCTTTTCTTCATTCAGCTTTGAGAATCAATCTGAAATATCCCAGTCTGGCCACACACTTACTAGACCTTGAACTCTTACTTTCTAAGCCATTTCTCAGCACCTTGGTCTTGAACCTTGCTCACTCTGCCTCTACCTTTCAAGTCCTGAGATGACAGGTATGTGTCATCACACTCAGCTAAAGAATGCTTCTTCATAAATCAAACAATTTCTCTTTCTTCATGTAACAATACTGTGTATTTCTGCTACCATGCCTTCATGTCATGGTCACAATTCAACTTAGATTGAATTCTAGATAATATTCTATCTAGAAGGGAAACTGATCACTCCCTGCTCAATAAATATGTAACTTTCGAAAACAGATTTTAAAGCAATTCATTGTATTTTAATCAGTTGCCTTAATCTTAAGCACAATAATTTTCATGAATATCTTCTTGAATTATATGTAAATAGTTAGGATAATAAACTTAAAGCTTTAGGTATAAAATACAAAAATATCACCCAGGGACTGCTAAACCATGCTCGCAAAGTCACAAGAAAAACACATCCTGAAAATAGATCACACCCAGGACTCCAAAATATCCCTAAGCCACAGCTCACATCTACTTTACCCAGATCACATCACTGAGAAATATTTAAAATAAACTGAAAATTGGCTGAGAAAAATCACACCCATCTCAAAATCAACTAAATTGAGCAAATGGATTTAACTTCTGGCTCAGCCACTTAGCTGTTAATTAAAAGGAAATGAATTCAATCTATCAGAAAATTGAAAGTTAAAGAAATTGAGAGAAAACATTTGGCATGAAGTACATTATGGAAAAACTGTCCCGTTCTTTCACCTGTGGCAGCCATAGAGATAAATTTGAGCTACTGACTCCCAGATTAAAGCACTTAGAAGCCAGAGTAAGCATGCCCCTGCCTCACTCACCACAGGTAACAAACAAAAAGAAGATATAGTCACTTTAGCTACCTAAGACTCCCAATGGATTGAAACTGCTCAACTTCCAACGCTTGATTCTCTGGACTAATAAAACATTAATCAATGAAAGAAATTTTGTAAAAGTGCAAAATATTATATTTGTTAACTTTCATAGGAGATTGTTTTGATTAATTCCATTTCTTCCAATTTGAAGAAATCCTCTGAAGTTCCCAAAAAATCTTTGTAAAGTGCATCTATTGTTATATATGTGTAAGATATTTCCAAATATAGAATTGTTATTCAATTTAGTCTAAATACATTGTGGTCTAAATACATTATGGTCACATTCTGAATGTTTGTTCTCTTTGAATGGCACCTTAGATGCAAAACTCACCCCAAATTGTCTGTCTGAGGTTTTTTCTCCTTATCTAGAATTCTCCTCACACCGTTCACCCCCACACCTCCCATCAGCACATGGAAGGACTGGATTCATCAAACTTTCTATGTATAGAATAGCAGATCAGTGTCACTATATAGACAGACAAAGTTAAGAGAGTAAAATAAAAGGATTGTATTTAGTTTAAACTCCATCTTACTCTTTTAATTCACGTTTTAAAATGCATTCTGAAATGTGTGCCAGATGGCTTCCCATGCACAGCCAATTTCTTCCTTTACAATCCCATGAAGCATGGGTTTGCACTTCACCTTCCTTCAGCTCCTCTTCCTTTCATTTCCCACATCACCCTTCGTTGTTAACGTCTTTTCTGACTCTCATCTTCATGAATCATACTCCTGATAATTACCAATCACTTGCTAACTGTCAGTACAGCCTCATTTCACCTGTGCAGTGCCAAGCTTCAGAGCTCTGGGGTTCGAATTCTCATTCTGAATCATGTCTCTCCAAAAGTAGGTGTCTTAATAGATACCTTCCATAACTGTTCCTTTTTTTCTATCTCCACCTCTACCTGCCCCCCACTGCTAACCATTTCTTGTGTGAGCCATTGACTAGCTTTCTAATGAATCCCTTGATGCAGAAATGACTTCTTGTAATCCATCCTTTACTGCAGCAAAGTTGTGGAATGTCCCTTCTTTTTTCAACTGCCTAACTACAGTGTGGGTCAAAAGTCTTCCTGATGGCCTTCACTATTTTATTAATGATCTGAATTGTGACTCCATTTTGAGCCCTGTATCCCACTATTTCCCCAGAATAAAACAATGAAAAAAATTCCATAGAGATGTGGTGATGCTCATCTTTGTCAATGCTATTTCATGTTACTTAAGCTTTGATCAGGAAGTTTCTCCCTACTGAAACCCTAGCTAGCATTATTCCAGTTACACTACATATGCTTTTATTCCTAAAACTATCTGGAAAATTATTTCTCTTCCAGGAAAATTTCATAATCCAAGCTAAAAACAGAATAGCTTAATACTCAATGTGCATTCACCTCTAAGAGAATTTAATTCTAATTATTCACAAACGTCTGTGGAAGGAACTCAGCATTGGTCGCCTCTTACTGTGCTCAGCCAAAAAAGTTCAAATCACAAAAGTGAAGACTTAAAAATTACTTTTTAAGGCAATTATAAATGAGGTCATATCCTTTTTACTCAAGGCTTATGTGGTTACCCTTTCAAAAGCTATGCATTAGCAAATATGAGAAACATAAATACTCAAGAGCCTGGGTTTGATGGGTATGTGCAGAGTGTATTGTTTTAAAATTCTCATTATTTGTGGGTAAATATTCATGTTAGGGTTACAACTGTCACTATGCTTGGTTCTGACTTTAGTTTATCTAAGTTTTGCTTTCTAGGTTCAAATTTGATTAAAAATACTGATCAACTGAGTATTTTGTGTTAGTATCTTGATGGACCCTAGCAAATGATATACTATAATTGGGGAGTCATTATTTTTAAAAAGAGACCCTAGCAGAACACTTGGCCATAAGTGGCATCTGTGTTAGTTTTGTTATTGTTACTAAGGTGTACATCCTTTTTCAAAATAGTAAATCGCAGAAAGAACACATTTCAACTGCAGCAATGCCCTGATAAACCCTGTAAGGCAGAACTCGGCCAGAGCAGTACTCCATCCATAGCATCAGCAAGAGTTGTCTGGGCTTCAGAGTAAGCCACACAGGGGTGCTCTTCCCTGCATAAGTAAACATCTGCTTCAGGTGGTAACAGTTTCTATCTGCATCCGTGGAATCCTCAAATGCAATGACCTGGATAGACAACAGTTTGTTTTACAATAAAAGAGTTAAACAGTATGGTCTCCTTCTTCCCCCAGTTCTCAATGTCACAAAGCAAACAATACAATGTATTGGTTACCTTGGAGAATCACCAACATAAAGCAAACCAGCACTGTGCCATTTTTCAGGGTGCGTTATCTAATATTCATATGACATTCTTATCTGTAAATCAGTTTTGTGAGGCTTTGACACTGGGTTGATGAAAATATTCTGGTTGATTCTTTTGCAGTTCTAATTTTTTTTACTCATATATAAAACATTTTCCTTTATAGAAAACTGTAATTTTCCAAGACTTGCTGGGTAATAAAACTAAAAATACATTTAAACCAGAGAAAGTAGTAAACTGAATGTTCAGAGAGGAAATTTACTTTAATAAACTTCAGCATTTTCCAAAATTCTGATTTTTTTTTGTGCTTCATATTTATAAAGACCTTTTGCTTTGGAGTGAAAATAAGTAACTTGATAGTTGGTGGCACATAGGCTCATCATTTCTGGAGATCTCATCATCTGAAGACAGGTTTCTTACAAGTGAAATACTCCATACCACACTGGTGGTCAGAGGTCTTTAGTGAGCATGCTAAAGAAAGTGCGTAATTAGTCCAGGGATGGCAGTGTATGCCTTTTCCAGGACTGGAGGCAGACGGGTGAGTTCAACTCCTTGAGTTCAAGGCCAGCTTGATCTATAAAACAAATTCCAGGCCAGCCAAGGCTATATAGTGAGCCCTTGTCTCAAAAAGCAAAACAAAGAAAAATACAGTACTTTGTTGCAATAACTACCACTAAAGAATTTTAAAGATTTGGATAGCCACACGATTCAGGAAAATATTGAAAAGTTATATATAATATGACTGTCTTTTTCCTCACTCACAAAGTTCTTATTGATCCTTATATCTCCTCACATATCACTTAATGTGTATGATTTCTTTAAAAAGATCAAACCTCATATCTCAATAGTTCATTTTGTCTAATGTTTAGTAAAACTGTGAAGAAAAATGTGTAAAAAAATTGCAGAGAAAACCCATCAACATGTTTTATTTTTTCTACATTTTGCAAAAGAATTTTGTATAATATATATGCATATTTACCTTATAATGCACTGATTTTTAAAGAAAATTTATTTCACTAGAAGAATAAAGTCTTCCTGTACTTCCTTATTCTTGTGATATTTTTATAATAACCTTAATTAATTTAGCATTTATAGTAACTTTACTTTTTTCCCCATTGCTGAGATAGTGAGAAAATTCCATGAGCTTCTTAATTTATATGTTTTTCACTGAAATTATTAATTACTTTTTCATTGTTGCTTTTTTCCCATATAGGTTTCTTTTTGATAATTTTATTCATTCCAACCCCAGCGGTGGCGGCAGCAGCAGCAGCAGCAGAAGAAGAAGAAGAAGAAGAGGAAGAGGAAGAGGAAGAGGAAGAGGAAGAGGAAGAGGAAGAAGAAGAAGCAGCAGCATGAGAAGAAGAGGCATGAGAAGAAGAAGCATGAGAAGAAGCAGCATAAGAAGAAGAGAAGAAAAGAAAACTCTTTCTCCCAGTGACTATCAATTACAACTACTTCTCTATAGGGAACTTTGTGACTCCTCCCGGCAGCGAAGCTATTTTTAATTCCGTAGATGTCTACGTACCTATCTTTAATTATTACCGAAGTTTTCACCAACACAAGCTATGGTGATATTTTATTTGTATTGAAATGTGATTTTATTTGTATGTTAATAAATAAAGTTGCTCGGGGGTCAGAGCTATTTGAGCCATAGTGAAAGCTGGGCAGTGGTGGTGCACGCCTTTAATCCCAGCACTTGGTAGGCAGAGCTAGGTAGGTCTCCGTGTGTTCAGGGATACAGCCAGCATTGGAGACACATGCATTTAATCTCAACTCCAACCATAGAAGACCTGGAGGTCTGTACAGACAGGCGGTCTGTACAGAAGATGAGGCGGTCATGTGGTTTGGTTTATAACCAATGAGAAGGCAGAACAGAAAGTCTATATAAAGACAAACACACAGGAAGTAGGTCTCTCTTTTGCTGAAGAGGCTAGCTGCAGTAGATGGGTAAGGCTCTTAGCTCTGATCTCTTGGCTTTCTTCTTTGCATTGGTTCTGTGTTTCTTATTTAATAAGATGGTTGGTTACATCTACAACTATCTCTGTTTGTTGTTTGGGCAGGCACATCATTTCTTCAACCAGTTCCTCTTCTCCCTGTTCTCCCAACATCGCACTTATTACCCGTTCATGGCCTAGCTTGCTCTATTTGTACATAAAATGTGAATGATACAAACTTTTCAATGAGACAAAAGAAGATATTCTAATTCCCACAGCTTTTGCTTTTCTTTGCAGTGCATGACATTACTTATTTATCTACTTATATGCATATGCAATGCACGTTTTTGTGAGTGTTAGAGTTTGTCAATTTGACACAAACCCAGAAGAGTGAATCTCAAATGAGAAATTGCCTCCACCATGTTTGTCTGTGGACATGTCTGTGGGGCATCTTCTCGATTGTTGATTGATGAGGGGGCCCAGCCAGCAATGGACAGTCCCATCCCTTATGCTGAACGAGCTAGTGGGAGCAAGCCAGGCAGCAGTGGTCTTCCCTGGTCTTGCTTCAGTGTCTGTCTCCAGGCTCCTGCTCTGAATTCCTGCTGCGGCTTCATTCCATGATAAACTATAATTTGTAAGCTAAACCAAACCCTTTCTCCCACAAGTTCGTTTGTATCAATGTTTCATCAAAGCAATGGAAAAGTAACTGGAACAATTGTATATTTCGTATTGTGCTAGAGATGACATAGTGAAAATTTTCATTCAAAGGGAGAACTATCCTCAATCACTCCCAGCTCAGGTATTTCTACCTAAGTCTTCCAAGAAGTGCCTAGACTCAGCTGAGGGTCAGTTGTACACACCGGATATTGTTCACCCTGGTTTTGAGCCTCAGATAGGTAGATGGGCACACTGCTCTTATGGTCCCCATAAACCGAGAACAGAGCCATAGGTGAGCACTCTGTTAGATCTTGGCTGCTGTGTGCACTAATTTGCTTCTTTGAAGACCCACCCCACTTTAAACAAGTCTTTGGTGCCCCAATGGATGGATGGGTGGATGGATTTCTCAGCTTCTCTAGGGCTGGTATTTTCTTACTGAGTGAATAATCTCTGAGACCACAAAATGAAGTTTAAAACTTTCTAATAATTAGAGATATAGTCTCCTTATTTTAATCCAGGTTTTGTTGGGGAGTTTTTTTTTAAGATTTTTTTTATTTATGTATATTAGTGTTCTATTTGCACAAATGTCTGCATGACAGAAAAGGTCATCAGATCCCATTATAGGTGGTTGTGAGCCACCATGTTGTTGCTGGGAATTGAACTCAGGACCTCTGGAAGAGCAGCCAGCTCTTAAGTGCTGAGCCTTGTCTCCAGCCCTGTTGGGAAGTTCTTTGTATCTATTGCACGCTATAGTCTTTAGATTTCTGTTATTTCAACATTTATGTTCCTTTACTTTCTTCTGACGCCTCACAGTTGTACATGAGGATGGGGACCAGTGTGTGTTTGAAGGTCATTTGTGTATGTGTGTGTATATCATTAGGTTTAAAGAATTTAATAAATATGGCACTGTCAAATACAAGCAGAAAAAATCAACAAAATAACCCATGACACAAATCTACTTCAGAATTCTTACTCGGATGTAATTATTATTTCATAGTAGTTGGAAAAATGAATGTTCATTCAAGCAGTGTTTCCAGGAAACTTGACTTTCACATAGAAAAGATAAATTTATTTCAGTAATTAAATATTATATTTTGTGTCACAAAAGAACTAGAAGACAAGCTGGGCAGTGGCGGCACACACCTTTAATCCCAGCACTTGGGAGGCAGAGCCAGGTAGATCTCTGTGAGTTTGAAGCCAGCCTGGTCTACAGAGTGGGATCCAGAACAGGCTTCAAATCTACACAGAGAAACCTTGTCTCGAAAAACAAAACAAAAGAACTAGAAGACAATACAAATAATTATGTACTTAATGTTACCTATATAGGTGAGGAATGTACAAAGATTTAAACACAAATAATTCTAAAGTTATACATGATTTTAACTTTATTTTTGCATTAAAATTTATGAAGGAATGCCATGGACTTAAATGTCCCTTTTAAGGCATTGAGCTTGACCTTTCCTTTGCACACTACTTTGTCAGTCACTTAGGGACCGCAGTGCCTTGCTCTACACTTTCCACTGTGGTCAGTAATCCTCAATAACTAAACTTCCTGCTACCTCTGGTGATCCAGTGACGTGTGCTCATGATGTGCCCAGGCCTCAGACTCAGACACATCTGGGCTGGCAGTCACTTAGCCTGCTGACCCTCAGGTTCTCTTTATGTGAGTTGCAAGAATGTGCAGCCTATTACGTAGTACCACTGAGATGTTCCTTTTATCTGGTAGATAGGACTCAAAAAAGACCTGAATTGAGAGGGCTATCTCCATGCATAGCAATAGTCACAATTTTGATTGTTGATACTTTAAAAATCCACTAGCATTTAATCATTTTCATTTTGGCCATTCTCGTTGTTCAGAGAGCATTGAAATCATATACAAGACTTTTCATTCTATAAATTCCCGCTTGCCCTGTTTTGTTTGCCCTAGCACCCTTTGCTCCAGCTTCAGTGAATGACAGCTACTCTGACCAGAGCTACTTAAGAGACGGAGGGTAGGGGCTGCTGTCATGGCTCAGTGGCTAAGAGCCCAGCTGGCATTCCAGAGGATGCCTGTTCTGTTCCCAGTACCCACATGACAGTTCTCAACTGTCTGTCTGTAACTCCAGTTCCAAGGGATTCTTCTGAACTCCTCAGGCATGAGGCATGCACATAGTGCACAGATATGCAGACAAGCAAAACACATGAAGTGATTTTTAAAACTATTTAAGAAAGGAAGAGTTTGTATTAATTCCCAGCTCACAGTCTCATGGCAGGAAAACAAAGTAGTGAGAGCCTGAAGCAACAGGTCACGTCGTCATGACCTCAGCAGATGACAGTGACAATGCTAGTGCTCAGCTTGCTTCCTCCACTTTCTACAGCTCAAGGTCACTTGCTCAGGGAGTGGTCCCACTCATAGTTAGGACGGGCCATCCCACACTAACGAACATAATCACCACAAGCCCCCACAAACGTGTCCAGAGGGAAAATCTCCCAAGTGAGTCTAGAACAGAATCTGTCAAGTTGACAATTTAAACTCTCACACATTCTTTCCACCTCTTTTTCCTCAGACTTTTCTTCCAATTTAAATCTTTCACTTCACATGAACACATGTGTATGCCTCAGCCGTTTTTCAAAGCCCTCTCTGCAAGTTCTATTCATAGAACAATGTCCCCATCTTTACTTCTGCAGATGCAGTATGGATTTCCAAGGATACAATACCCAAAGTGTGTATTTTGGTATTATTTTCATCATATTTTTTTATCATGGAAAACACATTCTCAGAGCATTTCTTAAGACATTTAATCACAGACATGCCATAATTGTGAGGAGTGAGGAGTGCACAGTGCAGAGTGTGCAGTGCAGAGTATGCAGAGTATGCAGCGTGGAGTGCAGTGTGGGGAGTGAGGTGCAGAGTGTGCAGTGTGGGTGTGCAGTGCAGAGTGTGCAGTGTGGGTTGCAGTACGGGGAGCTCAGTGCAGACTGTGCAGTGTGAAGTGTGCAGTGTGGGGTGTGCAGTGTGAAGTGTGCAGTGTGGAGTGTGCAGTGTGGGGTGTGCAGTGTGAAGTGTGCAGTGTGGAGTGTGCAGTGTGGGATGTGCAGTGCAGAGTGTGCCGTGTGGGTTGCAGTACGGGGAGTACAGTGCGGACTGTTCAGTGCGGACTGTGCAGTGCGGACTGTGCAGTGTGGAGTGTGCAGTGTGGGGTGTGCAGTGTGGACTGTGCGGTGTGGAGTGTGCAGTGCGGAGTGTGCGGTGCGGAGTGTGAGGTGTGGAGTGTGCAGTGTGGGTTGCAGTATGGGAAGCGCAGTGCAGAGTGTGTGGTGTGGAGTGTGCAGTGTGGGGTATGCAGTGCGGACTGTGCAGTGTGGAGTGTGCAGTGTGGGGTGTGCAGTGTGGGGTGTGCAGTGTGAAGTGTACAGTGTGGAGTGTGCAGTGTGGGGTGTGCAGTGTGGGGTGTGCAGTGTGGACTGTGCGGTGTGGAGTGTGCTGTGCGGAGTGTGAGGTGTGGAGTGTGCAGTGCGTGGAGTGAAGTGCAAAGTGTGCAGTGTGGAGTGTACAGTGCGCAGTGCATAGAGTGCAGTGTGGAGTGTGCAGTGTGGGGTGTGCAGTGTGAAGTGTGCAGTGTGGGGTGTGCAGTGTGAAGTGTGCAGTGTGGAGTGTGCAGCAGTGTGGAGTGTGCTATGTAGAGTGTGCAGTGTGAAGTGTGCTGTGCGGAGTGTGCAGTGCAGAGTGTGCTGTGCGGAGTGTGCAGTGCAGCATGTGCAGTAGTGTGGAGTGTGCTGTGTAGAGTGTAATGTGCGGAGTGTGCTGTGTGCAGTGTGCAGTGAGGCGTGTGCCGCATCTCCATTCACAGCTGCTAACATTAACACAGGTTCAGTTTGCTTATAAGCATGATGGTTAAAAGAAAGGTGAGATTAAAGGTCTTAAATTATACATGAACTGTGCTTTTTATACTTGAATTCTTTTTATACTTGAATATACATGAGGAAATTAGAAGCCATTGACTTATATTCACATATACTTACATAATAGTCATATATTAATTTATATAGCTGTATGTCAGAACAGCATCCAAGAATGGAGTCATGCGAGGGAATTGTGAGTGCTTGTGAGAAAACTCCAAGAAAACAAGACAAGAGTCTTGTGACCTTAGTTTCTTCAAAACACAGAATTGTTCTTGGAATATGTTTCCAGCTCCTCCCTGGTGTTATGGGTGGGAATGAATTTACTTCAGTTGTGGCCATTCATGTGCTTCTATAGAAAAACATGTTTTTACCACGTGTGGCTGTCTTTGTGACTGAACACTGTACTTAGGTGACTCTGCTTAACCTTCAGTAGAAATTGTCTGATGCTCTGAGTAAAGTTAACTATTGCTTGAGACTTTATCTACCTCATTTTTAGGCCCTGGTCTCCCAGGTTCATGCCACACCGAGAGCTGTAAACAGCTGCATGCATTTTCTACTTTAGACACATTGAGTATTTTCGTTTTTCCTGCTGGGATATAAATGCCTAACTGAATGTGATCTCCAATGAGCTTGTATTCTAGGTCACTTGGGTAATAGATTGGGAAGTAATATATGTACATATATATATATGAATGAGAATATATAAGAGAATTGTGCGCTCACTTACTCTCCCTCCCTCATGCTGCCCCTCTGTGCATGTGCGCACTTGCATGCTGCATGCACGTGTGTGTGTGTGTGTGTGTGTGTGTGTGTGTGTGTGTGTGTGTGTGTGACAGGACCAGGGAGTGGAGAGGACTTTGAGGAACAAGACAACAGGTAGAAGACCTAGAGATTTTGAATGAGTCAAAGATATCTTGCTAAGAACCACGAAAATATGGCATCTTCTAAGACCCTGAGGAAACTCATTTACTCTCAGCATTTACCAGATGAGGTTTCTGAAGGCAGGGAAATCACTTCTCATATCCCACAATAGTTTAGAAGTGAAGCCAAGTCCACTCATGTCCTCTAGTTTTTTCAAATAAGATTTTTTTTTCAAATATTTATTATGCACATAGAGTTCTGCACACCAGAAAAGGGCACCAGATCTCATAGATGGTTGTGAGCCACCTGTGGTTGCTGGGAATTGAACTCAGGCCCCCTGGAAGAACAGCCAGTGCTCGTAACCTCTGAGCTATATCTATAGTCCCCAAATCATGCTCTCTCTCTCTTTTTTTAATAGAACGATGTTTGGTGTCATTTCTTAGGATCAATTTACTTATAACCTTGTTTATATTGTGACTTGATATCCTTTAATATAATTCCAATATATGCTATTTATTTTAGAGGTAATTTAAAGAATTAAATGAAGTAATATATTAAAAATGTACTTTGAGTGCTATGAAATATTTAGAAGAGTAAAAATATTTGAGATGAACAATTTATGAAGTATAATAGATATTAGACTTCATCACAAAACTATAAAATATGAAGTTATTTAGCTTTTAGATACATCCTTGTTGAAGTCAGTTTTTTGTAATTTGAAGTAATTCATTATTTGTTCATTACAATTATTTTCAAATTTGACTTTATAAGTTTGCTCAGTAAATTTTTAATAAAATTATTCTTACAGCATTCATTTCTTCTGAGCTTCATAGAGTTAAGAATTTCTCTGGAGTGTGGATGGGTGAAATGGCTCAGCAGAAAAAGGGTCTTTCTGCCAAGTCTGATGAGCTGAGTTCAGACTCCGACCCGGGGAAAGGAGAAAAGTGACTCCTACAGGTTCCCTTTCACTTCCTTATATGCCTAATATTTGTGGCCCCACAATAAATAAATACATAAATAAACAAATGTAAGACAAAAGTGTATATAAAGCAAAAAAATGGATAGAAATGTAATTTACTTATAATCTCAAAAACAAGAAAAGTAATAAAAATAAAATAAATAACAAATGTCATGATTTAAATAGGTCAGGATTCATCTTTCTATTTGTATGACATTGAAACACACATCTCTTGGGGCTGGAGAGTTGGCTCAGTGATGAAAAGTACTTGTTGCTTCTGCAGAGGACCTGGGTTAGATTCCCATCACACATGGTGGCTCACCACCCTGAACATCTCCAGTTCCAGAGGAACCAGTAACCTCTTCTGACCTCCTTGAGCACCAGGCATGCACATGGTGCGCATACCACATGCAGGCGAAACACTCATACACAGAAGATGAAATAAACAAACCTAAAAAGAACCCAATTTCTTGATATTTCAAGAAAGCATACTTTTAAAAGTTTTACATTGTTGTCAAATTATTCAAAGTAAGTTTCAAGTCTAGAAGGATATTTCTAGGTATATCCTGAATTTTGACCACATTTACCCCTCTAGCTCTCTTTCTCCTCCTCTTCCCCTTTGGCTCTAGTCACTTACCTTGCTACAGTTTCCCATTAGCTGCTTTAATGTCCTGTGAGGTTTTTTTGTATGTGTGATTATATCTGTGAAAATCTATAATTCACGAATGAGAGAAAATGTGATATTTGTTTTAAGCATCTGGTTTGCTATGCTCAATGTGTAAATCTCCAGCTGCATCTATTTTCCAGGAAGGGTCATGATTTAGTTCTTCTTTGTGGTTGAAAACAATGCTATTGTGTATGTACACCACATTTATTCATATATTAATCTACTGGTAGATACCCAGGTTAATTCTTTAACTTGGTTATTTTGAATAGTGTTTCTTTAAACATGAACCCTGTGATATGTTGACTTAGACCCATTTGTATGTAGGGTGTGGTATAACTAGATTATATGATAGTTTTAATTTTCCAGAACCTCCATACTGATTTCATAGTACCTTGACTAATTTATATTGTCACCAGCAATGTACAAGCATTTTCTACTGTCCTGTTTTCTACTCCTGTCCTGTTTCCAACATTTGCTGTTGTTTGTTTTCTTGATAGTAGCCATCCTGACGTGGTAATAGGAAACACAATGTAATTTTTATTTGCATTTCTCTGATGGCTAAAGATGCTGAATATTTTTATATGTTTATAATTTTTACATTATCAGTTGAGGATCAAATGTTCTTTTCATGATCATATTTATTGATTTATTAAGTTACTTTGGGTTTGGGTATTTAGTTTTTTGTATTAAGTTTTTAAATTTTGTATGTTATGGAGATTAATTTGGCAGATTTTTGATCCTTTATGATATACAGAAACTTTTAAATTTCATGCAATCTCATTGTCAATTCTTAACATTATTTCCTGGCTTTGGGGTCCTTTTCATTAGAAGTCCTTACCTAGACCTGGGCCTCAACACGGCAGAACTTCCGGTCTCACATTATAGGTTTTGATATACTTTGAGTCTGTTTTTGAACGAGGTGTGAGACAAAGATCTAGCTTCATTCTTTTTCATGTGAATATTACTTTCCAGTATCATTTGTTGAAGGCATTTTCACCAATGCATGTTTATGGAATCTTTGTAAAATGCAGCTGGCTGTACCTTTCCATTATCCTCGTGATCCTCTTTAAAGATTTTGTCCCCCAAGGTACTCAATATTGAATACAATTAAGGAAATTGACAGTGGTTAATAAGCACAAAGTTATTCTTACTCACTAGATGATGATTTACCACCTGGGGCTTTTGCCATTTGTCACAGATTAGTTTATAATGGAGCACGTAGATTCTGGTGTAGTTCAATGATGTAAATGTCACTCACCTTCTGTGTCTGTTGCTCCCATTCCTGGCTGTTTCACAACATCTTGTCCATTCTGCCCCATCTTCCCTCTGTTTCAAAGAAAAAAAAAACAACATCTTTAGTTATGATCCCTCTAATACAAAAGGGGTTTGTTTTGGAGCAAGAAACTAACATTACATATTCAGAGTCAACTGTGGATGATTTAAATGGCAAATATGCAAGCAGTTAATTATGCTATGTCACATTAATTTTAGAATGGGGACTTCATTATTATTCCTAGCCAGTCTAAACATATTATCACAGAAATCAACACATTTTATTTTTAAACTCATTTATAAAAAAATAAACTCATGAAATTCTTAGATTTTTCCCCTATTTAAAAAAAATCTTTCAACACACAAACAACTTAAAAAATACTCACATTAACAGAGACTACATGGTTCTTCAATATATGTATATATACACAGTAGCTAAATCTAGTCAAACATACCCACATCCTCAAACATTTATCCTTGCTTTTAATTTTTCCCAAAGGAGCTTTTTTTCAAGGAGCTATATCTTTATAATAATGAAGTGTTATAGGTTCTTTAATGAGAAAGTAAATAATGAATTAAGTAACACATAGAAATAATTTCGTAACTTAAATAGGTATTTCTTAGATGATAACAAGTGGCCAATAGGTATATGAAAAAATTCAACACCACTAATCAGGAGGTAACAAATCAAAGCAGCAGGGAGACATTGCATTACACTAGGAGAAATGTTTCGACATATCAAACAAACTGCCATGAGTGAGGCAAGGAGGCAAACTTACACACTACTTTGGGAATTTCAATCAGTATAGCCATTATGGGGAACGGTATGACCTTCATCAAAACTGAAAAGTAAATTTTAGCAGTGTGTCATGGTCAATGCAGAGACTCATAACCCCTCGAAGTACTGATGACAATGACTGCTAACCCTAAATGTAACATCTGTTTCACCCACTTCAAGGAAGGCAAAAAGACTGAGTGAGCCAGAGGACGAGAAGGAATACTATAAAATGCTATCCTCTGGGTATGAAATGGCTTTTGCTGTCACAAACATATTGTATTGTATTGTGAATACCTGCCTGACTTGTATACATATGATTGGAAATGAAAGTGGTGGGGACTGGGAGGAAACAAATTGAGAAGAAGGGAAACAACATATATGAGGCTATGAGAAAAGGTATGGAGAGAGAGGAATATGATCACAATGCATTGTATACAAGAAGAAACCAAGAATACAGTACAAGAAAAAAAAAAGCTAATGCTGTGGATAGCGCTCTGCATAAATAAAGTGCTGATTGGCCAGTAGCCAGGCAGGAAGTATAGGCAGGACAAGGAGAGAGGAGAATTCTGGGAGGTGGAAAGCTGAGGCAGGGAGATGCTGCTAGCTGCCACCATGACAAGCGAGATGTAAGGTACTGGTAAGCCACGAGCCACTTGGCAACTTATAGACTAACAGAAATAGGTTGATTTAAGATATAAGAACTAGATAACAAGAAGCCTGCTGCAGCCATACAGTTTGTATGCAATATAAGTCTCTGTGTCTTTACTCAGTTGGGTCTAAGCGGCTGTGAGACTGGCAGGTGAGAGAGATCTGTCCTGATGTGGGCCAGGCAGGACAAGGAAAACTCTAGCTACAAGCTAACACTGAAATAAAGACTTTTACACTTAATAAAGGTTAAAAGTCAAACTACTACCATGTGATCTCACAGTCCTACAGGGAAATATACATATAACAGGAATATAATCAATATGTTATAGATATCTGTACTTCAATGTTTATTGAAGCTCTGCCACAATATTAATAAAATCAGTGTCAAATCCACCAAATGGGTCAGTGAATATCTCTCTGATGAATGCTTAAAAAGACAATGTTAGATGGGCAGCAGAAGGCACTATTAATTATAGAAAGAATGGTATCCAGTTATTTGGAACAACAAGGGTGGAGCTAGACTACACTGAGTTAAGTGAAATAAAGCAAGCACTGAAAGACAAATATTGTAAGACTTCACTCATATTTAGAATCTAAAAATTTCCATTGCACAGACATGAGAATGTTGTTACCAGATGCTGGGAGAATAAGGAGGGGGAAGACACAGGGAAGGCTGCTTAATGGGTTGTTAGTTACAGATAAACAAGTTCTAGTATGATACTTTACTGTAAACTGACTGGACCTAACAATAAGGCATTCCAAAAAACCTTAAAAGCACTCTGTTTGTCTTCACCGTGAAGAGTTGAGAAATGTTTGAGGAAATCTTTTCTTGAGCATTGCATAGTGTATATATTTAGTCCAACAGATACACATTTGTGTCATTTAGAAAATAAAAAAAAAACTATACCTTAAAATATTTTAATAACATAGACTTTTAATTCTACTTCATGAATTTTTAGGTCCTTCCTGCGTTTTCACGTGTTTTAAACAAACCACTTTCATATCACACTGCCTGCTCTTTTCTTATGGTTCTGCTGTCTCTTGTCATGTGGAACCTAAACCAAAGGACGTGTATGTATGTATGTATGTATGTATGTATGTATGTATGTATTTGTTTATTTGAGGACAGTGGAAAACTCCTATGAAGATTGAGCCCAGTGCCTGAGTAACTATAGATAGTCAAATAAGTATATAGTATTAATAATTAGACAATACATTTAGTAACTGAATTTAACCAAAAAATCTGTCACATTTCTAGTGTCTGCCTCAAGGCTTTGGTCAAGGCAACTGGAAAAACACTTTAAAGTACTTTAAAACTGTGAGAGTAGAATGCTGGCTGGATACCATCCAAAAGGCTGTAGGCTACCTTTTGTTGCTTCAGATGGAGAAAAGTTCTCATGACATCAGTGGATTTTGGAATTGCCTTTAAATGCACTTGCATTCCATCACAACATGGTGGAATAATACTCAAATGTGTGGTGACTCACGCCTTTAGTCCCAGAACTTGGGAGACAGAGGCAGGTGGATCTCTGTGAGTTTGAGGCCATCCTAATATACATTGAGAGTTCCAGGACAGCCAAAGCTACATAGTGAGACCTTGTCTTAAAACAACAATAACAACAAAAAACAACACACACACACACATGAACCTTAAACATGCTAAATGAGAGCATGAATTGAAGAGTGCCTCGATACGAAAACTTCTAGATTGTAATTCTGATACAGAAATATTTATTAACAAATATTTATTCTTATTTCCACAAAACGTTGCTGATTTCCTGGATCTACTAAAATTGTAACTACTCTTGTATCATAAGAGTCTAATTATTTCTGTTAAAAAACTGCCTTTAAAAAATCCTCTTGTCACTGTATTCCAGATGAGTCTGAAACGTTTCTGTATGTAATAAAAGGAAACATGTAAATTTAGAAATCATTTTATCTTCAAAGTCACTATATTGTTCCATTGTAACAATTTTAGGTCAAATATTTAAGCACAGAATTCTATTTAATGATTATGTAAGGACCATGTGCATGCAGATTATATAATTCCCAACATTTGTATGTATGTATATGTTCATGTTTGTATATCTGTGAGCGATCTAGATGTTTATGTAGATTGTCTCTATATGAATTCGCAGTCTGCTTAAGCAGAATACAGAATTTCATTTCCATTTATTTAATTCTGTTGTACTGAAGACTGACCCCAGGCTTGTTCATATTCTAGGCAATTGCTCCACCACTGGGCTATATTTCCTGCTGACTTTCAATTTGTGTAATTGTTTCATTAAGATGAAATTAGTTAGGTTAAATAAACTAATGCTAAGGGCTTAGCTGCAGTATGTATGCTGGGAGAATGAACCAAAATGTGTCTTGTTCCTAGGCAAAACCCAGCTAAGGATGAGCATCACTTCAGTACTGCCAGAACAGCCGATCAGAGTATTGAAAATGACTATACTTACATTATGTCAAGTTTATGAAAATTGTTATAATTTTATTAGTTTAATTAATAAAAAATCAGACCTGAGTCATCAATTTTATTTTTTAAAGATCATGCCTGAAAATAGTCTTTATTTCCTGTGAAAACTGAGTTTAATTTTTAAGAAGTATCAAAATGTGCAGTAAGTACACCTGAAGAATGCATGAAATCTTGGAGCACACTGGAATAGGGAAACTAAATGTTGTGCAGCTGTGAGTTGTGTGAAGCAGGCAATTTTCCCGAGTTCTCCACAAATTGTCTCCAATGCAGAGCATTCAGATGGCATATGCTGTACCTTAAACGTCCAAGTCAACCACTCTATAGTTCTTGAACACTTGTTCTAGGTCAGATAACACTGTGGGAGACACAGAGAGACACTGAGAGAAGGAACAAACCATGTGTCTCACATATGGGAGACTTTTCTTTGTGTCCAGTGGTGAAATGATTGTCTTCTACGTACACGATTTTGAGAGACATTTGTTCAATGAGGAAAGAACATTAAAAAAGAAAGAAAATGGGAATATGATCATCTTTTTACCTCAGGCAGTAAGACAGATGCTGAGGAAGTAAGATAATTTAATCTCTGGAATTTTTGACTTCAACCTCAGTGCTAAATTATATAGTCTGAGAGATCCAGACAGACTAGAAGAGTGTTAGATTATTTGTAATACAGTCTTCATAAATTCCTATGATATTCACAGCCTAGAGAGAAATATAATGAATTCTCTTAAATTCCTGTTATTTTTTCCAGCAAGATTATCAGAAGTGAGATATTAATGAGATCAGGTTCTTTTTACGAATGATCTCCAATAAACAGAACTGATGAAGTACAACCACTCTTTTTGAACCCATAGACTAAAGTTCAAAGATAAAGTCATATAAGAAAAATCTCTCAGATGAGCTGGGAATAGAATAAGAGTTCCTTTAAGGAGGAAAAATGTCACTTGGAAGCTATAAAATCAATGCATTATTCTCAATTAAAATTTGTTTTCCCTATTATTTTACCTTCTTGAGATGAATCACTAACTATAGAATTACTGTAGGGCTCAAAGGGGGTATTTCTGTAATATTTTGTAAGAAAATCATTATTCCGCTGCCCGAGAAGACTTCACACTGCTGGAGAAAATGAAAAGACCTTTAGCTGTCCTGGCCAGAGTCCTGAGGTGCCCCCTGTCACAGCAGCTCCCGTGCGCCCTGCAGCACAAAGCAGCAAAGGACGGCCGTGTCCAATACAGCTCGGCCAGGAAAGGTCATTTTGATATGCTTTTCATGTGTCGTGACATAGCCTCCTTTTTAACATTAAAAACTGTGTCGTTCAAGGTCCTTATGAAAGCATACATGGCCTGCTCACATGTCTGCATACCCTGGCAGTGTTTTCAATCCCACAAGATTAGTTCATGGAAAGGAAAATGGAAGG
Organism: Peromyscus leucopus; assembly: GCF_004664715.2. NCBI lineage: Eukaryota > Metazoa > Chordata > Mammalia > Rodentia > Cricetidae > Peromyscus > Peromyscus leucopus. The sequence continues at coordinate 32,756,994 of NC_051065.1, read as the reverse complement.
TCTACAAGTTTAGATTTTGAAACTGGAACAGACATAATCTACAATCGATCTAAATCCATTCTATCACAATCTGCTTTAGTTTTTCATCTGACTTGCAAAATTACTGTCGTGAGGCTTAACATCGTATGAATGAGCTGTATTCCCAGAGAAGGAATGTTTCTGGAGCAAGTTTAGAAATCACGAAAACACTTCAAAATCTTCCATTTTAACTGCAGAGAGGTTTAGAGTTGAAAAGTCTTAACGATTATCCCAATTTGCCATCTGTTTCAAAGATGCTATGAATTCTTCAAATGTGAAATCTCTCCTGATTAAAAAAAAAAAAACCTAATCTGAGTTATTGTCAAATATGAAGGTTGATGTCTGGTCATCGTGTGATGAAGGCTTCTCTGCGTTATTATTCTAACAGCTTTTATGTTAAATTCAGGCAGTGCAGGTGAAGTCATCAAGCTAGTCATTTGCATTCATATTTAGAATTAATTGAAAGAATCCAGTCGTCCCTGAACACCTGATTCTTATGTAGGCATCAGCAGTTCAGATGCCCAAGGACAGTGATTCAGAACTGGATAATTACTTTGTTTTTCTCCTGTGAAATGTTAAGAACGGATTACTCACGATGCTGTTAAAATTGCAGTTTTGTTTTTATAAAAGAAGCACTTACATCCTTGGAATGGGAAGTAGATTAGTCTCCCCTGCCACGCTGCCGCTTCCTTCACTGTCCACGCTATACCCACTGCCAACGCTGCTGCCCGAGGAGCCGGTGGACACGGAGCTCTCTGCAGGCCGGTGATTGGCGGGCTTTGCTGCATGACGTGGGGAGAGCCAACACCAGAGTCAACAAGTGAGGTTCACTTTTATCTCCAAATGTAAAATCACACATGTGCATAAAATTCATAGAAAGGACCGGCAGGAACAAAGTGTTCCCTCTTCCTCAACCTGCCCGTCCTTTTCATTTCTTTAGCCGGTAACGCACATTGGCAGCATAGAATTCCTTCATGTTTTAATACACATGAAAAAAAATGTACCGGGAAACACATTCCTATTTTTAGACTCAGTTAAGTAGTATGCCATTCTTCCACTCTTTTTTATCTGTGCAGCATTACGATAGTGCTGTGGCAAACAAGACAGGGTTTGGGAGACTTCACAGAGAAAATATTTTAACAGAATAAAAGAAATTGCACAATTACATTCCATGTTAATAGTCAGTAACCGGATAGTCTCATTAGAAGGGAAATGCATGACAGAATAGATACTTTACACGTGGCTCTACCAGCTCTCCAGGTGTTTTTGTTTTTAAATTTAAAGTTTTTTCTTAGGCATTTTGTAACTGATGTTACAGAGTTTTCATGAGTTTCAATCTTGAATATACGAGTCCACATACCCATAGAAACATATACACATATGTTTGTGCTATATATTATGGAGGAGCATAGCACTGACGTCTGGCAGAGCTCCAGATTGAAGGAGATGGGGCGGGGTTTGCCATATGCAAAGTCGGAAGAAGAGAAAGACCGTGCTTGCGCAAACTCTGCGAGGTAGAAGTTATTTAGCAATTACTTGAAGGTCCTGATATGCATCCCTTGCCAGATTGATTGACCTATCGTCTTCCTGATCTATGCTCACTCTGTAGACCCCTAAAGCTGAGCTGTTGTGTGCAGAAACAACGCCCTCATAATGACGACCTTTTAAAGCCTGAGATTAGGAACGACATAAAACAGGAGCCCGATGGGTTGCTGGCCTTCCCATCGGGTTAATTCCCGAGGCCCCCACTTCTTTCTTGGAATTTACAGTCTATGGCTGTTGACCAGCGTCTTAGAGCTCACCTGGTCTTTGACAATGAATTTATCTGATTCTAAGTGTAGAGGTGTTCCAAGCTACAAGACTACTCAGCATCCTTTTCCTCAACATGCATACCACTGTTGTACCACGAGGCCCGGAGTTGAATGTGTTCTTGCTACCGGGTGAAGGGTTGATAATCACTTCGTATTGAGAGACCTATGTATTTCTTAAGAAGTCTATAAACAGTTGATTCTTAGTCTGGAGGACTTATAACCAATATAGCTAAATAAAGAGAAAACTCAAAGAAACTACAGGAAACAAGGCTGGTAGGGTAGCTAGTGTCAGGTCTTGTAAAGAATTTAGCTTTTCCTCTACATCTTCCTTTTCCATTACAGCAGTAAGATGTCCTTACAAGCTACCAAATAATTTCATATCTGTTCCAATGATGGTAGAATTCCTTCCTCAGAACAGGAAACAAGAAAGGATTTTTTTTTATATTAGTCAGTTTATATATCTTATCTATATGCTTATAAGTTAAAACCTGCTACTTAAAAGGTCTGAGTGATAGCCACCAATAAAATACTAGTTACCTATATAGATCTAGATTTGTATAAAATAATAGTTCTAATATTTGCTAAATATTTTATTCAGTTTATGTAGAAGAAACCCAGATTGCATATTTACTGTTAAAGAAAATATTTTTAAGTGCATAATTTAAAATATAAATGCAACATGACTAGAATATTACTTTATGAATGTGTATACACGAATTAAACTTCATAAATAAACTTCATAATGATTCAGATTATTCTATTAATTCAGACAAATGAAAGTTATCATACTTTAAATTGACATTAAATAAAACAACTCACTAGATTTTTAATGGTGGACAGTACAACATTGAAAGAAAAACATTTTCATTAACCCCCCCAAAAAAAGAGAGAAAAAAACAAAGCCAATCTCATTGTACTGTTTTCAATGGCAGTTAATAGACAATAATTTAAAACAACTTAATCTTACCAAGTTAAAACAATTTTTATCTAAGAGCAAGCACACTGCATATCCGAATTGCTACCTTATAAGACATATGTCTATACTAATTTATTTGTGGATGTCAACCAGGTTGTCATGGGCTTCATGCATTTCCCATTTGCTTCCCATCAGAACAGGTCTTAATTCTGGAGGATCCAGTATGCAGGATCAATATATCATTTATGGAGATGGTGACTTTCTAATTTGAATGGTATTTGTCACATTATTGCCACATTGCTAGCAGTCCCTCGATATCTGACCTCGAACAATGATCAATTAGTATTTGATGAATTAACAAATGCATTAATGAATGAATAGCAATGCCAGTGATTCGATCCCTAAACCAAACACCAAGAATGCCATAATGATTTAGCAGGCAGTATTTCATATTTTTCCATATTGTCTTTTAAAGGAAATATATACATCTCTCATAAAAAAGTGACACCTGATATGGAAGATTTTCCTTTCCTTTTTTTTAAACTAAAGAAACCTGCTGAAATCATTTTTTTTGTAGCTTATTAGAATAAGTAATGGCAATTTTTATCTGCTATAACATATGGAAAAATGTAATCAGTTGACTAGGCGTTTAATCCCAATGCCCTCAAAAATTGGTTTAATTCAAGGCATTTAGTGCTAATATACTAAATACTGAAAGATATAGATTTATATATAACAAAAAGTTAATAACAGATCATATATAGCATATGAATATTTACATTGTAATGATGAAAGAAAATACTATGTGTAGTAATGTTGTGTGGAGCAATCACGTTCACAAAAGCTAGAAGTTGTTCATTTCCTGGTATACAGGCAAAGAACTTTGAATGTGATTTAAATCTAGTATCTCTTTTTTTCCTGCATTTTGAGTGAAATAACGTACAAACATTAAAAGCTTGGTCTTCCATGATCTTATGATCTTTGAAATACAGCTTTAATAGTCTACCTGTTTCCCCTCCCAACTCCTTGAAGCAGAGTTTCAGAATTCATATAATACTGTACATGAATGTATGCAACTGTGTATTGCATAGTAAAATGATCATTTCACAAGTGAACTGAAGTTTTTAAAAAATACCAAACATATTTTTTGGAATAATTTTTAGATATCTGCTTTCATTTTGAAATGCTAATCACAAAGTTGCCCACTGCAGGAAAGGCTGAACGATGCACATATGATGGGAACGCTTGCCGATGTGCATAGGGCAACATCTTAGAAAGTCCGTTCCTTCTCGATACTCGGTTACTGAGGAGTCCTTTCAGTAAAAGTTTGACCTTCTTGGAGGCAACACAAACTGTTTAAAATTTCTCTTTGTCATAGCTAGATGCCTTCTTGGTTGCTAATCCTCCTTAACTATGGCACTGTCCCTTTGCACATCTGTCTTCACCTAGTGTTCTCTAGTGGGATGCCCTGCCCCCTCCAGTAGACATGACGAAGCAAAGCTATCATCCTAGCTACCACAGGATGGCAGCACTACTTTCAGAGAGCTCACCAAATTGTAGAACTGAATGCAGGTGTGGAACCCTGGCCTTTAAAAGCCGGCGAAGAAGTCTAAAGGTCATCTACTCTAGACCCACCATTTCCCCATCAGAAAACTAATCCGGTAAAGATTAGTACTGATTATGCCATACAGCTAATGAGAGAATTTAAAACTGCCAATAGTTGTCTCAAACAAACAAATAAAAAACTCAAGGGCTTCGCTTACACTAGAATCCAGTGCTTAGTATAGACTCAGCCTTGCTGTTTGGGACAGTGCATCACTAGTCTTACGGCTGGAGCAGTAAAGACCGATTTCTAAGTATTTTCAGAATAATGCCTTACCTGGCAGTGTGGAGAGAGTTCCTGAATAAATTGATTTATCCAACACTAAATCCTATCTTTATAGACATAGTCTGTTTGATTTTAGGAATGTTTGAAATGACAAGAAATTAATCAGTTATTATTTTGTTTTTAGAGGAGTATGATAGATCAGAACTATTTATCTGAGACCATGTGTTCTAAGATCTTTTGGGGTGTGTGTTAACTTTAGGGACCATTTCTTCCTTCCTTTCCTCCATCCCCTGCCTCCCTGTCTCCCTCCCTCTCTCATTCCCTCTGTCCTCCCCTCCTTCCCTCCCTCCCTCCTTCCTCCCTTCCTATTTTTAACCTTCCTTCCTCTCACATTACTGCCGCTGCTAATTTTTGTACTTAACTCTCCTGAAGGAATTTTCAGTTTCATCTCCTTTTCTAAAATGCTCTATGAATGTGGAATTGAAAATGTCAGCTTTTAAGTTCAAATACGACTAGCATTATTCAGTATGTTTTCCCTTAAAATTTGTCTGATCACATTTGTGCGTATTTTCCATTACAGGTCAGGATTATTAATTTAAAGAGAGATGTTGCATTTTGTAATATTTCAGCAGCTAAATCTTTCCTAAATCAACTTCAGTGTATTTGTTATCAAGTTTGGAAACATTTTTTTTTTCCAGTTTCTGAGATGGAAAACAGCACAGAAAGCTTCCACACTGATGTTTGCAGGAGTGTTCACAAGCTCCATAAGTTTTTGCAATGAAAATAAATATCTGCGACACCTAACTTAATCACCTGTAAATCTTGGAGTTGAACAATTGAAGTAAGGACGTCATTGAAACATCTTTACATAACAAATTACTGGTTGACTATATAACAGTCATTATAAGTGTTTCATATACAAATGACTAATGTACATTCCTATGTTATGCAAACCATGATCCATGAAGTTCTGCTATCATTTTCCTTGTAAAACATGGAGACACTTAAGTTATTCCATGTTCACAGAGTTTTTTCTAGAAATGGAAATGCAGATAGAAATCAATCTCCTTTGATATCGTACAGGAAACTTGGTAACACTCTTTATCATGTTCATATGTTCCCCCTTTCCGTACATGTTGGTTTCATGAATGAAATTATCAAGACGTTTCAAGCATCAATTTGTTCTGTTTTTATCTAATACTGTAGTAACTGGCAGATATTTCTTATACTCATTAATCATTTGCTTGGGCACTGTAGAAATAGAATCCATGTTCCCTTTGGGGTACAGAGTGAGGGTGTATTTAACATTACAAATGAGAGTGAAGTTAATTTACTAACAATACGGGGAGGAGCTTTCAGTATATAAGTTATACATAATGGCTCATACACTATAGTATTTGCCAGTATATTATAATTTCACTTTTAAGCATGTCTTCTTTTTCTGAGAAACATTTAATTCAGAACTGATTTGGGGAGAGAAAAACCTAAACATTTTTAAATTAACACTAAAATTTCATATTGAATCATGGATTAAAGTTTGATTAAGATAGCTTTAAGATACCTTCAATAAAATTAAGAAAGTCAATTCATTTATCTAGAATAAACCTAATTATAATTCAGCTATATTCAAGTAAATAGAATGAACCACAGTAGATCAAGGGAAGTTTTGATTTTTCACTAATACTCTAACTCAATAAAGATTTTTATCTATAAGAGACTGATGCTGAGGATCATATTTAGATGAGGTAATATTAAAGAGTTTCATGAGTAACTCTTACTTTTTTCAGTACTAAACTGATTTGTGTTTGAAGGAAAAATATTATCTTTTTTTGTGTTTTGCTGACAATATCTTTGTATTACATTGTCCAACATGTATTTCTAACTGATAACCAGAAAGGAAAAAAATTATCCAGGAAAAGAAAGTACTTGATAGTATTCCAACTAACTGAAAGTACTTTTAGAAACAGCCATAATAAATATTTTAATAACCAAGAGGTTATCCTTAAATGAAATCCAAATGGTTGCTCTATGAAATTTATTTTTATCATTTATTTATTTATATATGAGAAAGGGTCTTATGTATCTCAAGCTGAGCTAACAATGTGCCAAGAGTAATATCCAAATGCTGTGATAATAGTTTTGGCCACTAGCCTGTTTTGGATTTTATGTTGTTCTACAAATTGAACCACACCTTCATACATGCTGGGGGAGCATTTTACCATACCACCAATCTGCAATGTATAATTTCAACTCAAAGGAAGTAAAGGAGTAAATTTCCAGTAGAAGCAATAAATTAATACTAGCAAATAGGCTTATGTGGATAATACTACAGCAAACATTTAGTATTGTTTTTCATATTGTTTAAATTTATTCAGTAGTTGTTAAGAGGAATCTTGGAAAATATTTGATAAATACATGTGTAGAACCAGGAGATTTAGCCTATTTTTTTTTTTTTAATTTTCAAAAAGATCATTGTCAATCACTGTCCTCTTGTAGTTGGTTCCAATGGAATGCAAAGAGAATGATAGAGACTCAGAGTTGGGCCAGTACAATTACCTACTAGTATATCTTGCTAAATGGGCATAGCATTAAACTGACTCATAGTAATTTATACATATAGATTAATGGGTTTCTCAACCCTCATCAAAGAAAATTTTAGTCATAGTAGATGGTGATTAACATGAAGACCCACAACAGGCCAAGGTACAGAGTCAGAGACTGAAGCATGATCAGCCCTTGGTGGAACAAATATCCCTCCCTCTCACCTCCCAAGGCTCAATAACCCTTGCCTGAGAGAGGGCATAAAGAATGTAACAGCTGGAGTCAGTGGATGACTACAGGGAAACAGTATCTTCTGGAAAGGTAGAGCAGCTCTACATATGGACTCCCAGCAGTGTGGCAGCATGCACAGAACCTGCGTATTACAAGCCAGACCAAATTCCAGCACAGAGAGGGGGCTTGGGCATGAAGTCTCACACATCTTTATGGAGCTATTGGCAATCGTTATCTTCTGAGAAAAAGAGGGTCAGTTTTCTTTAAGAGTGTAGCCCTGCTAAGCTAATCATATTCCAGTGGAAGGGCACACATCCATGAATGTTTGTGCAGCACAAATGGATCTTGATGGGGTAAAAAACAGGACAAAAAGTCGGGTAGATGGGGTCGAGGGTCTGAGAAAAGATGTGGGAGGGGCGAATACAATCGAAATACATTATACAAAATTCTCAAAGAAATAACAAAAACAATTTTATTTCCAGATATTTCTAAAGATGATGAAGTTTGGTTGCACATAAACTCAAGTCACTGATTACAAAATTAACCTCCATTTCAGATGAGGTTAGAGAAAATGTAGTTTCTCCTACTTCACAACCCTTCCCACATACTGATGAATTAGTTATTTAATAAATACTGCTAACTGTCACGGGAGAGTCTTAAGACAGAGATGTCTGCCTATTTTGTTTGCTGTAGTATCACTACAACTTGAAGATGTTCTGAAATGTAACACACTTAAACAAATATATTTATGAATATGAGTAACAATGGATATGGAAAAATTCTGCTCCTTCTTCATGAGATGGTAGGAAACTTTCAACATTTATTTTCACTCCTTTTGTTGTTGTTGTTGTTGTTGTTGTCTTTTTTTCTGAAAGAGTGTCTCACTCTGTAGGGCAGGGTGGCCCAGAACTCACTTTGTAGCCCAGGTTCACCATAAGCTCATGTTCTTCCATTTCTCTTCAAATTTGAATCAAGGTGATAATGTTCATTTCCCCTATTTTATGCTAAAACAAATATTTTTAATATGTGAGATGAGCAATAAAGATGATACAGCTATCTTGCAAGACAGGAACAGAAATACAGTTTATTCTACTGTTATAATACATTATCACTTCATCCTGGGCTTGGGATGGCATGATAAGAGCTGGTAGGCAACTGACCAGTCAGAGTTCAGGAGGAAGGAGCAATGAATATGGATATATAGTCATAAGTTAATCCAACTGATGCCCAGGGAAAAATTAAATTTTATATAGAAATTGAAAAAATGTTTTTGAAACCCTTAATACTTATAAATTAGTATTAAATGAAATATAAAAGAAGATGTCCTGAAATGTAGTGGAGATAATGAAGAAACTTGGAGACAAAAGAGTAAGTAGGTCTTGAGATGAAGGCCTTGCTATTCTCCTGTCTTTGGATATTGTAAAAAAATACAACTGTGTATAAAAACTTGCTTGGTTGATCTTATACACTTTGGTCTCATGGTTCTTTCTATATCTTACAAATTAATAATTTACAAGGGAGAGACTCATGAAGTCCCACCCCTGTTGAAAAGCCAATTTTTGGTTGTTGCAAGAGGGAGAGTTATATTTTTTCAGAGATGTGGCCCCCAAGTCTACAATGCTCTAGGAGCTGGTCCTACATCCGTGCATGTACAAGCAGCCCTAACTGTACTCAATCCGTTTAAAGTACACAGAGAGCATATGAATTTGGGAGAGAAAGTGGTGGAGAGTTATGGCAGGAGTTGTAGGAAAAGGAATGTAGGGAGATTTTGTCCGAAACACAATATATACATGAGCATAAAAGTATTTAATAACCCAGGAGAATTTATATAGGTTAAATATATGATATATACCAGAGTCACAATTATAAAAACTTGAAAGGACATTATTATCAGGAAAATATGTTATGCTATGGAGCCATTGTGAACTTCACTGTAGACTTGAGAAACAATGAAAATTGAGAACTAATACTTGTGATATGAATGTCTGACTTAAGAGTGCTAAGAAGGATTTCTGGGACTTTCTTGGTGAGTGGTCACATCAGTGAGAACACAGTGATAAAATGAGAAGGAATTGTGAATGCAAATTGATACCATTTAACAAAAGCTTTCTTGACAATCATCAATCACCTGGCACAATCATATACATTAATCATTTAATGAAACCTTTCTTTTACATTTCGTTTCTTCAGAACTTCCTTCATTCAGAATGGTATGACTCTAGCAACTAGTGTTATGGTCTGAATTAGAAAGTATATTTAACACAAAAACCTGACTCTTCTCCTTGCTTTAAACAAAGAACAATAAAAACAACTATTTTATGGTACACAAAAACTTAGAGTAAATTAAATGATAACTAATTCATTTATAATAATAACTAATATTATTTATAGTAAATAACAAATTATTATCAAAGACTCTATATGAAGCCTTTTAAATATTCTTATAAATTAACAGTTGGGTGATATCAACCCAATATTTATTTACTTTAAGTAATATCATTAACAAGAACACATTAAAAGAATTAAAAATTAAGAATGTATAGGTAATATATTTACCTATATTGAAGGAAATTTGAGCCAATGAGTTATAGAAATGTCTATTTTCTACTTATCAAGTGAAAATAGTGATCTACAGAACTAGAAAGTGGGTAGTTTTGAAATTGAGTTCAATTTAGGAAAAGCAGATGTTGATGTTATGTTCTTTTAAAGAACAAATAAACTTTTCTTGTACCTTCTTGTATTTTTAAGAAAGGCATCCATGCCTGTGGCCTTTATCAGGTACTTTGTTTAACATTTTCTGCCTTTTGCCATTTGTAAGAATATTATTTACTTATTTTTTGGCCAAAGTACTACCAAGTTATTAGGTGTATTTTCATTATACTTGGTCACACTGAAAAATGTGTGTATGAATTCATATGAATGTGAAGCTACATGATCACATCTATATTACTTCTCTTGACACATTTAACAAACTCAACATCTCAATTAAATTCTGTATTCCTGTTGTTATCTTCTGAAGCATTTTTATTGTTTCTTGGCATTGAATTATGTAAAATATAAAATTATAATAAGATAAAATAAATATTTTGACAAGTATGGTCCAATGTACATGAAGATTCCCTTTATTCTGTTTCATACCTACACCCCCTCTCACCTAGCCCAATGGAAAAAGGGTAAAATATGGTTTTAGATTATGTGTATAATATGTGTAGATAAAAGTAGTAAAATTATCAAGTAAATCATGGGTTGTTTGATACAGAATTGAGGAAATATTGTTAAGTTGTCCAATAGTGTCTCTGGCAATCGTTTCCCTCTGCCTTGGCGGTTCCACAGATTCTCCTCCCAGATGAGAAAGCTCTTTGGCCCTGGACTCACGCCTTACCTTGGCTATTGCCCCTGTTCTGTTTGGATTATACTTTCTGAGTCCCATGATTCTTTCCTTCATTTATTTGCCTGATTTATTTTCTCAGATGCTGTCTCCTGTGCTATGTTGATCAATGGCTTGAAAGCAATTTTTTTTCAAGTCCATGGTGAAGTATATTTTAAAATTAAATTTGGTTATTGGTTGCCATAGACCTAAGTAGTATTTAATGAGTCTTTGTCTGTTAAAACCAGAACTTCTTAGATCATGGATCAATAATTTCATCTTTATTATTTAGCTCCAGAGTTAGTCAGTGTTCTAAGGTGTAACAACATTGAAAACATGTTTTGGTATTTTATACTTAAGGCCAGTGGATGTTGCTAGTCCTATGAATTTAAATGAATAAAATTCCCAGGGTTGACAAAATCAAATTGTGTGAATGGTATGCTGGCGACCCATAACTATGACTAGAAAAGAACAAAAATACCCACTGATGGGGTATTGTGTTCACCTTCAGGAAGGAAAGATCATCAGTAAGACTATCTTATGGTCAGTCTGTGATTCTGCATGCATAGAGGAAATTTCTGGCAATGAATTTAAATGCTTACCAAATATTTGAAAATACACAAAATCATTCTAAGAAGACATAGAAACTCTCAAAAAGCATTTGGTTTTCACAGACAAAGAATGACCCCACCCCACAAAACAGGTACTGTTGAAAGCTGAAAAATTTGAACAGTTTGAATATTGACTTTCTCAGACTTTTTTGGGGGAGGGTGGGGGAGGTATGTACTCTGTTCACATGATTGTAGTGTCAATTTTCCTCTAATTTCAAACTTCCAAGAGTTTTATTTTTTAAATATGACTTTTTATTTTTGTACAAATACATTGAATTGAAGAATGTAAAATTTGTGTTTAATAACCATTTACACCCATATTAAGACAACTCCAGTCCCCAAACGACCATTTGATTTGTCTGGTTTTCCACTTTACTTTGCTTAGGGCTCTGTCCTTTTCAGAGTAGAGCACATTAAATCCCTTCTGACAAAACTGATTGTCTACTTGGTTCAGAAAAAAAAATGAGTCATTGGTTAGCTACTAATATTGAAACCAACAATTCTCTTCTCTCCCAGACTCCAAACTCTCCCAACCAGCCACCCACTACCACTTCTCCAAGAAAGCAACTCACACAGAGTGATGGCTTGGTAAGAGTTTGCCAAGGCAACACACGACATGGACCACCCCCCCCCCCCCAGTGAGGTTTATTGACCATGGTATCTCCAGCAGCCATGTGTGGAAATAGCTTCGGGCTTTCTTCACAAAATTGGGCCACACCAAGAAACTTTCAACTCTATCTCTTATGTAAGACTGTGTCTTCTCACGTCACCTCTTCAATCAGTCCAAATCACTCTTACTTTGCTGCTCAGGAGGAGGACATGTCCACTTACCCTATATTATCTAATTCCAAACCTAAAAAGCATACTTCAGATCTTAATGTTAAACAAAAATTTTTTGGAAGTTGTAAATTGCACTTAAAATCAGTAGTTAGTTGTCAAGTAAGTTAACTGTTCAGATTTCAAGACTATTGATGCTTGTTTGAGTTTGGGCATGATCTTCAAAACTGTATAATAAAGAGCTTGGTGTGGTTTTTATACTCCAGCCTGGGCCATCGTGAGTCTCAGGCTAGCCTGGATTATAAGGCTTCTCTGCAGGAACTTCCCTCAAAAAAATCTATATTTAAAAAAAATGGTAAAAATAAAAGTAGCCCAAACTGCTTTGTAAACTTTCTTTCCTGGTTGCTATGAATAGTAGAACCTGTGTTCAACCAAGGAAACTGGAAGAAAACAAACAAACAAACAAAACACTTGTACTTGGTAAGGTTTCTTATTACAAATGCAATATTTGGAATCAGGCTGATTTAGCATAATCAGTCTAATTCTTCCTTTCATATTTCCTTGTCTGCAACTAAACTCCAATGGGAGAGAAAAATTTCCATTGGCTTATTCCATAACTCTTGCTTGACCCATATATTATGTTAAGCATAAATCTTCTGAGAAACCTATAAAAATATTTGCAAAGGTCTTTAGGGACAATTTTGTCACCTTTGATTGAGATACCTACAGGTGCACACATAGCTTCCTCTGGAGACCTGCCTGCTGCCTCTGTGCTTTAGGCAGTGGAAGCAGCATCATGTAGATGCTGAGAATATCAAATTTGTTCTAGCTACCAGTTCTAGCTACTTCTAATAGTTTATAAGATGTTTAGCAATAACAAAGTAAATCACAATTGTTTAAAATAAGAGAGTTTGATTCCAAAGGCACTATTAAATTTAGAATTCAAGAGTTCAAAGCCATAAACAAGGGTTATAGGGACAACTCGGCAACCTTCGAGCTGTGTGTTTAGCACCCCCTCCCCCCGACACCTGATTATTCACCTGTAGGACAGGGGAGAAGAGTTGAATGGTTACCTCATTCACTTCCTGTGATAAAATGAGAAACGGATGACATAACACTTTGTACCATGGTAAGAACTATCTAAATAGACTGTTGTTTTCAGAATTCAAATGGGATCATATGAACTACATTGTAAGGATTGAAATGATAAAATTTTATTTGAACACATAAAAATATTGCCACTACTTTTGCAGAAAGTGAAGGAGTGAACAGGGTCTTGCTAGTTTGTTTTTATATTCACAATCCTGGTCAGTTTAGTCTCTAGACCAAATAAATCATACTCAAATTTACAGCATGTTTATGATAAAGACTGAGAAGAATTATTGTTTACTTGTATTATATTATAACACTTATAGAAACAGGGACATATATATATTAGAAAATGAAATTTTTCATTTATTAGGACAAAATAAATAAAAATGCTGTTACTTAGTTTTCCTTCTGATTTGAAATCAATAAAGAGTGACTTCTAATTCAATTATAGCTCTTTAAATGTAAATATATATTTAAGCATTATGCAAAGAAAATGAAGTAAATTATTTTCATATAAATTTTAAGAACAAGTCTATGATTAAAATCTTACAATTAAATAATAATAACTAAATCAAAACATTAAAAATAAGGCAGAAATATGGTTATCGTGACATTTAGAGCCAATGCAGTATCTCAAGTAGGACAATGAGTAACAAGAGATCAACTCAAGTAATTTGAAAGAATAAAAGCTAAGAAGTAGAATTTTTTGTTTGTTTTTCTTCATCTTCTGTGGGGAAATAGGGTCTCACTAGGTAGTCCTGGGTGCCCTAGAACTCACAAGATCTGCCTCTGAGTGTTGGGATTAAAAGCATGTGGCACTCTGCCTGGGAAGGAGTAGTGTTTTCAGTATGTTCAGAATATTCTATGAAGACAAACAAGGAAAAGGAGATTGCACTCTGGTGCCAGTCTTTAAATGAGCTGGAAAACATATATTCAGTGTTGTTTTTAGGCATCTGCTGCCTTAGCCAACTGGACATCTAAAGGGGCCCTCAGTGGATTGCCTGTCTGTCACCTCAAGCATCCATTGCCCTCACATATCTGGTATGTGTGAGTGGAGCACATCATATGTTTTGAATTGTCTAAGAATAAACAGAAATGCTATAGGAGGACGAAAGGTATAATTTTGACTTATGGAAGATATGTAAAACTGAGTATTTCAGGAGTGGAAATTATTTAAGAAAAATACTAATTTTTAGATAAATCATTTTTAGATGTGATTTTGAATTAAATTGGAGAAAAAAATTAAAGCAGTACTAGTTTGATTGCAGTGACTCTTAGTTGTGTGAAAACTCCAAACGTTGGAGTCAATATAGCCACAGTTATCAGTTCTCTCCTTTCTTACTATAGCTGAGACATCAAAGTTAGCTGCCTATTCAGAGCAGGGACTCATGGGATGTTCCTTCCTCTCTGCAGACATCTGAGAAGACTGTCAACTAGACCAGACAAGGGGAGGACTTCAGGGAAAGTGAAAGCGGTGCCCACTAGTCAACTCCATCAATCATTTAGGTTTCCACGTGAGCTCTGCTTTTATTTTGTAAGGCTTTTCCTTCCGGCTTAGGTTGTTTCCAGTGTGAAACTTTGTTATGCTCCCAAATGTTTCTGTCATCATAGCTCTAACTAGCATGTATCAGTGACCAAATCCTACTGAAAGGAATTAAAGGAGAAAATATAAAAACCAAACCGACACACTCATTTTATGCTGCATCACATAACAATGGCTCAGAACCCAGTAGTTTATGAATGAAATAAAGATACTTTATTTATTACACAGGCACTTGGATATTCACATGCCCAACACAGCTGGTACACTTAACAGCTAAGGAAACACGCACAGATGTCTGCTTGTAGGCTCAGGAGAGAACTTCCTCTGTGCCGTGGTGAATGAGTGCATTAACAATTTTTCCTCTGCTTTCCTCCAAGCATTTCCAAAAGTTACACGTCAAATATACGCAACAAAAACTGTATCTACATTCCAACTGGTATGCTAACTTGAATTGTGAGCAATGTAAACTTTTATCACAATGCAACATATTTTATAGTCATGCTTGAACAGATTAGGTTAGTTGCATGCATTCCATTCTGCAATATGAATACTGTTAAACTATTTTCCAACAAAAGTCAAAAGACGCCCAGTGCATAGAAAAATACAAATCACTGTAGTCAATATATTATGAGACTGATCTTGGGACTTACATGGTGATGATGAAATCCTAAAATGCCATGCCCACAAAAGCACATTAAAAAGGGATAAACATATTTCATTAGACAATTCCTAAAAATCAAGGATGAGAGCTTTAAATTTGGGGGACAGTCTGGCTGTGTGCTTTGACAGGGCCTTTCTGCTCACCTCCTTCTGGTTTGACTGGTCCATCGGACATCACCTTCCTGAGGGCTAGCTGGCTTTGGTCTTGGTTGCCATTGGCTGGTGGAGGCAGAGTATCAGACTGAGTTCTTTGCATGGGGAGGACGCCTGCTATGCTGTGTCTGTGCTGCTTCCTGGCATGATTACACTGACCGCTTTTATGTGCTGCTGTGGCAGTGTGGGTGAAATGGAAACCCAGAGTGTATCCTCAGATGGAACCAGCTTCGATGTTAGTCATGCAAACAGAAGTGTGCTTTTGTTCTGCTGAAACCGTGTTTTCAAATGCCAAAACGACACCACATGCACAGCACTGAAGGGGATTAAAACTGGCTGTTTCCTTAGAAATGATGACCAGAGAGAGGAGGAAAAGAAGAAGCTACTTCCATGCCCTGGCTGATGCTGCTTGGAAGGGACAGTGTATCTATAGCCAGGAAACATCTGCACTCAGACTTTTATAGAATTGTATCAGAAAAAAAAAAAAAAAAAAAAAAACAAGTGAAAACTCATCAATTAAAGATGAGTGAATGGCTAGACTTTAACGGACTAACTATTAGACATGGCACTTCTTGATTTTAAAACAGTACACTGATTAGGAAAAAAAATAATCTGTAAATTCTGTTATTCTGTACAAAGTGTGATCCAACAGAATGGACCAGATTGTGCCCCTTAATGAGATTACATTGCCTCATCACTTAAGCTTATATGCATAGGAAAAATATGTATTTTTGAGAACATGAATTTCTGCAGATTCCTCAGGAGACTTTGAGGTTCATACTTTAGCTTCTTTTCCCATGCATCCTGTTTTTAAACATTGCTTCAACTGGCTTTTTACCTAGGTTCTGGAATTTGACTATTGGTCTCACTAAGCATCTGCTTAAATGTTGAGTGTTTTCAGGCCCAAGTATCTCACTGCTAACCTAACTTAAGTGTGCGTGTGTGTGTGTGTGTGTGTGTGTGTGTGTGTGTGTGTGTGTGTGTGTCCTGTGCTTGCTCTTGTGGGAATAATGCTAGGAAACTGACAGTCGCTTGTGCTTGTAGTTCATGTATTCTAAAGGAGAAGGAAGTGTACACAAACACACACACAACACTGCTGTGCCTGCAAACTCACAGACATGATTACCAAATACTATGAGCCAGGTTGGATGGATGGTGGGAACAAAGGAGAAACAGCCAGTTTTATTTGTCTATGTAAATCAAAAGAAAAAGAAAAACGAAAGGCGGAAGAGCATATTTATGTATTGATACTGTTCTTACACAGACAAAAGGACAGAGAACAGAGTGAGCAGGGGATGCCAAAAAACAGAAAGCAAACAGGGAAAGACAGCAGGAGAGAGAGGCAACAGATGAACATTAAGCTGCCATGCTGAGGAATTTATTTGCGTCTTTTACTTGGTTGAATGCGGAGTTGTTGCACGGCGGCTTCGGCCGCAGCTATGGCAGCCCCTGCATCTTCCAGGTGGGTTTGAGTGACACTGGTTTTGCTTTGACTGCGTGATGGTCCATGAGATCGGAGATGGCCTTCTGATGATGATTTTGAGCTACCAGGACTACTGTGGGATTTCTCAATGGTGGGAACTTGCATGTCTGGTTATGAAAGGATAAAAAATGAGTTAAAGTTGCTCCCCAGCTCCCCCTGCTGTCAAAGCCTAGTCTACACATAATTTGAAATGGTCTAAGATTTACATTAATGCTATCTTTCATGGGTCATTTATGCAACTTCAAACCATACAATAATGTGATTGAAGATTTGAAAGCAATTCAGAGAAGGAAGAAAAGCGAGCCCAGCCTGGAGAAGTAACTTATTCATCAAGAATGAGTTGTAAGCAGCCTCAGGTAATAGATGCCTGCCTCAGCTTGGTCCTTCCCCAGCAGCTCTGCTCATTCTTGTAGAGGCTGGTAAAAGACGGTGGGTTTATTCAGCTGCACTACACGCTTAAGTAAAACCACAGTGAAATGTCAGATGAGCAGATTAGCACATACTGGAATAGAGCGTTTGTCGATTCATTGTCTTAGGAAACAGAATGTATGGATGCAGAGAACTAGAGCAGAGTGAGAGAAGAATGAGATTTTTATGCTAATCATCTTCCAGAAGGTTGAGCATGGAAAAGTTGAAACGGATATATAGAATCCAAAACCAATCTAAAAAAATGCATAAATCATCTTCTAAAGTCTCTGTTGTCAGTGGTTCTCAGTTATATTAACTCAGTGGCCTATTGGATGTGACCTGGGCTTCTCATCATCTAGAACATTTTCAGTCTGTCCCCTTCTGATGTACACAAAAGCACTCTCAGAAGGAAGAAGTGCTCACTAATTGTCTTTAATACTTATAAATAATTAATGTATCCAGTCACCACATGTTCCTCCTATATAGATTGATGATATATATATATATATGTTATAGAATAATTGTTAAAAAAATAAAGGAAAAATTCATCCCATTAAAAATGCTGTGCCTATTGCTAAACCCTATGTATAATAACATTTACTTAAATTAAAAATTAATCAGAATCCAACATCTAGGAAAGACTTGAGGAATCTGAATTGCCATTTGTTTTGATGAAATGGGAAAATGCTTTTCATACGTAAAAAGTAAAAACAGAATGTAAAATTTTCTTTGTAGACTGACTATGAGAATTCAAGATACAAACAGTTTAAACGAATATACCTAATGGTAATGATGGTTATGTTTTTAGTCAACATACTAGAAGGAATTTTATATTGTTTTATGAAGTAGCTCAGTGAATTTTCTAAAAGCCTATTAGGATGGATTTCCAGAAATATAATTAGCTTATGTAGTCCAATCTCATTTTTACAAAACGAGGAAATGCGGATGGCAAAGCCAACACCTCAGTATGGCTTGATATGTGCTGAAAGGCCGTTCTTCCTAATTCACAGAGCACTTCTCACGATAGCACATTAATTCTCCCAATGGAACTAAACTTTACCATGTATATTAAACACAGAGGCACTCAAATTCAAGAAGGTACTGACTGAATAAACAGACAAACAACTGTGTTCGACTTGAAATGTCTCCTACCCTTGGATGGGTCAGGGAAGATGCCATGGCTTCTGCTTTTGATGACAGAGGGCTTTGGGGACTGCTGGCTGTTTTGACTGGAGTGAGACTTGCCATGGTCAATGCTCTCGGTCTGTTCTTTCAGCGGGTACCACCGAGGAGTGTTGTCCAGGTAAGATGTGCTAGATAGATCAATCAATACCTGGAAAAGGACAAGGAAGCAGTAAAGTACATGGATTGAGCTACAACTGGTTTGTTGGTTTTCCATGACCTAACACTTACTAAGGATAACAGGTAACACAGCCTTAAGGATGGTGATGTCACCTTTCTTACCTTTCTTTGTGTATTTACTAATTTTTCCTCAGCCAAGATATTGATATGCTTAATACATGCGGGATTAAACTTAACTATATAATTTCTTCGACTATTCCCTAATTTACTTGGGTAATATGAAACGATCATAGTCATAAGTCATCATTTTTATAAAATACAAAAGTTGTTTTGGGTTGTTCTATCAAATTATTTTTACTTCAGAAGAAATGTATGATT
Source organism: Peromyscus leucopus (assembly GCF_004664715.2). Taxonomy (NCBI): domain Eukaryota; kingdom Metazoa; phylum Chordata; class Mammalia; order Rodentia; family Cricetidae; genus Peromyscus; species Peromyscus leucopus. Next base: position 32,737,875 of record NC_051065.1, on the reverse strand, counting down.
TTGATCAGAAGATGGGCAAAATAAAAGAAGGAAAAGAATGAGTAACTTGCAATTACCAGCTTATTTCTTCCATTTAAAGCACATTTTAATGTTTTAAGTAGAGATGTGACTATTAGGTGATGATGAGAAAGCATTAGGTCACGGCTTATCTAGCATTCTTCCTTTTGTAATGGGACACACACACATATTGTGTTTTTTACAGTCATTGGCATCTTAGAGTCCATAAATAATAAATAATGTAGATATATGATTTAGGTTCATATAAACAAGAGTAAATCAGAAGGACTTCAGTAAGTCAATATTTTGAAATATGACAGTAAACCAAATATAACCTATTTATATTTTTATAAATTATTATTTATAATTTAAAACCTATTATTCTAGAATAATTTTGCACACAATCAACACTAGTATAGTGACTGAACTAGGAAGGACTCTGAATGCCAGGCTTTGGTAGTGCAGATTTGATGGGAAAGAGCGGGATCGTATCTGTAGACTCAAACAAGCCCTCATTCTAGAGACAACACATGCAGCACACACAGTTCCGAGCAAGAAAGTGTCACATTTTGTAAGCTTTAGGTTTCCTGGAAATCATATACATATAGTATGTACACACATATAATGTAAAAGCACCAAATAAATGTCATGGTTTTTGATCTTATTGATGAAAACACCCAAAGGTCCATTCACTCTCCCAGATTCTGTTCTGAGACCTATGTGGTTTCTAACACATTTATATAATTACTTCAAGAGTCTTCTCTTGCATCTAGTTTTAACTTTTAAGGCATTTGAAAACCTTTAGCATGATATTTAATCATCAATAGAAATGTGAAATGTTACATCTCTATATGTAAGGAAGAGCAACTCAAGAAACTGGTATTGTCTTTAAAAAAAAATCCAGCTTAGTTTTTAATTATTTTGTTATCTTAGATCTCATTTGTAATCACATTGTGATTTTTTTATTTTCCTGCTAAAAAAACTACTTAATCTTAACCAAATTAAAAAGTACATCAAATGGTAGACTGAAAATCACTTCTCGAGTTTCTATTTACCTATTCAAAAAGTAACTCAAGAAATTAACTTACCCACCAAAAGATGTTGGTCAGGAACCACTATTGTGTAAACGCAAAAAAAAATATTTTTCATCATGCTTTAATTTGTGACATATGGGGACCGAATAAAAAAAGGAAATGAAAGACTTACCTCCCCAAGGAAGTCGTTGGAAGAGAATCTATCATAATCCCAAACTGTCACCTCCAATGTCTTCTTCATGAGCTGCATTCGGATACAGCGGTCATCAACCCCATATCTCCAACATGCATTTCAGTATATTCATAGATGATTCTCACCTTGAATTCTTTTCATTTTATGAAAGTACTTGGTATTTTACTTAAGATTCTACATTAAATGTTGTGTGAAATTGTAATGATTAATTTGTAATTCAATCTAGTGTTTGATTATAGGAGACCTCATTATTTTGTGAATAAACTAGTTACATTCACTTCATGTCATTCTTACTACTCACTTAACAAAAAGCAGTCTATACTCGCTAAATATATGAAAGCCATGAATCTAAAGCATTTACATTTTTCTTCATCTCAATCATTGCCAAAAATGAAGCATTTTTACTTCTGTAGAATTTAACTTTTTAAAGAACTCAGATTAATATTAATTTATAACTTTATATTCATATTCAACTTCCAGAGAGCAAACCAGAACCTCATTTTGAAAGATTGTTTCCTGTAAATTATCTTATGACTTTTCTGTTTCTTTCTTTTTGCTCTTTTTCTTGTTTAATTTGTTTTTTGAGACAGGGCTTCTCTGTATAGCCCTGGCTATCCTGGAACTCGTTCTGTAGAATAGACTGGCTTTGAAGTCACAGAGATCTGCCTGCCTCTGCTTCCCAAGTGCTGGCATTAAAGGGATATTTATCTCCTGTTATTTATGGCAGCTATGGAATCCACATTCTTTTAAATTAAAAAATATGCACTAATATGATTTTGTCTCCAAACACTTATTTTTGGTTTTGATGTTTTATGGTAGTCACCATTACACTTTCTTCACAAATTTTAATTTTCTCCTCTTGGGAAGCTTCAATTTACAGAAATGAATTCCTACATCATAGTTGGGTAGAATAAATAACACTTTTTATGCATTTCATCTTATTTTTGTATGTTCCTTCTAAAAAAAATACAGCCAGTTGAAAATATTTCCTCCCAATGTGCAAATCTGACCCAGTCTATTGAAAATGTTTCATTTAAAAATATTTTAAAAGCCTCATTTCACTAAATTATTTGTTTATGTTTTGACTGCTTTGTTAAAATATGAGCATTTGTTTTTACCTTACCTTTGAACTTTCCTCATTTATTATCACTAAATGTATTTCTTTCGCGTCTTTAATGGACTCTTACTGTGTGTGGAAAACCTTGATAGAGGCCGTGACTCTTCCATAATGTTGCCATCACTACACTTACATCAGCCTACATCTGTCATTTATAAAATAATAATTACATACCTGCTCCATGGAAATACTTTTATAAATTACTGTCTGATTCCATTCAGGATTAAGACTTTTCTGGATATATTTAGTTCTTCTCTTGTGCTCAGCACTGAATTGGAAGAGAGAAAAGAGTTAGTGTGACATTTAACTGACTTGGTCACACTGAAGGACATGCAGCATGTGCCTCATACCACTGTGTGGCCACTACATCTTGAAACTCAACTTCAAGTTGAACACACAATGACATTTTGAAAATATATTGGGTATCTTGAGTTTTGCTTGCATTACTGAGTATGTTTTTAAAGAAATTCCTGCATGACTTTGGACTATACTTTACAAATTTTACTTTTTCCTAAATGTGGGAGAGACTTACATTAACTATATAATAATGTTAATATCTTTGTGCTTCATAAATAGTAATATAGTCCAACTTTCTGATAGTTTTACACCTAATATCGTCAGCAAAGCTAAATTGTCTCCCCCCCAACCACGCCTAAAAAGTAATGATATCAAGAGAAGGGCGTTGTGGCACAAGAGTGTGACACCAGCATTTGCGGGTGGAAGCGGAATTCAGCTTCCTCAGCTACATAGTTACTTTGGACCCAATTTGGGTTCCATTAGACCCTGTTTTCTTTTGTTTTTTAAAAAGAAAGAAAGGTAAAGAAGATTGCCTTTACAGAAAAATAAAGACAAATGGCTCTTATATTAGATGAAATTTCAAAAACTTTCCCAAAAGGGTATTTGAAACTCCTTTTGAAGTATGATATTTACCATGGTTATGAAGCAAATTTGAATGTCTTATGCCACTAGTTTACGTTAAAATTGAAACTAAATTAAAATCTTCCTTCATTCATTGTAACTTGGGGCATTTCAATGAATCCCCAATTCTTCTATCATCTCTAAGCAATCATTAGAAGCTCATATTGTATATATACATTCACCAAACTGAGACTGAAAATCTATTGGAATTAAGTATACAGCTGGCATGAACTGGTGGCTGGAGCTGGAACTAGGCAACTGCTATCTGTGATTAACAGATGGTGACCCCACAGGCAAGGCCTTTCCTTAACGTCACCTTTTCTGGATTTTCCATCTTAGTTCACATCTCACTGATGAAATAATATTTTTTTCTGATAGGTGTCATCTATTTACTAGGAAGTCTTGGATACTTGTCTAAATTTACTGGCTACCTTTCCTTAAAGACAGTCAAGACTCCATACCCCTTGCACTCCAGGAGAATACAAAGTAATTATTCTGGGATAAGGCTTGAACACTGATTTTTGAAGGCTGTACTGTAATATGCGGTGAAATTTGAGCTGTGGGTTTTGTGTCTCACCAAACCTCATGTTAGCCATGACAAACTGAATCCAGGCCCTTCTCACTTCTAACTGTCCCATTTGAGTATACAAAAATAAGAATAGGATTTAATGTTTGTCAATAAAGATAAATTACAGATGCTTTAGAAGAAATGCTTACACAATGATTTTAACAAACAGAATTCTCATGAAATTATAAGTTTGTATATATATTTTGTCTATAATTTTGTCACTATCTAGTGAAGTTTAAGTTATTATATATATATATATATATATATATATATATATATATATACAGGATATTTCGATTCTACTAATTCTGCTTCTACCCCAGAGAATTTTCTCACTTGTACAAAAGGAATTTATTCAAAACTATTTACTACAATGTTATTTCTACTAAAGTTAATAAGTGAATAAATATGTACTTATATATTCAATCAGTGAACCATTAAGCAACAGGATGAATTAAATCAAATACTTGAAAATATTTTTATTTAAAGTTTTGCAGAAAGATAAGCATTTCAATGTTAAGTTATCATTATGTGAATTTAAAATCATTAAATAATTGTATAAATAACTGGGTACATTTGTATATATGATATCTATATTAATATCATAGGAAAACTTAGGAAGTATAAATATTAAATTCAATTAAGTAAATGTTCTAGGTTGACAAGGAAGTAGTTTTAAAGGCTCCAAATGTACCTGTAATGTATCTACTATTATAAAAACATCAGAAGCAAGTATAGCAAAGTGTTGTTGATAAAATTAGATAATAAGCACATAGGTATTAGTTAAGGTATAATTTTCAGTAAACTTGAAAGGTTCCAGTTCCAAAAAATGGAAAGTTCTTGGCAGGGTATGTTCTTCTATACTATGTTTGTTGTTTAGTTATGGGAACAATTAATCTGAACACCTTGAGGTAAACAGCCGACTTTGCTCAATAGTTTGGATTCATAATTGTCCTTCTAGGCAGGTGTACTTAAGCAAGGCACAAAGTAATAGAATTTTAAATTTCTATGTGGCTCAGACTTAGTTATCAAGATGGTAGAATTATGGGAACACCACAGTAATGATAAAGTCCAAAATTTGATGATCCCCAGTAATATTAATTTTTAAAGTTCTAAAATAGTGAATCTACATAATTTTAAGACAGGCATGAAGTCAACTATAAGCATGTTCTTTCATTAAAATATAGCTATGCCTTAAACTGAAAGGATTCATCCAAAGGATTTATTAATCCCCATGGCTTCTTAATCCATACAATATGAATAAATAATAAAAGTTTCACATCCACATTTAGTAATTCTTGTCACTTTTACAGATAGAAAAATCATTGCATACCAGTACAACTGTAATGGTGTTACCTTATGATCATATATTTTATTCATACTTGAAAAGCATTTTGTAAAACAGTCACATTGAAATAAAACTACATTAAGTTCTGACTGCTTCCTGAGCTCTAACTGCTTTTTTGTGTTAACCCATTTAATCTTTAAGGCTTCCTTACAAAACAGGTTCTATTTATTATCTTATTTAATAGGTAAGATTGTCTGAAGCTTAAATTCTAAGCCTTAGGGGAAGATGTGCTAGTAAGGCTACATGGGTGTTATGTGGTAGGATTAGGAATTAAGTATAACAAAATCCTTATTCTTTACTCAATATGTTATATGAAATTAACTTATTAAACCCATCCAAAAGTATCACTTAGTCATGTTTTCTTAACAGGCTTTATTAGCTGAAGTTTTTTACTTTGTCTTAACATAACGTTCCTCCACCTCAATTTACATATAACATAAGTTATAAATATGTATACACACACTTTCACAACAAAAGATATTAGAACACTTTTAGATTTGTCTAGAGATATTCTGAATCTCATAGGGTATGTGAGACTCAGGGATAAATATTACAGGCATTTATCTTTTCAAGGAGTCAGAAGTAATCTAAGATGGCACAGATTAAAGCATTATATCAATAGAGTATCTTTGTTTTATTGAATTTGATTCTCTAATTCTGTCCAGACTCAACTTCCTTTCCACAGATTTTTTTTTTGAGAAAACCATTTTAATTATCAATGGCCAGCTCTTCTGCAGAGCATCCACATAACACTTCTTCCATGTATCAATAGATAAAAATAACTTACAAGCTTAAGTGCAAAAGCACACAGGACATCAAACATAAGAAGTTTATGTATGAGATATTGTGCCACCTCAAGCTTTTATATATTCAAAAAGTAGAGTTCGTGAGCTAACAAATATTGTCTTTTTATAGTTCTGTCAAGTTCAATGGAAGTGAGTTTAACCTAGTTTACAAACACCAACACCAGTATCACTTATCTGCTATTTATAAGCAAAATCATATTTTTCAATAAATTAAAATCAATGCAATACCCATCCAGGCTAGAATGCTAGCTGTTTGGTGAACAAAGACCTTATAACAATATAAGTCTGTAAAGTCCCAAGCTGATCCTTTTCAAACTGTATCCATTCTGTGCATTGACAATGTGAAGTTCAAACCCATTTCTCTTTGTGTATGCATTTGTGATCTTACCATTTTGTACTGAGTATTGAGATTTTGAAAAACTTATTTTGGCTTCAATGTCTTGTAGCTTTCTTTATAAACTGAGCTATAGCCAGCCAGCTTCATCACGCTTAATGCTCCTAAATTTCTACTTTTGACATTCCGGTCCTTGTTTCCAGAACTCCGTTTTCTCACACTCTGGCAGTCTGAGTTGCCTTCTTTGTGGCCACAGCCTTTTCCTTTCTTCCTCTTGCTCAGTAAACAGCTCTTGGTTACAGTCGCCCTGCCAGGCAGGGCACAGCTATGCATGTCTCTGCCTGGGGGTTGGCTTGCAGGGCCTTTGAGCTTTTGTAGCTATCTGAGGGGTCATTTGGGTTCCCAACCACAACAGCACAGCAACACTGAGAACAGAACCCCCAGTTTCTTGAACTGCAACTCTTGAAGCCGTTTCTTGTTGTTTTGTTTCCAATCATAGGCTTGTGTTGTTGTTCTTGCAATTTCTTTTCTATTTCCAGTCTCTGAACTAAAGCTTCCTAGGTGTCCATTGCTGGCTTTCTGCCTATGAAGGAGATGGACTAGGTGTTGGTTTAGGCTTCAGCTACTATTCTTGGCTTCCCAATCTCTTCTAGCTCAACTTCGGCTCCTTGTTCTAGTGTTGAGCTTGTGTCTGGATCTTGATTGAATGTGTTCTGATCGATCATTTTCTATCCCTGCTTCTAGATCTTGACTTTTCCTTATCTCTAATCCTGGACTGAGACTTCTTTGATCCCTATTCTTGGACCAAGACTTCTTCCTTTATTACTTCGATGGAGACTTTCATGAGATCTAGATGTTGAGTGGCTTCTGCCTCATGATGATTTCCTTTCTGTGTGCTATGTCTGTCTTCACCATTTTTAGATGAACTTAGATGCTCCCTTTTTGATCAGAAGATTGTTCTTTGCCATGTGTTCCTCAGACTTGTGTCTTAGAGGACTTACCTTTGGACCGTGTCTTCTTGTCTTTATCATGAGATAGGTTCACTATTGGCATGTGAGTCTGCAGCCTCTTCAGTTCAGTCCTTGGTCTGCTCTTTGCTTCTTCTGCAGCACCTGTGTTTATGTCCTTCATTATCTGACCTTCAGTTTCTTTCTCTTGACCTCGACCATCATCTTGAATAATGATGTTTTTGGCTCCGGGAGAAAGGAATACACCTCACTGCTCCTTTTTGTTTCTCTGTCTGGGGATATCTTTTCTAGGGTATTCATCTTGTTTTGTATACTTAGCCTGTGAACCCAATTAACTTTTTTTTAGTGAAAATATCCTCTTGGTACAGAGGTATAGCAAAACATGCTTTGCCTGTCAGTATTTATGCCCTGGGTTTCAGAGCATTGGAACATCACACCCAGTCTTCATTTGAATTCTGGTAAGAGGCATGTCATAGTTTGGAGTCTTGGCTGCTAAAGTAATAAGTACCTCTGCTTGCCACAACCAACAATACAGGCTAATAGGAAGCTTTACTACAGAATACTTTCTACAACTTTAAAATAATAATTTTTTTTATTATTTGAGAATTTCAAATATGTATATAGTGTGTTTTGATCAAATCAGATCTCTTTCCTCTCCAACTCCTCCCCTTCCCACTTTTCTTTCCCAAATTTATATGCAAAGTCACAGAGTTCATTCAGTGTTGCCTGTAATGTACATGGATGTAGGGCTGTCTGTTGGAGCATGGGTAGCCTCTCAAGGGCTTCTGCCCTGCCCCATCATACCCTCTCTGCACGCCCCCCCCCAAAAAAAACCAAAAGTGCTGACTTTCCCTTGCCCAGCAGCAATAGCTTCTCAGCTGGGGGTGAGAATTCCTTAACTGCCCTTCCCCCATGCTGGTCTATGGCTGGTCTGATCTTGTGCAGGTCTTGTGACCTTTCCACAGCTTTGATTGCCTCGTTTTAGAAACCAAAGAAGTCCTCTAGCAGATCCTTTCTCTTCTAGTTTTTCTGCTTTCCTCGTTCCTTCCTTCAATTTATTAATTAGTCTATAGGCAGCATGACATCATGTACTCCATGCTGGCCTTGAACTTGAAATCTTCCTCCATAATTTTATCTGTCTATCTGTCTGTCTGTCTGTCTAGCATTTCCTGAACTGCATAGCTGGGCAAATAAAGCCATTCCTTTTTTTTTTTTTTTCAAATTTAACTTTTTATTGATTCTTTGTGGATTTCACATCATACATCTAGATCCCACTCACCTCCCAGTCCCTTCCTATCTGCCCTCTACCTGTGCAACTGTCCCTCTATCCAGGATAAAACAAGATAACATTTTTTTTTTTTTTGATACAGGGTTTCTCTGTGTAGCTTTGGAACCTTTGCTGGATCTCACTCTGTAGCCTAGGTTGGCTTTGAACTCACAGAGATCTGCCTGCCTCTGCCTCCTGAGTGCTGGGATTAAAGGCATGTGAAACTACCACTAGGCACAAGATAACATTTAAAAGAAAAGGAAAAGAAAAATCTCATCATGGAAGCTGTAGTGTGACACAGTGAGTCACACAGTCTTTTTGTCCATATATTTTTACTGGAAAGTATTCATTACATTGAGTCATTGGTCTGGCTTGAGGTCTCTGGTTTTTGCTTTTGCTACATCATTGATACTGAGCCCTCACTGTGGCTCCTCTTCAATATTCTGCTGTTTATCTATGTCATGGAGATCCTGTAACTTTGAGTCTGCAGGACCAGCCCCTTCACATGCTCTAGTAGACCATAGATGGGGTGGATGATGGGATGGACCAACTCATAGCTCTGCTTCTGGTTATGGGTGTTTGCTGGGCTGGTCACCCCACCAGGTCTCCTTCATCCTCAATGACAGAGCGAGCTCTCCAGTAATGCCCCAGCTAGCTCATCCAATGTAGTAAGCAGCAAGGTGTGGGGCTAATTCTCCTGCTCTCATATCCTCGGGGTCAACTCTACTGTTTTGCCCAAGTGAGGTACAGGGCCCACTCTCCGTAATTCTGTATCTGGTGAGGGGCAGAATCAACTCTCTCATCTGCAGCAGGTGACAAAGAGTGAGGGGGAGGGCATCTTTTTCTCTCCCCCATGACCACATGGCAGACAAGGGGTGCAGGGCCAGCTCTCACACTCTCACAACCTCAGGGCAGGCTCACCCGCACCCCCAAGAGCAGGGTCGGCACCTCTGAGTTGCCCAGGTGAGGTGCAGGGCCTGCTTTCCTGAGTATTGCAGCTGGTGAGATGCTGGGCCAGCTCACTGGTTCTCTTGACCTCAGGGCCAGCTCTCCCACATGCCACAGGTGGTGATAGGTGGGGGAGGGGAGAACATCTCCCCCTTGTTCACAGCACCACATAGCAGATGAGGGGCTGGGCCAGATCTCCCATGCTCATGTTCCAAGGCCAGCTCGCCCACATCCTTCTCAGCAGGGTCAGCTCCACTGGGCTGTCTAGGTGAGGTGCGGCCCTGCTCCCCCTCGTGCTACAGCTGGTGAGGTACAGGTGAGCTCTCCCACCTGCCACAGGGGCGTGGTGGGGCATCTTCCCTCAATGTCAGCACCACATGAAAGCCATTCCTTTCGAACACTAGTTTACAGCCATTACTCTCTGGTTCTCATAATGCTGTGTTGACACTTTATACAATTGACAAATTACCACAACTTTAAAAGCTATGCCAAAATCTCTGCATTTGTGAGTCAAACATGGATAGCTAAACTGGGGATTTTGAGTGAGAACATATTTTCAGTCTGAGGGGGAAAAGGGGTATTCTTCTTTGCCTTTCTTGTCCGGGAGGGTAGAGTACATTAATGATAAAACATTATGATAATTAGGCCATGTTTAATAATTAAAAATTTATAAATATGGGAAAATATAAAAGCCAGTTCATCAAACAAAAATGGAACATGGCACTTCATCTTTTGTTTGTTTGTTTGTTTTGTTTTGTTTGTTTGTGTAACAGCCCTAGCTGTCCTGGAACTCACTCTGTAGACCAGGTGGACTTGAACTCACAGAGATTTGACTGCCTCTGCCTTTGGGGGTCCTGGGATTAATGGCGTGCATTACCACCACTCGTCAGCACTTCATCTTAAAATATGACTTTATGCCTTTGTTTTCCTTTAAATTTATTACATTGAAGTCAGGTTTGGACATCACATTGCAATATTTGTTCCAAATGGCAAAACTCACATGCTAACAAGCATGTTTAAAGAAAGTCTCTCGAGTAACTGCAGCTCCAGTTATAATGATAGTAAAAAATTGTTAAAATCATAACAAAGTCTCATTAATGAGAAAAACCACACTTTGTTCAGCAGGATGCTGAGAAAAAAGTGAGAGATACTTCAGTTATGCATATTTTCACTTTGTAGTTATCCAAGGAACTATATCAAAGTCATAGGTCATATGCTGACTTTCCTTGGCATTCTCTCATCTTAGTCCCACCTGACCTCAATCCTTTCGGAGCATATGAGTATTTTTAGGTAAAATTGTAGAAAACTAAATGAAAGGAAATGATAAAGCTGGACCAGTGTAGGTTTTTAGGGTAATAGGACTGTTATTGTTTTGTTATTTTTTAATTAATTTATTTTTTATGTGTGTGAGTGTTTAGTCTGCATTTATATCTGTGTAGCAGCTGTGTCTCTAGTGTCCACAGACGCTGGAAGAGGATGTTGCTTCCCCTGGCACTGGTGTTAGAGAAAGTTGTGAGCTGCCACATGTGTGCTGGGAATTGAAATCTGGTCCTGTGGAAGAGCAGCCAGTGCTTTTATTGCTGAGTAAACTCTCACCCCTCATTTTATTATTTTTAATACATTATCATTTTTTATGGAAGAAAGGGTTTTTTTGGCTTTCTTGATATTACTGTAAAATTCTTTTGTATAATTGAGTTGCTACACATATTGCCTCTCTCTTATTTAACTGTCCTTGACTACTAGAAATTTATTATACATAGTACCAGAAGTAATAATAGCAATTGCCAATGATGAAGATTATAATGTGACACACTAAGAATATTCACACACATGTGTGTGCACTCACACACACACACATACACACAGAGGAAGTTATTCTTCCTAGTTATAGGAGGGAGCACAGGAGGAGCTCTGGCTCCTCATATGACAACTCATGGCTTCTATGACAATGCTGAAATTCAAAGCCAGGTTCTTAAGGTCTCCAGTCAGTGCTTTCCACGGTCATTGCAATTCCCTCTTACACTGACAGTTCTCAAAGATATGATGAAAATGATATAAGGACAACACCTTGGCTTTTTAACCTTCCAAGTGATAATCAAAATATTCCATTTGTTACAAACAGTTTCCAAACAAATTCTCCTATAAATTAAATGCAAACAATCACCACCTGATAACGCTTTCTGAGCTTTCTAAGATAACAGGCTAGGAGATTACGAATAGAGAAAATGATAATGTGAGCTCTAAATTGACACAATCTCTTTGAAACACAACTAATTTTATATCTCAGCTGAAGAAACTCAGATTGTATCCACAGTCAGAGAACTAGCCACCACAAGAAAGCCACCACAGTGTCTCTGTTTCTAGGCTGCTAATGCTAGGGTTGAAGATAAATATTTACATCTTTAAAAATCAGAAACAGTCTCTTTTGGGTCACAGCTTTCCAGGATTAATAAACTGTCATATTTTAATAACACAGACAAACAAATGCTGTAACATTAATATTATAGCTGAGGCTAAAATCCTTATCATCCTATTAATACAGATGGTATATGAGTCTCTTCTATGAAATAACACATTTAATTGATAATGCAGTGGGTGATGTGCAAAAAAAATTCTTTGAGCTCTGTCGTGAGAGGTAGTCTTGGTTGGTAAGATAGTGATACAGCAACAAATCAGAAGAGCTCCCTACTACTAGAACCAAAGACAAGTGTTTGTGGAGTTACTCATATATTCGTGTCAGCTGATTTTGCCTTCTAATGATTTTGTGATACAGAAAACATAAATTATGGAAACATTTCAGTATCAAGCAAGGGAAGAACAGATCAGACTCGCATTATATTTAAAATGAGATTCATATATAGGACTAGTCCATAAATTCACTTAAAAACACTTGCAATATCTTCATTTGTGATAGGAAGTCAGGAGAACCTAAGCTGAGATTATCACATAAGGAGCTAAATGAGATTCAGTACACAGAATACAAGTGAAAATTGTAGTTATTTTTAATTTTAGGGTAAAATTTCCTTATCCTTCCTTTGAATAATTTCTAATTTTCTATGTCCTGTTGCACATTGGTCAGACTGTTTGCTGTAGGCCTAATTCAACAGACAACCCCTGGTAGAAAAATAATAGTTACAGCCAAGTAGTAGTAGCAGTAGTACTGGCTAAGAAGTGTTGGTATTCGTACTTAAAAACACACAGAATATGACTTTAGGCATAACAGCGTAGTTGACACTGAAGGAGAATCAACTCTACCTTGCATTCTGGACAACCATGACTTGACTGCATTGATTCCAGAAGCCAGAGGAAAGGGTACAGCAGGAAAGAGGGAAAGACAGGAAGAAAAAAGTTAGGAGCAGAAATAGACAGGAGCATGAGAATAGCAATCACAGAAGCAATGCACAGCATGAAACTGGCTTGAGACAGATGATAACCTAGAACTACAGTGAAACAGCTCTCACATGTCTAGCAATCCCAATTACTCGGCCACTCAGCAACTAGTGATACCTTAACGACAGACTAGGAATTGAACAGGTTAGCCACACTGGAGCTGAATCCCACTTCGTGAGGGATGGCTGGAAGAACTGGGGGACTGGTAGTAGTACTGGGTGTGTATTTTTTGTCTATTTCACTCTACTTGTTATGCTTCCCAGCTAAGTATTACAGAGCTGTCCTGATTTCCACCTAAGTCATGCCATGCATAAATATTAGTGTTCTTGTGTAGTATAAAAAATGACCCCAAGGGCCACCGTCAGCGAAGAAGGAAAATGAGTGACAGTACTTTCCCTCCACTTAAAATACTTAGAGACAAATCCCTCGGAGTAATTTCACATAACTTCCTAATTTCTTTAAAGAACACAAAAATTCTCATGAACAAAATCAAAGTTTTTATTGTTTGTTATTTTTGTCAAACTCCCCTTAAGAGATGGGGCCAACTTGTATACACAACTATATAAACTCGATAATTAATTAAAATAAAAGATTCTCTTTCCTGGGTTATGTGGCTATTTTATTGATTGTTCATAAAAACTACTGAGGATTTCACAAATCCTTAAGAAAATAATATTAGACAAACCAAACCAACAATTCTAACTTTCTAAAAGGAATTCTTGGGGTAGGTGTATGGAATCAGAGCAGGTATACTGTTTGTGATTTATTCTCTCTGCATTATCTGATTTCTTTTCATTGACAAATTAAAAATTATGATTGTGCTCTCTTAATATTGACAAGGAAAGTGAGTATCAAAGAATGAGGGATCTGCCTGCGGTGACTCCGGAAGAAAACAGCAGATTCACAGCAGCACCTGTGTAACTCTACTATGGCTCCTTTTCAGACAAACCAGTCAGGGGCAGAACACACACTTGTGCAGTTGGGATGCTTTTAAGTCTGTTGAGGCTTTGCAGCATGTAATGTAGTTCTGCAGAATGTTTGACATGTACTTAAAAGCATTTGTAGTTGATGGTAGTGTGTTCTAAAAACATCAGTGAGGTCCTCAAGCCAACTAAAAATATTATGAAAGATATTATTGATGAAACAAATAAATTATTTGTGAATTTTAAATGAGTTATTATTTAAAGATATATACTAAAATATTCACAAAAACAGTTAACTGCTGGGATTTTTTTCAAAATGATCTGGATGTAGAAAGTGTATAAGAGTAAGTGTAAAATCTAACTGGCTAGTAAGCAAAAGCTTTCGAAAATAAAGGATAGTCAGCAACCAGACTGCTCCCTCTGCTTCTGTACTATACTTAAACATTTCCAAGCAAAAATCAATACTCAAACATTTACTCCAAATTCAAGAGAAATGAAACCAATGTTGCCATCAGCTGAGGAAGTTTTTCAATACATCTCCATTTGTTGACTGTTCATGGTTCCACAACATTACCTTGGCTATTATAAATATCTTAGATAAGGTACAATGATTTGTGGAGGTCAAATCTCTGTTCTAAACCATTCTCAAGTACTTGTTCATATACTAGAACATTGCTATTAACATCAATTATGTGATTAATTTTAAGAATCATCAAAGAGCACGTCTTTTACTTAGTATTTTTATTTGGTGCTAAGGACTGAAGTACTCAGGTATGTTAAACACATACCTTGTCATGGAGTTAGACCCCAAGCCCACAGCACTTACTTTATATCATCAATGTGCAGATCCCAGAAAAGATTCAATGTAAGTTACTCCTTGAAATCCACCACAATTTCTTAAATGCTTTTAGAATTAATCTGACCACACAGCACAAGAGTGGTTCCCACAATCAAAACACTGCTTACTCCCAGGGAGACGGACTTTATTCTGACTACTGCTCTCTCAGACTTTGTTTAAAATTTTAATTCAACCGTGTCTACTAATTAGAAATAAATATGACAGCAAAAGCAGACAAGGACAGGGTAAGAGGAACAGTCCATGTTAGGCTTGGAAATTGAAGAGTGGAAGATGCTCTTAGGATTGTTTAGACTGTGGGCCCTGATACTCAGAAGACAATGCCTCTTTACTTACCCTCGCCCCGGAAGTAGGTACACCTTAACAAAAGGGTCAGAGTAGCCATTGTTGTCTCTAGGGACAAGATTTCTTGCTTGAAGAATATGTATTATAAGATTTCCAAGATCATAGTTGATTTGAAGCTTTAGGATGTAGAAATAATTCCATGAAAAAAAAAAAACATGTGAAACAATATCATTTCATACTTTACTAGTTCTTTCAACGCTTTATAAGAAGTTACCTACTTCATCTCAATTTTACTTGAAACTAAACAGTTAGTGCCCAGTTTATCCAAAAACTCACAGGCATGTCTGGATTTCTAATAAATATAATGTTCATGTTTCCAAGACTCTGCACAGAGAAGAGTCTTGGCCTACTTAAAGTTCTTTTAGAAGGAAAACAATACGGTAAATTTTTGTTATATTTTCATAATGAAAATTTATTCATAGCAAAATAATATGCCCCACTTATATTCATTATTGCAATTACTAGGGTTTTGAAAATTATTTGTAAATGTATGTAAAATGGCATTTACATTTCATCAGTGAATGGTGAAAAGGAAGCTTATGTGGAGAAGATTCTATTAATATTGAGATAAAAAAATTAAAAAAAAGAATAGATTTCATTTTTTCCTAAGTTCTCTGAGATTGAGCCTGTAGTATTTCTTTCTGAATAACTACTTATAAAGTAGGAGACTGGGATGATATTAACTTACTCTTTTGCTTTAAAAGTTGAAGAAGAAAGATGAATCATATCTTTAAGATGCTTATTAGATACATTGCCATCAAAGAACAAGATTTATAAATCAGATAATTATTTGAGGAACTGTCATAATCTAAAATGATTGAGCTTAATAGTTTTCTCTTTTACCATTGAAGGATTCTTTTGTAATTATTTAGATTAAGTCTTAATTTCCTTTAAGTTTTCCAAGTAGTAGAAATGAAAAGAACTGTATTTAAAGTGTGAACTTATGTGTAAAAATACTTCATAGAAAACATATACATAGTGTTTATACTGGATCAAATCTTGACTTTAAAGTTTCACAATTAATATACAACTATCATTTTGGCACAATTTTGATTTGTGTATGTTTTTCAATAGAAAGCAAGTCTTTAATTGCATGATTCCACAGGGAAAACCCTAGGTATCTCTGACAACCATGAAAAATGTGTGAATCGACAAAGTCATCTGTCCTAAGGGGAAAACAAAGACAGGGATTTTGGAACTGCATGCTATGACAGGACACAGGAACACAGAGGTTAATAATTCACATTTAGCTTTCCCTGAAGTTCATTTTCAGTAGACACTGAACTTCATCTATTTTTCACTGACATGGAAACCTGAAGGCCACCTTGAGAGTCTACTTTTCAAAATTTTCCTCATTCATTCCTAAAGACCTCCAAGGAGATCAGGGGTCAGACCAATGTGAGCATGGGAGACCTGGGCCATGCTCATACACAGGGGCTCTAGCACCCACATCTTTATGGTTACAATTCTGTGTGTGCCATGGGAATAAGGCTTTGCCACACAAGGGGAAATAATTGAAACACCAGCTTTCAGGATATTCTAACTCAGAGGTTTGCTGTGGGATGTTCTGTATGTCAAATTACTCTGATTGGTCAATAAATAAAACACTGATTGGCCAGTAGCCAGGCAGGAAGTATTGGCGGGACTAACAGAGAGGAGAAAAGAAAGAACAGGAAGGTGGAAGGAGTCACTGCCAGCCACCACCATGACAAGAAGCATGTGAAGACTCCGGTAAGCCACGAGCCGTGGCAAGGTATAGATTTATGGAAATGGATTAATTTAAGCTATAAGAACAGTTAGCAAGAAGTCTGCCATGGCCATACAGTTTGTAACCAATATAAGTCTCTGTGTTTACTTGGTTGGGTCTGAGCGGCTGTGGGACTGGCGGGTGACAGAGATTTGTCTTGACTGCGGGCCAGGCAGGAAAACTCTAGCTACAGACGTTCTCAACCTGTGGGGTATGACCTCTTTGGCAAACCTCTACCTTGAAAAATGTTTACACTAGGGTTCATTACAGCAAATTTACAGTTATGAAGTATCAACAAAAATAATTTTATGGTTGGGGGTCACCACATGTGAGGAACTGTATTGAAGGGTCTCAAGAAAGTTGAGAACCACGGTTAACTGCTAAAAGGCATTTGTGTCAGGTAAATCTCAACTTCAGAATTATGTCTTACTGCTGAAGGATCGGATGCAGGAGAAGAAACAAGGGAACATCAAACCCAACAGAAACAGCAAACATCTGTCTAAAGTAAGAAGTTAATGTAGGAGAAAACTAGTAAGAATCAAAAGCTGGAGTCCTCCTGGTGTTGCCTGTGGAGGGACAGAAGGAAGGTCTGGTGAAAAGATTGGCACTGGCACTGGGACACCAAGGTCAGGAATGCACAGCAGGGCATGCGCAGTTCCCCGGTTCTGTCCTGAGGCGCTCTGGGACGCCCCTCTGCATTCTCACAGCTTCGCGTTAGCTTTTTCCTGTGTGTGCAATCACTCCCCAGTCTGTGTACCCTTGTTCTTGTAATATTTCTGTAGGCTATTGATACACAGCTTTTTATTATGCTTCCCCCCACTCTGCCCATCTCTCTAAAACATGTAATACTATATTATGTGAGGGAGAATTCACCTCTGCTTTCATCCAAGGTTCTTTCTGAAGAGGTCAGCCTCTCAAAGCTGATTCCGTCATTGCTCGACTCTGAGTGCAACACCTTTCTGTGTATTACTGCTTCCAGGAACACATTTCCCCCTCCACATTTCTGCTACCCTGTGAAGTCTTTGTGAGAATTTCCTTTACACCATGTTGGAGACACACCTGCTTTTCCTTATTGGGACCTTGCTGTCCTCTGATAGCTAATTTGTACTGTGCTAATTTCTATGTGACTCTTTATAAAAACTTACCTACTTCATCTCAATTTACTTGAAACTGAGAACAGTTATTGCCCAGTTTATCCAAAAGCTCACAGGCTTGTCTGGATTTCTAATAAATATAATGTTCATGTTTCCAAGACTCTGCACTCATCTCATCTACCTAGAATTAATTTTTGATACTGCGTAAAGCCAAGTTTTAAAAACATGTTACTGTGACTCATACTAATATCTAAACTGTGATAGTATAATATGCAAATGTAAAATTATATGCAGTACTAAAGTAAAAATTTTTATACTTTTTATTCTATTTTCCAGTTAAAATATTTACCTTATGAATGACAAAGTTATTATGACTTACAATATGAAAAAGCTCCCCTATGATGGTTGTTTATCAATTAATTAGAAACCAATGATTTAACAAGAGCTATCATTGGACTCATGAAGCTTGAAGACAGGCCTTCAGGTATTTGGAAGGAGAAGTTGGGTGTGAAATGCCCAACAAGTACACAGTAGCTGAAGCTCAGTATCTACTGACTGAGGATTTTACAGTCTGGAGTTTCAGCGCTATGATTAGTTTCTACACACACACAAACACACACACACACACACACACACACACACACGGACATGCTATATGCTGTAACATTGTGTTTCCTATACAGTTTTGTATATGTTATAGAAAGTGAAAGATCCAAACAGACTTAGAAATTCAAATAGATAAAGGATAAAAACAGAAAAGATGATAGAATGATGATATTAAAAGTTTTTTCATACCTGAATTTCTCCTGTAATTGGATGAGAGGCAACCTTTGTTGCATCAGTTGGCTGTAATAATAAAGACCACATATTACATTAATAAATAAAGTATTCATAGGTGTTCTCATCTTAACTGTCTTTTGAAATTAACTTCAGTTGGTTATAGCACACTGCCTACAAAATACATTTTATCCATTTGGTTGCTTCCAAATTATAGCATCTACTTATTCTCATATTTATTTAAGTTTATGGATACATAAATCTATTTTTCATTTTGTAAAACCTGTATTGAAGTCATGATTTTATATCATTAGTACTCTCAATTACTTACAAAATGAATACTTTTTGTTCAAGGCATTTTGCCTAGGTATTTAGAGGTTTTAAAGAGCTATTTAGTAAGGAAACAGCATTTATGTAAGACTGCCTGGGAGCGTAGAAGCTGCAGTCAAAGTCATGTCCCATGCTCCTCTTCTTCTAGCTCACTGCACAGGGAAGCACCCAAGAAATGTTTTCCTATGAACAGGTCATTTTGAGTTAAAATTCAGATAAGTTTTCAATTTCTTCGTAAGTCCTTAGGCAAATGGAGCTGTCAAAGCAGTTCAGAAAGTAATCTATGGGTCAGATGCAGTGGCATATACCTTACACACCTTAATCCCAGCAGTCAGGAGGCAGAGGTTGGTGGACCACTGTGAATTCAAAGCCAGCCAGGTCTAAATAGTGAAGTTCCTAGCCAGTCAATGTTACATATGGAAACTCTTTCTCAAAATAATAAATAAATAAATAAATAAATAAATAAATAAATAAATAAACAAACAATAAAATAAATA
The DNA here is from genome assembly GCF_004664715.2 of Peromyscus leucopus. Lineage (NCBI taxonomy): Eukaryota > Metazoa > Chordata > Mammalia > Rodentia > Cricetidae > Peromyscus > Peromyscus leucopus. Next base: position 32,718,418 of record NC_051065.1, on the reverse strand, counting down.
AATAATAATTTTAATTAATTAAAAGAAGTGAGTTTGTAAACTAATATATGCTGCTGAATAAATGGTTGTTTATGAACTTGTTACATTTCCTTTATATTTCTCTACATAAATAGAGATGATATCTCTGCCCCCAAGTCTATGATAGAACATTATGTAGTATGGCATCAATATAGAATGAAAATTACCTTACACATTAAAGCCTATTTACTTATTTGCATGGGAAACTGGTTTTCTTTTAGTAATTGAATGGAAAAACTAAAATATCCATTATAGTATCTTCATATACTTGTTTAGCTACTTTTTAAATATAATTTTATCTCATAATGAGCATACTAAAAAAAGGTAACACTATGTCAACTATTGTAACCAAAGAATAAACTTAATGGAACCACTGGTGTGGTCAAGGGGTCACAGGTAGTCAACTCCATATCTTGTAGTAGCTCAGCTCACTCATAGCCTATGCCCACTATTAACACTGAAACTCTGTTGGCCTTCAAACGATTAAGGCTTGCTACCAAATAATCAGATTTATTTAGTATGTATTCTATTTTAAATTAATAAACCAAGAAAACTAAACAGTGAAAAGGGTTCCATGCACATGCCTAGACGTGTTTATACACTGAAAAAACAGCTTGGGTTTTCTCAAGTATCCTTGATACATTAAAAAATGGACCAGATTCGGGAGGAAAATAAGCTTGTTTTATTTACGCTCTCTTGGGTTCTGCTATGAAGATGACAGGAACTTTTAAATTTGGGGGCAGGGGGTAAATGGCATATCCATATTGGACAGTGTAAAAATTACAGTAGTTTGAGTTTACAGACCCCGGTTGTCCTTTTAAATGAGTAATGTGCTTTGAAGTTAGTTTTATTAACTGTTGTATTAAAACAACTACTTCAAGAAAACCAACGGGTTGGGACTATGGAGCAGGTAATGGAGTATTACTGTGTAATAAGTTTGAGAAGTTGTGCATTGCTTTTCAGGTGCACAGGTCCCAGAGACATGTAACTGCAGTTACTAAGAAGAGAATAGAAACAGTGTTTTTAATTTTACATGAAGGTTTAAAAAAAAAAAACTACTAGGATTTAGGATATAGATAATTCTTAAATTATTTAGCCCTAATTATTTCATGAATAGCCTATTATTGGCATGAGAAACTTACCACAGCTGGTTTTGAATTTTATCATCTCTTTCCCCATAATTATATCTTATTCTGTCATATATTAAATATTGCATTCTATTTCACAAGTTCATTTACTTATTTTTTTTACTTCTCCCACAATAGGTCCAAATACATGTTCTTCAAATAACTAACTAAATTTCAAATGTGTGAGACTTCTTTTTACCAAGTCCTACTAGAGTTTTGATGGTATCATGACAGCAAATTCCTATTGCATAAGAACATATAAAACTAACATGTACTTCAGTTAAATTATTTACACCATGATCTAGAAGACCATATTTTAAAGATTAAAAACAAAGACAGGTTAGAATTCCAGTGCTAAAACCTTTCAAGACAAAACTGTACATTTAAGTAGATAAAGCAAAATGATAAATTAAAATAGTTTATATATTTGCTTGTGGGTTTTTATTGTTAAATCAAGGAGATTAAAATTTTGTTGTATTTTACATAAGCATCATGTAAAAATTATTAACTAATGTTCTAATAAAGTATATCCTTTCAAGAATAACTATTAAATGGTTTTAAAATATATAAAACAATTCTGTGTATCATTATATAATTTTTAATTTTATTAAAATAAGTAGAATTCATAGATGATATACATTATTCAAAAGCCACCATCCAAAATATTGTTAATGTTCCAGCAATTATTTACACATAATCACTTAAATGTGGGAGGAACGCTCAACAGTGGCCTGGGGAAAGACTTTTTCTGTGACCCCAAGTTAACAGACAGTAAAATCTACAACTGACAAGTGCAATTAAATAGGACTTCCATCTTCTGCCTCGCTAAGAAGAGAAACAAACACACCCCTCTGAACAGAGAACATCAGAAAAATATATCCAACAAACAATTAATTTTCTCACTATATAAGGAACTTCAAAAATTTAATACCACAAAACAAATAATTATAAAAGATGGACCATAATCCTAAAGAGGTATTTGTCAAAAAAGAAGTTATATCAACTGGTCAGGTCTATTAAAAAAAAATTCCCAACATATCCCATCCCCCTGTCCAGGAAGTACAAATCAGCCCAACCATGGAGATCAACCCTACATACATTCTCAAAGGAATGGTTATATTAAAAAGACTATGATGAAAAGTACTGGGAAGGCCGAGGTGGAAAAGAGCCATTGAGCACAGTTGGTGGGACTGAAAATTAGCACAGCCATTTAAAATTTAGCACGATATATCCTAAAAAAAGAATAGGCTCCAGAAATCAACTCCTGGCCACACATCTAAGGAAGATTTGAAGAGGTCTTTGCCTGCCCACATCTATTTCAGCAGTATTAACACTGGCCAAGTAACAGAAGCATCAGTTCATCAACTGATGAATAAGAATAAAGAAAATGTGACTTCCTAGCTGTCATACAATTCCTCCCCCCTTTCTTTCTTTCTTTTTTTTTTCTTTTTTGGTTTTTCGAGACAGGGTTTCTCTGTGTAGCTTTGCGCCTTTCCTGGGACTCACTTGGTAGCCCAGGCTGGCCTCAAACTCACAGAGATCCGCCTGGCTCTGCCTCCCGAGTGCTGGGATTAAAGGCGGGTGCCACCACCGCCCGGCCTCCTCCCCCCTTTCTTAAGGAGGATTCCTGGCCTTGGCCCAGTGCTTGGCTGTGGATCTCTGCATCTACTTCCATTAGTTACTGGTAAAAGCTCTCTGATGACAATCAGGGTAGTCACCAATCTGATTACAGAAGATGACCAGTTAAGGTCATCTCCCCATTATTGTTAGGAGTCTAGGCTGGGTCATCTTTGTGGATTCCTGGGAGTTTCCCTGGCATCAGGTTTCTCCTGTGGGAGGATCTTGGTCCTGCCTCAACTTGATGCTTGTTGACACCCATTGGAGGCCTTATCCTTTCTCAATGGAGACAGAGGAGAAAGGATGTGGGGAGGAGGTGTAGAGGGGAGGTGGTGAGTGTGTGTGGGAAGAGAGGAATAAGGGGAAACTGAGATCAGGTGTAAAATAAATGAAAAAATTTAATTAATAAATAAAAATATAATATGAAAAAGAAAATGTGACGTATACCTAACGGCATACTATTGAGATATCAAAAAATGTAAAATCCTATTGTTTGTAGGATCTATTAACTAAAAAAAAAAAATAATCCAAGTTCAGAAAGACAAGTATTACATGACTTACTCACACATGTGGAATCTAAACTCAATTTTTCCCAGAATAGAGAATGGAGTGGTGATTTATCACAGAGAAGGTAGAGGGAAGAGAAGGAGGAAGTTAGATGACAATAAGATCCAGAGTTCTATTGATTAGCAATAATGGAGTATTTACCTGAAACATTTAGAAGAATGAACAGTAATAATCACATGTGATGAATATGCTTATTACCCTGAGAAGATCATCCCAGGATATACTAGAATAAAAAGATTGCAAAGGTGCCAGTATGATGGCCGTGTGTAAAAGGGCTTGCAGCCCAGCCTGACAAGCAGGGACTTCATGTCTGAATAAAAAACTCTGACTTCCACACATGTGCTATGGCATGCATATGCCTACTGCTACCTGAACAAAATAAATAAATAAAACAGTCAAAATATATTGTAAGAAAATAAGGATACAACTCACAAAATACTCTACAAATACATGTAAATATTTTAATCAAAATCATCTAATAAAAATGTTTAATAGATGTAAACATCTAAATATATACTGATATTAATTATAATTTAATTTAGATTTAGTATATTATCTTGTGCAATTCAATTGGAATTTTATATTATTAGGGTATTTTATGTTATATATAGTGCATGAGTATATTTAAAGTAATTTAATATTTAATTTAGTTAGTTTTATGCCTACAGAAATAAAAATATTTAAAACCCTAATTCTGTATATTATCGTAAGAACATATGGCATGTCTAGCTTTGCTGGTGCCTGGCATTAGGGTATGAAAGCTTCAGAAAACTCTATGTTTTAGCGTAGGAGACAGGAAACAAATGATAATTCAAAATGTCAGCTATTTACAAATATATTATTTAGCAAATGGTACCTGCTAAAAATAAGTCAAAGAAAGAAACAAAAGACTAATAGGTAGTAGATCCTGTCTCTAAGGTAAACCTTCACATTTTCACTTAAACACACACACACACACACACACACACACACACACACACACATTACATATATGTCCAAAATAAGCAGATTTGATTAGTGTCACTGCTAAGAGATGAGCAATCTCTGTACTAGAACTAACCAATGGAGTATATTTATGAGTCACAGAAGTAATTAAAAATTCCTAGTAATCACACTAAAATCAAACAAGAAATATAATATTTATATTCATCATAAATATCGTCACTTCACCATGTTAGCAAAATAAACATTGTGTTACTTCAGTCTTTTTTTCACACAAAGTTACTGGAATTTGGCCTGCAATTCATACAGATGTCAACTGAGACCAGCTCCATGTGATTAACAGTTATTCTTTGGACAATGGAACACTAGAACTATATATTTCAGTCAAATATCACAAAGCTACACAGACCCAAATTATTTGCAAATTAAAGAATGGGTATATGAGCCGGGCGGTGGTGGCGCACGCCTTTAATCCCAGCACTCGGGAGGCAGAGCCAGGCGGATCTCTGTGAGTTCGAGGCTAGCCTGGACTACCAAGTGAGTCCCAGGAAAGGAGCAAAGCTACACAGAGAAACCCTGTCTCGAAAAACCAAAAAAAAAAAAAAAAAAAAAAAAAAAAAAAGAATGGGTATATGTCATACCAGCTGCCCATACCACTTTCCTAATGCTGTCCTGCATCAAGAGTTTCCAACTTCTAAACCATGGTCCCCAACGCTAACATATTATAGTAAGGCGAATTTGTAAATTCATACCCACAACAAGAACAGAGGTTCACAGGTGATCACTGACATTTTGATTGTTTGTTACTGTTCTGTGCAAGTCACTAACTATAACAAAAATAGTTAGGTTTTACAGTGCCTGCAGCCAACATAGGAAATAAAGGAAGAGCCTGACCACCACAGTCAATTTATAAATGTCTTTAGAGACCCAGAAAGAAGCTTTGGAAAGAAGAAGAGAGGATAGCAGGCAAGCAGGCAGGCTGGGACGCGGGGAGTGAAGGAGGAGGAGGGGGAGGAAGGGAGGAGAGAAGAAGGAAGCAAGAAAGGACGGAAGGAGGGAAAAGAACACAGAAAGAAAGATTTCTAATGTCAGAAAGACTAACACACGAAGACTTCATGGGGGACGTGTCTTGTTAGTATCTTACCTTATGCCCATCACCAGCTCTGCATTTCCTACAGACTGTAGAGGAAAGGCTCAGCACAACCCTTCATGCCTTTCAATTGCAACCATCTGCTTCTGTACGATATTCACCCCTAAAGTACCTGTGAACAGCTATCCTCCAGACATGCAATTTTCTGTCTGAAACTCTTTTCACTCTGTGTTCTCTCTTGGAATGCTGACTCCTTTCTTCCTTTCACCTAAATTGGTTCATAACCACCACTCTCCTAGATGTCCTCACTCTACTGATCCGCGCTGAAGTTGGCTGAGCATCTTTTCATCTGTAATTACACCAGCGGTTCTCAAACTTTAAGGAGCACCACGAACAGCTGGAGACATTACAAAACCTAGGTTCCTGAGCTCAATTCACAGTTTTTGAAATAGTCAAGTCTGTGTAAAAAATGCAATTCTAACACATTCCCATATGGTGCTGTGCCAAATCTGGTGAAGTGGGAACACGATTTAGAACTACTGGTCTCCTTGCAATGAGAGGGAGGGGATTTTTCCATCTTTGTACTCTGGTAGAGCATGACCCCTGAAACTGGATGGTCATGGACAGTGGCTGTGGAGCATAAGCCGGAGTGGAAGGTTCATAATGCAACACTGATTACAAGGACATCAGGACAGACACAACAGCATCATGCCATCCATAATTTCTAAGAAAGGAAACCAATGTTCTTTCTAGGTTCTTTTAAAATGAGTAGCACTGGGCCCTAGGAGAGATGGCACAGTGGACATTCGGGTAGCAGGAATGCCTCTGAAATAGGAGAGTGACATGTCAGAAAAGTGACACTGCATTGCTGCCTGCTTTTCAAGGTGGAAGCACTAGTGCATGGTCCCCAGCAACTTTAAGGAAAGAGAACTGGAAGTGTTTCCAGTAAAGACATGCACATGCAGAGCAACCCCTGAGTTAGAACGGAATGACATTCCGAAGGGTGGTCCTGTGCCGCTGCTGTTTTTCTTTCTTTTTGACCTAAATTATTTCAATCTCTTTGTACTTCTTACTGAGAAAAATCTAGCAGAATCTGTATCTTTTGTTTTCAAAAGGTCATAAAGCTAATGTTCTATGTGGAAGGAAACTAAGATTTGTGGAACAATGCCCACCTGCTGCACATCAAAATCATGAAGTAGTAGTACCACATTGTTCAAAGCTGTCTTTCTAAAAAACGGAAGTGTCTTAAGATGTGACTTTCTATCTGGCCCAGTCAGAAGAGGGAGATATCTGTTTCAGTAGATCCTTAGGACATGACCCCTCACAAGATTAAAGAGCCGGAAGTGGCCCCTTGCCGTGACACGGGCGTCTCACCTTGCTGCTGCCATGCTTCTTTTTGCTCACGGAGGGTGATCCTGGCTGCCCAGGGCTGGGAACAGAACTGGATCCTGCTGATGTGGGACCTGAGTGAGCATGAGATCCTTTCTCCACGACTGACGACATGACCAGTGGAGACTGCTGGAGTGAGACCTTCTGCAGCTCAGCCGCCAACTGCTTGGGATCCACCCCTGGGGATTTTGCCTTGTCCACTAGAACAAAACAAAAGGCTTTACGTCTTGGGTCCATATGTCGGCCATATTGTGTCAGCGACACTTGCTGGAGTTCTAGGTAATGACACCACATTATTTAAAGATTAAGTTAAAAATTTAAAATCAAATGTACTCTATAAAAAATTTATGTATCTATTTTTCAGGAAATCTAGAAGGCCCAGATAGTGTTATAATGATGAATTACAATGAGAATCTGAAGTTCTATTACATTTTCAGAAAAAATACTTTGAATATTTTATTGAGTGAACTCTGGGAATGACAAAATACCCTATTTTATCCCCCAAGAATTTTTATGGATACATATTTTCTTTCTTCTAAATGTTCCATATTTTGTTATTTATGGAAGAAATCTCACAGAATGTGTGTGTGTGTGTGTGTGTGTGTGTGTGTGTGTGTGTGTACACTCCATTCTCTGTTGGACCTGGCCTCTTTATTTCAGTAACCTAGACTTCCTAATGTCACTGTATTGATAATAACAAAGGCCAAGTTGTGCTGAAAAAAAAAAGTGGTAACTGAAAACTACATTATTATTATTAAAAAGAAATAGCTCCATGGATTGCCTTTACAGGATGAATTCACATTTAACAAATTTAAACCATGAACTCATATAGTACATATTTAATATCGTTTTCTTGCCTACTCAAACAGTTAAAGATGCAATATATTTCCCAAGATGCTAATAATGTAACTAAAACACTTTTCATGTCATTCAGAATCACACACCTCTATATAGAAATCTATAATTCTCTCTGTACTATGTCAAACAGGCTACTCCTGTGTTTTCCTCTTCACCCATGGGTGAAGTCAGACTGCTGTCACCTACCAGCTTTCGGTGGCTCATGAAGTTCCAGGTGCTGGGGATTTTCAGAATCTGACAACATATTGAGGTCCCTAAAAATTAAGATAGATTATTAAGAAAGACATTAAGGAAGCCTGAAGCCAAAGGTACCTTTTCCCATCTGCCTTGATTTTCTTTTCAGGAGGTCAATGAGAAGTGGTTTATGATGTAAAGCGGCTCCCAGGCATGCTCACCTGCTAACCCAGTACATATTAGCCATGTTGTTAAAAGTCAAAGCTGATAAAAATGATCATTTAAGGTGAAATCTTTATGGATTAAATGCAAGTCACTTCAAAATATGACGCACATTGGGTTCTGGCCTTCTTTCAAAGGGAGCGGATTTTAAAAGCAGGAAGGGAGGCTGTGACACAAGAGAAACAGTGGCTGCAGTCTGGGCTGCACCCTAGCCTTTGATGCAGAGCACAAGAAGGCCAGCAACCTCGTATTCACTTTGTTTTCTTATGCTGAAACTCTTGCTGACTGGCAAAGGTTCCACCTTAACAATTTTAAATCAAAAGAGACATGAAGAGCCAAAAAATGGAAACAGAAAGATGGGGAAAAACTCACAGTCTTACACATATTTCTGCTTCCCCACTTTGCTGGTTAATGATGCTCTGAACTTCTTCATATGTTTTAGAAGTTAAGGGGATCCCATTCCATTCCAACACTTGCATCCCTAAAAAGACAAATTTGAGTATAAAATCAAACGTGTGCTATCTATCTTCAGTCTTAGTTCATAGGGCCCAAAAGACTTCCTGCGTTTTTAAAAGCCAAATCAGCACACCATTTCAGAGAACATCAGCTCAATGTTCTCCAGAACATCATGTATTCGGATATAAACTTACCTGAATGTATAATATTTGTGTAAAACAACATGCAAACTTTGTTTTAAAAAACTGATCAGTTCTTACCAAACACATGCATTCTGTTCACACTTCTATAAAGAAAACCATATTGAATAAACAAACAAGTAATTGCAACCATTAGCTTTAGATATTGACTTCCCTATTCCTTTCTGGAATGGAGTGGTAAAAAGTCACTAGGATTTCCTGATAAAGCTCTGCTCTTGATTTTTGCCCAGATAAGTCAGACTGTGCTTTATGTCTTCCATTTCATTGCATGGCAGATGTTTCTGAAGAGAACAGCAAGAATGCTGTAGAAAGGTCAGCTTTGTGGGGCTGTGCCCTGTGCAATAATAGTACAGGCTCTGTATTCAGAACAGCCCCATGCTCTGCTGTCATCTTGAAAATCACCTTTTTCATTTTTCACTGAATCTAATAAATTATGTACTCTTCTTGCCTGATCAAGGCATTTCATTTATGCAATATTTCTGAAAAGACAATTTTATGCAAAAAGGAAATAGTAATATACTTAATATTTAAACATTTTATATCCAGTGTTTTTAGCTCATTTTGTGAGTTGTCAAAATAACTGAAGAGCACATATTTGACATGATTCACATGGCCATAAAATATAGCTATATGAGACAGATATACATAGCTGAAAATCATCCAATAAGGTACCCAAATATTTCTGAATGTTATCAGCTTTAACCTAGAAAAATGTCTGTATGCCATTATATGTTATACATTATTTATTATATATTATATATAATATATTATATATGAAAAATGGTAATTATTGATCAATTATATCTTTAATATACTTCACACTCTGTAATTCCCTATTGCTTACTTCATCACTGGTTCAGTGGGAAATTGTAAATATTGTACGGTTGTGTCTTTAATTTTAATGGCATAATATACATTGGGAGGCATGATACCAGTTGCAATTAAGTGAAGGAAATGCCTTTATACTAGAGTGGAGTAACAGAAAAAGTCCATCAAAAGGCTCACAGTAACACAGAGAAAGACTTTTCTATAACTTACTCCAAGAAAACTTTATCTTCAGATGGGTCTTAGGTTTATTTCAACAATCCCAGCTGTTGTACACAGAAAATAAGAACATTACATAAAAGACGTTGACTCTAAGAATAACTCAGCACAGGGAAAGCAAAAAACAAAACATCTTTAGAGCTAGGAGAAAAACCTACATTTATTCTGAATTGAAAAATTAGTGCCATAATAATTCAGATATTATTACCCTTTACATTTCTACAGAATCATATTCCATGGAAATAATCAGAGATCCGTTTTTCTATCATGTTGACCTGTTCAGGTTTTCACATTTTAGAACAAAGGGAACACTGACAAAACTTAATTATCTAGTGAAATAAAGAATGTCTCTCGTTATAACAAAGGAAAACACATTTTCTATTGCCAGTAACATGGCTGCCCGTATTCTTGCCACTACATGTATGTGCTGCTTCTAACACTGAGCTCTGCTTTGTCCCAGGACAGACATCTACACGTCTTTTTCTTTTTTCTTTTTTTTTTTTTTTTGGTTTTTTTTCAAGACAGGGTTTCTCTGTGTAGCTTTGCGCCTTTCCTGGAACTCACTTGGTAGCCCAGGCTGGCCTCGAACTCACAGAGATCCGCCTGGCTCTGCCTCCCGAGTGCTGGGATTAAAGGCGTGCGCCACCACCGCCCGGGCACGTCTTTTTCACTCATCTTTTTTCATGTTAGCGCTGTGGCAAAAGTTAAAAATATTTTGCCATGTCCTTTGTCTTGGTGTGGTACCCATGCTGTTATACAATGAAAAGGGTCACTACTTTCAGCATAGTTATCTAATACTTCCCATTCTAATGTTCCTCACTTCTTGAAAAAAAATGACATACAACTTGTATTCATTTTATAAAATATATTTAGAACTATGAGTTAAATATCATGTGATTTCAAACCAATGTATTTGATTCATCACACAAACAAAATGAAGGATAATAACCATAGAATCATCCCAGTGGATACATAAAGAACATTTTATACTATTTTAATAGACTTCATAAAATTAAGGATAGCCTTGGTATAGAAGAAATATATGTCATCACAATTTAATATATTTACAATAAGCCAATGATTAGTATTATAATGACTGGGAAAGACTGAACAATTCTCTTTATGATCTGGAATAGAACAAGGATGTGCATGCCCAGCATCTTTACTCAGTGAAAGTCTTTAAATGCTAGTTCAGGCAGTCATGCAAGAAAAAGACAGGAAAGGCACTGGGACTCGGGGGTAGCAGTCAAACTCTCACTGCTTGCACACATAATCTTACAACTACAGAAGCACAAATACATTACCAAATAATGATGTAAGACCAATAAATTTAGTACAGTTGCAAGATACAAGGTCAACATACAACACTCAGTAGCATTGCTATAAAGACAGTGTATCAACTGAAATAGAAATCAGGAAAGTAAATGCTTTTATAGTGTTATAAAATTTAAAGAATAAAGTAGCTAGAAATAAATTTATTCAATTATGTGAAAGATCTTTAGAATAAAAAGTATAAAGCAGTTATGAAAGCCATTGATGAGGATTCAAAGAAATGGAAATATAAATGGCCACAGTCTTCAAGGATCAATGATGTTAAAAAAATGTTGATGTTTCCAAATTCTCCTGCAGACTCAAAGCAACCTCTATTAAATATCAAAGGCACTGTTCACAGAAGTGGTGGAGATTTAAATACATTTGGAAGTCCCAAAACTCCCAAACACAGATATCCAACTTGAGAAAATTAAAGCAGGAAGTACTGTACTACCACACTCAAAGATATGTTACACTTGTCAGCTGTGGGACTCTACAAGCCAATTTATGTTAACTAACTAATATGCGCAAAACTTTTTGGAAAAGCTTACATTTGTAGGTATTCTATAGAGTATTATTTTAGCATTTAATGATTCTGATGTATTTTCAATCGTAAAGTACATCTTTTACTAGATTCTAGAAAATTTCCAAGAAAATACTATGTATGTAAATCATGCTTACTACTTAGAATTAGAAGCAAACATTAATATTTTCACGTATTTAAGTTATATCAAGATATATTTTGAATGATCTGTCAAATAGAGACTTCACAGATGACACTACAATGATATCCATAGACAGTGTCTAGTACACCAGCTACTGGTATAAAAACGAAGACAAAGTCTTAATTTTTTCCAAATGCGCAACAGTGACAATTTGCTGTTCAGACTTACAAAATCAGTAAATCACCGGGGCCCTCAGGGGAGTGAGACATCTTAAGAAAGGATTAATGGAAAGGACAGGGTAATGTGACATGAAACAGAAGGAAAGACAGTTTGGGGAAGGAAGGGACCAGGAAGAAAGGCACGTAGGGCACTGGGGTGGGAATAGTGGTAGAGGGGTGGATTAGAACAGAGCATAATGACACATATGTACACAAGTGCTGTAATGAAATCCAGTAGTATGGTACTTAAGATTAATTTAAAAAATCTATTGAAGGATTAGGTAAATGGAATATATTATCAATTAGAAACCAGTATAGGGTTTTAGACTAGTGTTATAAAATGAGTAAATCCCTTCAGATGCTCTAGTTTAATCTATTATAAACAAAGACACAGAAGAGCTTAAATTATTTGCATAAAATAACACAGTTACTGGCTGTATACAAATATAATCTTCAACAATCTCCTAGGTCAATGCTAGTATTAGTAAATAGGAAAATACTTTCAGTTTATGCTTACTAACACTACATTTAGCTCTACTGAATACAACAGATATTCAAATCTGTAAACTTGGCACAAAATACACAAATTATTTATGATGTCATTTTAATTATAATAAAGCAAGATAATTTAGAGATTATTACTTATACAATATTATATTAATTAAATTATATTAATTAAATTAAATTTGCAGACATTTAAAAACTGAAGATGTTAGTGAATAAACAGGAACCTGATATGTGCTATGTGATTTTAGGATAAGCAATGAAAGGAACAAGGTTGATGGAGTTCCTCATCTCTTCTCTGTCCCTCTGCTAGAGAAGAGCAAGTATCACCCTTGTCTGAGCATGCTGTTATTATACAATGCTGATAGGATACAATCCTATTATCTGATGGACAGTAAACCACACAGGAAAGATTCATGAACTTAAAGGAGGGAATCAGTTTTAGCAAATATTGTGGTTGAGTTTTTCAAAAGCATTAGGAACTATCATTTTGTTTGCTTGTGTGGTCCATGGAAGATGGCACTACCTCAAAAAAAATGCTACAAGATGTCCTTAAGTTCTATGGCTTCCATTGTATCCAGAAATCTTGTCAATACAAGGGCACAGTAAGGAAGTCACCTATCCTGGAAGAAGTGCTCTGGATTTGATAGGGCATTCTCAGTATAGTAGAATATTTTCAATGTTCTAGAATGTACAATCCCTAACTGGATTTTTTTAAACTGAATATATGACAAAAAACACCAATTATGGTGCTATGCCTTACTCAGCCTTGATGCAAGGAGGAGGGGCTAGGTCCGGCCCCAACTTGGTATGCCTGCCTGTGTTGACTACCCAAGGGAGGCCTTACCCTCTATGAGGAGGTGATGAGGGTAGGATGGGGGTATGTGGGAGCGGAATGGGAGAAGGGGAGGGAAGTGGAATAGGGATTGGTATGTAAAAGGAAAGAAATTTTTTTTAAATAAAAAAATATAAAACATAAAAAAAACACCAATTAATAAAAGCAATGAAATTTCCTACCAGCAGTTGAAGAGACAATTGGAACTGATTACAATTGATTTGTAGAAACAAAGTAATGTATTTTTTTTTTTGTACTTTAGTATGAATATTGCAAATCCATGCTTTCACAACCAGAGAAGATAAGGGGATAAAATTTGGTATGATTTGTGTCCCAGCCTTGAGATTGTCTGGTAGAATTTTTCTTTTGGTTCACAATAATTACTTAAACAATGCACTATTATGGTCCAGTATTTCTTGGAAGGACTGATACACATGCCAAAGCCAATTTATTACTATAATCTAGTGTCTTAGAACACTGTGTATTACTAGAGTAAGATAAATCAGAAAGTGACCAAATGATCAGCAGAAGATAATGGGCATGTTAGCATAATCTGATGGATCCTCAGGAAATAGTAATTTGCATAATGTCACTATCTCATTTTAAGTAGATTTTAGGTCAGATATAAAAAAATTTCGTGCCAGGCAGTGGTGGCGCACGCCTTTAATCCCAGCACTCGGGAGGCAGAGGCAGGAAGATCTCTGTGAGTTCGAGGCCAGCCTGGTCTACCAAGTGAGTTCCAGGAAAAGCGCAAAGCTACACAGAGAAACCCTGTCTCGAAAAATAAATAAATAAATAAATAAATAAATAAATAAATAGATAAAAAATAAAAAAATTTTGGGCCGGGCAGTGGTGGCACACTTTAATCCTAGCACATGGGAAGCAGAGGCAGATGGATCTCTGTGAGTTTGAGATCAGCCTGGCCTACAGAGCGAGATCCAGAAAAGGCTCCAAAGCTACACAGAGAAACCCTGTCTCGAAAAATAAAAAAAAAAAACAAAACAAAAAAACAAACCTATCACATCTGAAGAATGACATCTAGTTAAAACAAACAGAGCAAATAAAAAAGTGTGGGAATTATGCAGAGATGACTAGTTAACCGAATGAACAAAGAAAGGTAAAGAAGTCATGAAACACCCAGATGGTTACCCCTTCCGCTTGAAGTGTCCAGGTTGAACCATTAATGGTTCTAATTGTTGTTATGTCTTTTTTTTTTTAAATTCATATATTCTTAACTATTTCTTCTTAATGTCATGTAAATGCATTCTGTTACTCAGATAAGGGATTTTAACACAGAATATCATCACTTTATTTCAGGAAAATTGTTTCCTAATAAACATAAGTGCTATGAACAGGTGGCAACATCATCATCTCCACTGAGCATCCTCAAAAAGACAATATAAATTTTATTTCATAATATTATTTTGTAGATTAAATGCACAGACTGTTGAGAACAATTCTGAGATATGATTTTAAAGTCCTACATAAATGAGTTAAGAGGAGAACTGTAATTAAAAAGGAAGTTTTGGTAAGAAATATCATAATCAATATTTAGCATTAAATGGAAGATTCTAGTATTCTTATAATTCTTAAAAGCAGAAGGAGAATGGGAATTGATAGGAGACTAAGACTGGGGGAAATAGGAGATGATGGTCAATGTATTGAATATTTCAGTTACAGGAAAAATGATTTTGGGCAACTAGCATTCACAGTGAGCGTAGTTGGTATTACTCTACTATGTCCTTGAAATTTGCTGAGTAAATCTTAAATTTCTTCACCAATAAATAAATTATATATAATGTAAAGTATGTCCTAATTTGCTTAATTGATATTTAAGTTTATGTACATGTGTATCAGCCTAAGGAAGTAATATAGTAGAGATAGTTTTTGAGAAGAAATTAAGACGTATTTGGCTTGTTTAGTATTGTTCGTTATGTATATTATATTGATAAACTGCCTGCCATGTGTTGTTTGAGCTCACTGAGAAGCTGGCTCTTGAAGCAGGGCTGAGCCTCACCCCCGCTTTCAGACTCCAACAAGTTTTGTAAAAGTGTCTTTTGATGCCCTTCAACTGAGGAGGGGTTGCTCCCCAACTCCAACTGGGACAAAAACACTCAAGAGTAAAATCCTTGTGTTCTTGAAACAGCAAGAAGCTAAAGCATTTTCAGCAGATGTTCCTGCTGTTTGTCATGTGATACAGAAGTGCCTGCTGTGGGAAAGGGAAACTGGAAGTCCAGCTCTGGGAATCTCATCCAGGGACAGAAAAATCAAATGGGAACTCAGCTCAGCTTTTCTAGATGGTTTCTGCTAGATGTGAGCATCTCATTTGATGTTTTAATCTTTATCTGCAGCTATTTGTTTTTTTACTTGGAAGCCTCACCAGAGGGAACATTCTGCTCTGCCTGGTACTCTGCATGAGACCTCATGGGACTCTCCAGCTTTCTGAATTCAAGTGGCTCCCTCACAATGTTTCTGTTGGGTATTTGTAAGCCTCCAGATTTGATGATTTTACCCTTTTTTGTTCTCTCAATTTTCTTTCGCTAATTCTCTCTACTGGATGCTTTGAATGCCCAGTTTGATGATGTACTTCTATCTGTCTGCTGCTTGCCATTTATTCTTTTACTTTTTGCTTGGTATATGCTTATAAAGTCACTCAATCAAAAATGAAAGGATGGCTCTGTTACTCCAGAGCCAGTCTCTCGGTCTCATCCCAATCTCTGCAAGAGATCTCCAGCTGTATCTTCCTTCACTGTGCCCAAATCTCCTGAGGATCCCACAGATCTTCCCCTCCTAACCTCTTCAGCACTGTATTCTAGCCCCTAACTCAAGCAGGCACGTCTGGCAGAAAAACAGCCTCCAGTTCCAGCAGGCATTCCCTGTGAACACACCAGCAGAGCAGTCCAGGTTAACAGGCAGCACACAGCCATCACACTCTCTGAGAACCCAGAGAGGAAATAGAAACTAAGGAACAAAACACCCACCCAACAAACACAAAATCAGAAATCAGCACCAAGTCCTATGCTCATCCCAAACCCAGATGCCTAGACACCAGTGTAAGAACACAATCAGTAACAGCATTATGTCTCCACCACAGTGAAGCTATTCTACCACACCAGGCCCTGAATATTCCAAGATAGCTGAAGCACAAGAAAAAGACCTCAAAACCAACTACATGAAGATGATAGGAATTCTTAAAGACGAAATGAATAAATCCCCTAAAGAGAGCCAAGATAATACAAACAAACAGTTGAAAGAGACAAAACCAAACCAAATTTAAAAAAAAAAAAAAAAAAAAAAAGACAACACAAATTGCTCAAGACAAGAAAATAGAAATAGAAACTATAATGAAAGCAAAATGGAGGGAATTCTGGAAATGGAAAAATTTGAAATTTAAGCAGAAACTATAGAGACAAGCTATGAATTATTTATCTTTGTAAAGCTGGAATGCTATTGACTAAGCTTCCTCAAGTAAAATAGCTGGATAAAATTTGTATAAAGGTGATATTGACATTGTGACATGAAAAGATTTATTATCATTGATCTAGGTATAAAGATCCCAAATGATAGTACCAAGATGTTCCTGAGAAGCCTTTCACAGGAGAGGTGGACAAACACTGGACAGCATTAGACCTAAAATATATATTGTGAACAAGTTGCCACTCATATCACATCTGAAAGACAATATCAATTCTATAAAGGCTTATGGTATACACTTTGATATGTAGAAATACAGAGAGCCAAAATCTAAAAGAGATGAGCAATCCTTAAGTTTATATTGAACACATTAAGCAAAGAAATTCAATTATATGAACAAATATACATAAATGAAATAAGTCATCTACTACCTATTGACCCATTTATTCACACATAAACTGTTTCCTTGGAAAAGAAATCTAAAACACTGTGAAAATTACCCTCATTGCCTTGAATAAATAGGTTTCAAAGATGTAATAATTTTTTAACATTAAATGAGAACAGAACCTCTAGTGTTATATGTTTGGCATTTGAGTAATACTTCATACAAAGAATAAAAGTCAAAGCTGCACCACAACTGCTCCGAAAGTCTTTGAGACCTGGTGTATAGTGTATTCTCTGAGAAGTTAATGCTGAAGTGCAAGATACCATGTATGAATTAGACATATAGGTATTGACTATTGACAAACAAAATACGGAAATGCACACAGACACATAGAGAGAGAGAGAGAGAGAGAGAGAGAGAGAGAGAGAGAGAGAGAATAAAATGAAGGCATTCTAAAAGAAATAATAAAAGAAATAATCAATCAAAAGAGAGAGTGAATGTATAGCATTTGGCTCTTTCCACATTAAACTACCACGACCATGTTGTGGATCTGAATTTGAAGTGGGAAGAGATGTACACAGGCTGCTTCAATAAGCTGTACCAACGGCCCAAGCACAAACTTGATGAATAAATCCTGTGTATAGTGTGTGTAAATTCTATAATAATAACTTATCAAAATAGGCAAGGCCTGTGTGTGTATGTTCCAACACATTTCACTGAAATGACAGTGAATCAATTTTAAAGTAGTGAAAGGACCAAGCAGATGCCATAACAGGCTGCTCAGTCTTATCTCAGAGATCAGGCCTCAAATTCAGTTTCCTGAGTCTTGAGCAAGCAGTTTCTGTGAGGGCCATAAACAAAAGACATAGTCCTTGCAGTAGCTCCCTTTCTGCACGTACTCTGACTACTCAAAGTTCAGCCAGATGTTAACTGTCTGGGACCCCTCACCAAGTTAGAGTTCTGTGCATGAGTCAAGGACAGAGCCTGGACCACTGAGCCAGCCCCCACAGTCAGTACATGCTTGGCCAGCTAGCCCCCATGGCAGCTCAAGGACAAAGCCTGGGACTTGTGCTGGACTGCCCCCAAAGTGAAAATTGTAACCACCAACCAGTAAATTCAAAGGTTACATACCCTCACCCAATTAAAAGAGAACAGATATAAAAATAAACCAATCCGAGTTGCACCCATGCAACCCCCTCCCAACCTCCCTGAAGGGCTTGTGGTTTTTGCCTTTAAAAAGCTAGCCACACAAAGAAAGAGCAACTCTTCCCTGCCTCACTGTATTGCGTGTAGGAATGAGTTCCCTGTCTAAACTTGTATCTACAGAATAAACCTTGCTGTTGCATTCTGGACATCCAAGGTCTTCAGTGGTCTCTTTGGGGCCACAATCTGGGAATAATAGTAGTTAAAGACTGCAAGCAATAGCAGGCAACATTTAAATCAAGAAGTGAAACTAAAACACTTTTTCCAAAAAATACTTTATTTAGAATGAAGTAGAGAGGTTATAAATATTTTTGTGATAAACAAATGCTCACTATAAACAATATCACTGAATCTCATGAGCTATATGTATATATAGCTACATAAATGTATATATAGCTCATGAGCATTGCATGTATATGCTATAGAATTTGTATTCAGAAAGGTTACATTATCTCATAGAAAAATAAAATTATCATCATAATGTATTTTGAGAACCCATCTATAAATTTACTGTGTAAAGATGATGAAATACATGTTATTTTAAAATGTCCACAGTGAGGTGACTAGTATCTAAAAGTAAACAGTACCACATACAAATGTTGGCAAATTTCTGAAGTACAGCGAATTTTGGATGTCACTGGCCATGGAATCTCTGTCCCTGCTATTGCAGCAGGAAAGCATGCCTGTTTCTGTCTAAGCTAGTAATCCTGGCTATGTTCCAAAACACGCTGTTGACAAGAAGAGGAGGCAGATGGATTTGGCTTGTGAGCCATCTGTAGCTGGAGACCTGACCTTAGCTTCCACTGAATTTTGTTTTACATTTTCATAGCTGCTTTCAGTATGATTTTTCTTTTTGATAATAAAATTTTAAACTAGATTATTAAAGGTTTTAAAAAGTACCCATCAGTAAAAATGTTGACTAATTGGGTTTTTAAATAAAGTATACCAGTAGCTAATAAACTACCAAAAGAGCCATGTGAGTGGAAGTAAATGTTATTGTGAATACATTTCCTATTACATCATAATACATTATAACATTGCTATGCTACAATTTCATCACCATTAATTACAAGATTTTGTGATACAAAATGTAAACAAATTTGCACATTAATTTTCATACAAGTAAAACACATGTAACATGAGTATATTCATTGTGTTTTACCACAGAGTTTCTAATCCTTACCTTCTACAAGTTTCCCTGTGTGTTCCGCACTTCCACCAGGAAGAATCTTAGCAATATAGGCTCCAATTTCTCCACTATGTCCAGGGATTTCTTTACCACCAACAATTCTAATTCCTAGCCCGTTACCTATATTTAAAAATTAGCAAACTGTTAGTAATAATTCGAGAAGTAAACACTTATTAGAAGTAGGTTACACAAAAAGTGGATTAAATACCCAGAAGCCCAGTCCAACACTAAGAGTAGAAACTAGACTTCAATAACAAAATTACATTATTCTGATTCAAAAATAGGTAATAATACATAAGGTTATTGGGACTTAAGTATAATCTACAGTGATTAGATTATCATTGAACACTTTCTCCAAGTTAGTTATATTCATTCAAATAGTAAATGCTCCCAAATTAAACCATATATATATTAAAAATTACAAAAGAATATGTTCAGAAAAACTTCAAAGTAAATAATTCAACTATGAAACTATGAACAATTTACTCCCAGAAATGTAACCATGGTTATTGTAAACCAGACAAATACAATCCCAATACGACTTTACATGGTAATAAGACCATAACCTGTTATTCTTCACTTCCAACTTTAACTCCCCACTGTGTACTGCTTGTGGCACAAGAATGTTGTTTCAGATTATGAGTAACTTAGTCCTGGTTCTTTACTCCATAACCAGATTGTTCTATAATTACCCATCAATAATTATGACAAACAATTCTGATGCACATGAACTGTTGCAACCTAATTTGGTGTGGTGTTTCTAAATAAGCTAAAAATAAGTGAGTACTTGTAGTACTAGGTATATTTCTGTGACAAATTTTAAAGGCTTTGTGGCAAAATGTAATACAAGAAAGCAGAACTCTTAATGTCTAACGAAGACACAATTACCTATTAATTTAAGTGAATTTTATTACATTTGATATTGGAAGTACAATTTTTAAAGCTTTTCAGTCTCAAAATCCTGCTCCTTTCTCACTTTATTCTTCAAAAATAATGCTTTGGCCAGTATCTGCACAGTCCAAGGTTATACAACTAACTGTACTAAATCATGGGATCTTTCTGTCACTTCTTTTTATTTATTTATTTATTTATTTATTTATTTATTTATTTATTTATTTATTTATTTATTGAGACAGGGTTTCTCTGTGTAGCTTTGCGCATATTCCCGGAACTTACTCTGTAGCCCAGGCTGGCCTCAAACTCAAAGAGATCCGCCTGCCTCTGCTTCCCAAGTGCTGGGATTAAAGGCATGCACCACCACCGCCCGGCCCTTTCTGTCACTTCTAAAGCAAAGATATACTTTAGTATAAGACACCCTTGCAATCATGTGATAAAATAGATGAACTTCCTTCTGCCTCATTTCCTTCCTTTCCTTGTTTCCTTCATGCCCCTGTCCCTCTTTCTTTCTTTCCTGTCTCTCCCTTACTTCCCCCAGTTTTCCTCCATCACTCCACCTTTTTCTCGTTTCCTCTTTTCTCTCTTTTTGTTCTCTCCATTTCTCCTCTGCCTTCCATCCCTTATTTAAGTCAGAATAATCAAAATTAATAACCTGCTTCTAAATGTCCTGTCATTAAGGATTCATGGTGAAGCAAGATATTAACTCCTTCTAGTTCCACATTTAGAGATTTTTCTGTCCCAAGGTTCATGGCTCAGCATGACTGTTTTTAGTAATTATTTTATGCAACAAATTTAACATAATTGCATTAATTGAAATAAATCTGGTAAATAACAACACTCAAGAAAATCTGGGTCCAACCTGGTGAGTCATTGGAATTTAGACTTTATGAAGTCATCAGGATAGAATCTACAATAACACTATAGATACTTGTCAATCATATAATAGATAAAATAGTATTAGCCAGTCTTTAATCAACTAATCTAGCCCATGTTTACCAATGTACTAAGAATGTTTTAGAAATTACTAAAAGTTTCATAAAATATTAAAAGTTTGTATAGTAACATAAAGTAGGAAAGTAAAAAGTCTTGGGAAGGAAAACTAGATTGTTTTTACACTAACATGTATATCATGAAAGCTAATTCAATTTATATGTTTTTTGAAAAATAAATTTGGATCTTTGGACATTGTGTGTTATATTTCCATAAAACTAAAATATCCCTTTTCAAGTATATAAAGTACGATGTCAATGTAAGTCGTTGAATGGAAAAATACAGTAGTTTTGAACTAAAATGACCGGAATTAAAGGGCCCATAATATGTAATATTTATTTATATTAGCAATTTATAGCTTTTTTTTTTTTTTTTTTTAGTGTGTAGACATGCATAATAGGGGTGGGTGTTTCTGTGTGCAAGTTGTGTCTGTGTGTGTGTGTGTGTGTGTGTGTGTGTGTGTGTGTGTGTGTGTGTGTGTAAGCCATGATAATCATGTGGAGGTCTCATGATGACTTGTGGGAGATGGTTTTCTCCTTCTACCATAGGTTCTGGGACTGAATTCATGTTATCAGGCTTGGTGGCAAATACATTTACCATTTGAGCCATTTGACTGGTTCCATGTTTATATAACTTTTGACATTTTTTTAAGGAAAAACCCCAAACAATCTCCTTTGCCGTTCTATTTAGTTATGTAGAAGCACTGATTAACACTCTCTTAGTAGGAGGTCAGGAAATACCCAGGACTTGATTTCACAGTGTGACAGGGGAAAGAAACATATGAAACAACAATTAATATGAAGAATATAATAGCTTTAACAAAAAAAGAAAAGAAAGAAGTTAGAATTTTAAGTAGAGCAAGTCTTACAGGGTCAATTACAATTCACAACACATTTAAAGTGTGTCAGGGAAAGCTCAATGATTAAGCTAGCAAAGCAGTAAGAAAAGGCATTATTATTAATGTGCCTAGAATTACAACAGAAACGGATTGATTGTTCTATGTCTCTATACATATTATAAGTATTTGATACATATACTGAGATATTAGGTTGATGAAATCACTTTTAAAATAACTTATGCGTAAAAGTGATCATATTTAGGGAAAACTATATTCCCATGTGAGTTCACAGTTTGAAGATTTAAATGTATATGTTTATCAATATGTTACATTAAATTCTTTAAATGCCACAAAGAAGGCTTTTGTGCCATTTAAAATAATACATGAAAATATTAAGAGATTTTAGAGCATTTAGTTTGGGCAAAATTAAAGTACGGGCTTTACTCCATGATGCATCTAAGGATCAAGGGAATTTGTATGATTTAAATGTTATAACATGAATAATTATTCTAACATATTAAATTTGTCCATAAAAACCTAAAGAATATAAATGTATTACACAGAGTTTGTCTTTAGTTTGAGAAAGAAAAATCAGATATCAGCACAAATATTAATGCTTGCGAAGTGTGAAGGACAGAGTAAATGTCTCTGTATACTGTTTATATTAGGTCAATTACATCATCTTTTATGTATGTTAAATATTAATTGTACTCTTAAAGGAATGAACATTTGTTTTTGTAGTTTTCATTTATGAATTTCTGTTTTAAACTATAAATGTAAGTACTTAGAAAAGCAAACTAAATTATACCAAAATCAATAGTAATGCATAGTGAAAAGGAAAATGTTGCAGTTTGTACATGAATATTGAAATATGAGGAATGAAAGAATAGTTCATGATTTTTCTTTAATTAAAAATAATTCTGCTTGGTATAAGAGAAACCTTCCTAAAATGCATAGTGATTCCTTAACTACAGTCCATAGATGATACCTTCCTGAAAGCAAGAACGTGAAACACACAAAGCCAGTCCACCTGAAAACTGAAGAGGCTAGTTTTAATCTCAGGTATTCCCATTTGCTTTTTCTTATACAGGCATACTGCCTTAGGATGCTGCCCTCCACCAAAATTTTAAATATGTACGTGTGTGTGTGTATGTATGTATGTATGTATGTATGTATGTATGTATCTATCTATCTATCTATCTATCTATTGATCTATCTTATTTTTCTAGCTATGAAAACATGTTTCTTTTTTCAAAGATATGAAGACAGTATTTCTTTTCTATTTTTAAACTTTACTTCATACTTGTCTTTTCTTATTATATACATTTATCATGTTAATGAAAATGTTATATGGGACTCAAAAGGTTTAAAAGGATATCCCCATTCATAACACACAGAATGAGATAAATCCAATTTCCTGCTATATATCTGAAACAACTATTGACATGGCACATTAAAAAAAAATATCAGAATGTACAGCAGAGGACATTTGTACTTTGGCTTTGTTGAACAAGTTTTTAAATGACATATCATGAGTATGCTGTTGTAGCAAGCCACAAGAATATGTTATAAGGAGTCCAACTGTGTATTAAAGCTATATTTTGACTGGCCATGGGTCTGTCAAAAGGCAAGCCATTTATTATGAATAATTGGTGTTATCCAGCTTTTATATTTCAGCTGTCTTCTGCTATGAAATTCTTGCAGACCATTTGGCAAACAGTTCAGTTCCTCAGACCCGCTGAACTTCTAGGTAACTAACTCCCCTGCTGAGCTTGGGAGACAAGCTGGCTGGAGACACATAGCTTTGTTTCTTGTGCTAATGAAGTTTAGACCATCCCATTGCCTTGAGGCTTAGTTGCTCTCCAGAGCAATTGACTGAGAACAAAAGATGTTTTTACATATCAAGGTGGAAGGTAGGGTGGAGCAACATTCCTGAAGAGGCAGGAGGAACAGGGGATTTTCTATAGAGGCAGACAGAACTGTGTGACTAGGGAGAAGAGAAAAACACAGAGGTTTGGTAGATGGTAAGGCAGAACTCTTATAAAGTTCATCAGAGCCAGGAGTAGAGAGCAAGCAGAGATGGAGGGCAAAGAAACAGAGGGTGAAAATGAGGCTGGAAGCATAAGAGCTTAGTCGTTAGCAGGATTATGAGAGGGCAGTAAAAGAGGACAATGAGAAACTGAGTGTCAGAATGGAACTGAAGCTATGTAGACAGGATTTCATCCCAGAGAAATATAGTAGATGGACAAAGAGCTTGGTGTATCTAAATTTATTCCTGCCCTGAATTCCTGATGGAGCTGTAGGTGTATAGACAGGCTTTTGTCTTAGAGGAATAAAGTTAACAGACATAAGAGCATAGTGTACATAGATTTATTTTCCCCCGCCCCAGCAGATATTCCACACCAGATGTGGTGTCTTCCCCGGACTCTGGGCAATCCATATGCTGTTGAAGTAATTTTACTCTGAAGAAATAATTCCCATTAAAAAGTTTTCCAGGACTGACATAATTATGAGCACATTCTTTCTTTATGAAATGACACAACATTTCTGTTTTTCTGTTGTTTCTTATCTAAAGCAATTGCAAAATTATAAACATCAACACTAATCTGAAACAGTTCACTAATACTTTCATAAAAACAATTGAAGTAGTCCTCTTGTACTTACTAGGAATAAAGTGTGATACCTCAGTAACCCCCCCCCCCCACACACACACACACTCTATCCCCTACAGACAAAGAGAAGCTTAAACCAGGATTCCTAAGTGTAGATAAGAACTTAGACTCCTTTTCCCCTGGTGGCTGTATCTGCTACAGGGACTTTGGAAAACACAGAGTCAGGATATTCGACCAAAGGACTAAAAAAGGGGGGGCGGTTAAAATAAATTATATGGTCTGTGCCTTTAAGAACTAGCCTCACAAAGAAAGGGGGAGCGCTCCTTCCAACCTCCCTGCTGTGAGTGAGAGATTTGGAAGAGCCTCCCTGGAGGCTTGTAAACTTAGAAAACACCTCACTTTTGCATTCTGTACCTAAAGTCTCCAGTGGTGGCTTTGGGGAAGTGATCTAGGCACAACAAGACCCTCACTCTATTGTCTCAAAAAGGGGACCTTAGACAAAGATATCTCAATATAGATAGACCCAGGCCAGTTTCAAGTCCCCAGGAAATGATGGCGCCAGCCCCAGGAACAAAAGAACAGAGTCAGGATGTCTGATGGTAACCAATTAAACACGAGATGCCCCTCTCTGGAGATAACATGACCAGACCCCGGAGAGGAGTTGTAAAACTCCTGACAGGGCAAACAGATAAGCTAGAATAAGATAAAGTCCAGGCCCGGGAAAAACTGGACCAATCAAGGATGGACCCGTACTAACCCACTCCCCTCTAAGAAATTTTATGGGTTTTGCCTATAAAAACTAACTTCCCCAAGAAAGAGTAACTCTTCTCTGCCTCACTTGAGATGCCTTGAGATGAGTTCCCTGTCATGACTTGTAACAGATAAACCTTGCTTTTGCATTCTGGTATGCTCATCCTTGGTGGTCTCTCTGGGGGTTACGATCTGGGCACAACAAAAGAGTCCAAAGCAATTGAATGTGCTGTCAGTAGGTAGAGTCAATTAGTACATATTTTGTAGATATTGAATTATACTAAATCTACTGGGGACAAGTATCAGTATTATTGAGTAATCAGGACTAGTGGGCTGAAGTCATTCATTAGTCTTGGGAAGACATTTTTTTTTTTCTTCTGAGATGCTTTTGTAATTTAACAGTGTCACTCGAACTAAACTAGTTACATTAGTTTGAAGCTAGAGTGTGCTTCCATAATAAACACCAGTTTTACTTATAGAAAATATAAGGAAGAAATATAGTACTATTCCAATCCCAAATTGAGCATCAAGTGCTTTAGGATAATTTATGTGTTGTGACAGACTTATTTTATCATAATTACCATTGAGTCACAATCTCCTTTTTGGCGTAGGTAGAATTCATGACTTTCTTATTAATAGGATTTAGCAAAAGTGATGTGCAGCCAGTACTGTGGTTACCACATATTAAAAGAAATGGCATCTTAGCCAACCTAAATAACAGTCCTGCTGGACTTCCAATGTAAGCTGTTTGTATGAGAGGCCTTGAGTGAGGGACACTTCGCATGGGTCTGAGAAAGAGTTCTAGATGATAAGAGTGGTCCCTGATGACAGCCATCAGGAAGAACTAGAATTCAGACCTACAACCTCGAGGAACTAACTTTTACAACCTGCTGCCTTGGGAGAGGCATCCCATATTTAGAGAGGAACAAAGCTTGATTAGTGCATAGATTGTAGATTTGCAAGGTCATGACTAGGCTCCCCATTTAAACCATGAAAATTTTGGCACAGTGAATATGTATTGCTTCAAATATTAATTTGTTAAGCCATAATAACAAATTAATATGAGAATAAAAGTTGTATTTTTATTTTTCTGTGCTAATATTACCTTGTTATCAAAACTTGCAGATTATTAATTTTGTAGTACTGAGAAGGTAGTGAGTAATCAATGTTAGAGCACAACAATTAAAAAGAAAATGGCCATGAATAATAATCTTTTGACTTCTGTAGCTGTTGGGGTTCTGGAACAATAAGAGTAGTAAATACTCACCGTCTCAAATAATGAATACATGGATTCTTCATCATTCTGATGGCAACACACCCTCCTTTCCCCCCCGCTCAGATGTTAAGGGTGAAAGGAGAAATTGCCATCAGATTCATTAAAAGGATAAATTGCTAAGATATGAAAACAACAACAAACAATTGAGAGCCAGACTCTTTCAGTGAAGGCTGAAAAGAAATATTCACAGCTTAGGCAGCCCATGCATTATGTTGCACAAATAAATTTGGAATGGGTTAGTTGGAAATGATTATGATGTTGTCAGTATAATTTATATTTTTCAACTGTTGCAAACATTTTTATGACATGTTTATGTCTTTGTGAAATATTGTCAGAATGGAAATAAATATTGTTGCAACAATAGGTTTTAGCATTCTAATACAAATATGAAATTCTTATAGGTTTATTAAATGAATAGTATCTGGATTACTAGTTAGGTGATTTGGTTTGAAAATCTATAAGTTTAAATGGTGCATGCATCAAGGCCTGGTGATGAATTTTTCCAGGAGCCACATTTTTGGAGGGATGAGTTGAGAGACTGATTCAGAAAGAGTTCTAATGATGCTGACTCACATTAGTATATAAATAAAGCTCAGGTGTCCAGACTATTTTTATAATGCTGACTAAAAGTGTCCTCATGCTATTCCTCTGCATTCTGTGGGTGATGAAAACGTGACCAGTCAGTGTTCTGTTCTTGTCACCCTGCCTTCTTTGACAGGTGCCATGCCCACCCTGTCACATTGGGTACAACCACACTGGAATTATACCAGTTCTCACCTAAGTAACCACAGTCTTTACCTAAGTTGCTTGTGGTTTGGATGTTTTATCACTGCAAAATAACAAAAATAGACACAGGAACTTGGAGCTGAGGTGGGGTACTGTTGTGATGAATTTGACCATGTGGCTTTTATATAATTAAACAGTACTGTGGGAAAATTTGGAACTTGGGTTGGAAAGCTGTTGAGTGCTGTGGAGATCAAGACCCTATCAGCAGTGAAGAAGAATCTGGATGCACTCTGCCCATCTCCTGAAAGTTTACGTGAGGCTAATTTAAAAGGTAAAATACTAATTTCTTGAGCAGAAGAAATTTTAAGGTACACTGTTCTCAATCTTGGTCACCAAACTTTTTTTTTGAAGTGGGCAGTGATTAATGCAGAGAATCATAACTGGTCAAATAGTTGAGAATAAAGAGTGTGTACCTCTAAACAGAACACGTACACTGCAACTGCTCCTGTCTCAAGACTCAGGGATCATTGTGGAAGGAAAAGGAGAATCAAAGACCCAGAGAATTAGGGAAGAGTGCAGTCAAGCTATGCATTCTGAACATCACCAAGCCACTGCACGTGTGAACTCCTAACAGCTGAGGCAGCATGCACAAGACCTGAACAAGATCAAGCCAGTCTAAGTTCTGGCATGGATAGGCGAGGGGCTTGCTGAAGCCCTACCTTCACTCAAGGAGCTATGGGAAACTGATGGCTGTTAGAGGAGAAGTCCATTGGTTTTTGGGGTATGTCCATTGATAGGTTCCATGCTCCCGAGGATGGCTGCATACACCAGGGCATATGGACAGCACTAATTAGATACAGTAGGTTTAAAAAAAAGATGTGAAGGGGGAAGGGGTTATGTACTGGAGCTGAAGTGGTTAGAATGAAAGATGCTCATGTATGTGAACACTTAAGACACTGCTTGGGCAGGTTGTGGACCTGTTAGGATATAGTTTTAGAAGAATGTACATCACTCAGAGATGGTTTTGAGATCTTGTAGTCTTGCTCCACTTCTAGTTCCCTCTCTGGGTTTCCTGTGAGATAAAATGCGATGAGCCAGCTTCCTGCTTTGACATGTCATTGCCATGCCTTTCCAGCCCTTATGGACTCTTCTACTGGAACCATAAACCAAAATAAACTTGTCTTTCTGTATGTTGCTTTGGTTCATGGCATTTTATCACATCATGAGAAAAGTAATTAATATAGAAGGAATCTGAGGGGAATTCAAAGGCGGGGTGGAAGTGGTTATGTTTGAAATCTATTAAATCTATGGAAGATATTTTTAAAGAATAAATTAAAATATTTTAAAAGGAATGGCTAGGGTAAACTATTAAATATCTATACATCATAACTAGTCATGGAATTTATGTTCATAAAAACATATGAGATACCAATGCCCTTACTAGGTAATTTTCAGAGTATTAAATGCACATATCAACTGAATTACAGTGTATTTTCAACTTTTAGTATGTATGTCCATGTGTATTCAAAAATAGAAAGGAATGAAAACATGAATTATAGAATAAAGATGGTTCTCTTTTAGCTTTATACTTTACACCATTGCCATCTATAGTAAGGAAATTATAGTATCTAAGTGTATAAACATATGCATGCATACACCTGTATGCATAAGAAGGTTGGATATATATGATTTCAGACATTTAGAAATGATAAGTTGAGATCTAGATGAGCATTTTGACTTTGAGATCTATAGCCAAGGAGACAGTGAAACTACAATCTTCATAAAAAATGGAATAAAATGTGGTTTCCATATTTGATTAGTAAAAAAATTTAAGGAAATGAAATATAGAGCAAAAAATGTATGTAGTCATAGTTCATAACACATATTTAGATATTCAGAAATACTTTAACACAAATATTAATATTCACGTAGTCAATGTTGCATGTTTTATTTCAAGTATCAACTCCTTGGCAGCAGAGATCTGCTTCGGAGTTTTGACTATTTGGAATCAAGGCAGAACCACAGTCTTTATAGTGTATCAATTTGTTAACCCTATACTAAGATTTGACTGATACAGAAAGTGATTAAATAATTTTTAGTGTTTTTTATTATTTAGAAGTAGAACATAAGAAGTTTGTTGATGATAGGATCTTTTTTTTTAAGGATTTATTTATTTATTATGTATACAGTGTTCTGCTTGCATATATCCCTTCAAGCCAGAAGAGGGCACCAGATCTCATTACAGATGGTTGTGAGCCACCGTGTGGATGCTGGGAATTGAACTCAGGACCTCTGGAAGAACAGCCAGTGCTCTTAACCTCTGAGCCATCTCTCCAGCCCCAGTGATAGGATCTTTAATTAATCTATTGATTATAATATTATATCTTTAGAAAACAGGGAAAAAATACCATAGAATTCTTTTTAGGCTTTTTTATCTAGATTCTGAATATAAATCTCTAAATCACTCATACTTGTAATTTTTTAATTTTCCTTACAAACAGAGAAACTCTTTTAGTGTGCATTAAACAAAGGGTGCTTTTATCTTACACCAGTAAAAATGGACAAGATCAATTAAACACATGACAGCTTATGTATGGAGTAAGGAGAACACTCATCCACTGATGGTGGAAATGCAAACTTGTACAGCCACTGTGGAAGTTGGCATGGCAGTTCTGTAGAAGCTAGGAATAGATCTACCTCAAGATCTCTTCTCAAAGGAGTAAAGCCTGGAAGCTTGCTTAGCATTCCGTAGACCCAAAGGATACTGCACCCTACTATAGAAATGTTTGCACAACCACATTCATTTATGCCTTTTTCAAAATATCCAGGAACTGGAGACAGCCAAGATGTCTTTCAATGGATGAATGGGAAAGGAGAATGTGGTACAATAACAATACTATTCAGCCATTAAACAATGAAATTGTATAATTTTCAGGTAAATGGATAGAGCTACAAGATACTATCCCAAGTAAGGTAACCCAGACCTTAAAAGACAAATAAGTTGTGTATTAACTTATACGTGGATGTTGGCTGTTAGGTCTTTGATAAGCAGGCTATAATCCTATAATCCTATAGCCACAGAGGTAAGGCACAGAGTAAAGGGATAGGTGGAAGGAATGGATATTCTTAGGAAGAGGGAAGACAATACTGGTCAAGGTGGGTAGGACTAGAACAAGGAGGATCAAATGTGGAAGGGTAAGAAAGTTGGGGGTCTGGGTGGTACAGTTAAACTAAGGGTCATTTAAGGGGTCATATGGAAATCTAATACAGCAGAAGCTTCCTAAAATATATACATATATGAAGTTGATCTTAATGAAATTGCCAAATAATAGGTGTATCCCAACTAGACATCTTTCATCAAGTAATGAAGTTACCCAACTATTGGCCAAAGGGGCTTCAGGGGAAATGCCAATCAACCCAGGCTACTGTCAAAGCTCTCCATAAACTGATGGCGAAGCCCCACGGTGAAGACAACGCCTATAAGACTAATGCTTTCACCCCTGTTGATTAGTGTTCATGGTATTGGAAGGTGTGCTACACACTACCAAAGGAGGAAAGTAAGCACTGACCTAGAAACAAACCCGTTCATCTACAATGATGATCTACCTGCAAGATGAACTAGCACAACAGTGGCACAAAGCCTTTGGGAAAAACGAGCCAATATCTGACTGGATTATATATCCTCCCCATGAGATGATCCCCATCTCCAAGACTGCTTGGGTGGCCAAGTACCTGAGACTAGTAGGCCAGAGATACAGGGGAAAAGCAAATATTACTGTTCTGTTGAAACACTGTGTACACAAACCACTCTGAAGGCTCCATGCCCAGCAGTAGATGTCTACACAAAACAAACTCGGTGGCATCTTTGGAGGATCTTTCCTCATAATGCTTTGTCAGGGCATTTGTTTTTTTCAAAACTTTCCTGGTTGTTTGAGTACACATCATGTTTTCCAGTTTTGTGGGGTTTCTGTGTATGTGAACAAGTGTCTCTGTGTCTCTATGTGTTTCTTATGCTTTTTCTTTGACACTTTTTCTTCTCTTTGCTTGTTTTGTCCTACTCTGGTTTTTATTTTATTTTAGTTATTATTCTTTTTATGCTTGTGGGGATTCAGCTGGGAGAAGAGGTGGCGAGGATCTGGGAAGAGTTGAAGAGGAAACTGTAATAAGAACATTGTATGAAAAACATCTACTTTCAATAGAAGAAAATTAAAAAAGCACACATTCTGAGACTTCCACAGTGATGTGCCAGCTTACTGATACATCCGTTTAATATGTATGCAAAGGTGGCATGCAGCATAAAGCAGGAGATATTTATCTCATCCACATTTCTTTACAGATTCCCCTATCAATGACCACGAAGTGTCTGAGTAATGGGAAGTAAGTAAGATGATAAGAAACATCAATTTGGGATTGATACACTCTGTGGTCAACAGCAAAGACAGGAATATCAAATATGTGTTCTCTTGTGAAAGAAGATCATAACAACATAGATGTTTCTAACAGCTTCATAGAGATATAGTCAGGTATTGCTGATCTTATCCTTTTATAGTTTACAAATAAATGGTGGTTAGTTAATAATGTATGTAATAATGTATGTTCAGCCATAGTCAATTTGAGAACACATTTTTATCTTTTTAAAAAGAAATTACATACCTGCTTTTTATCACTCACCTACTCCACAGCCTTCCAGGCTTGCCCTACACATCTATTTTTTTGTCCTATAAATGTCTTATTCTATCCTTTCCTATGCACAGAATCATACAACATATGGACTCTGGGCCACGCCTTCTTTCACTTAGTATAATGGTTCCAAAACTAATTTCAGTGTGAATTAGTTCTTCATTCCTTTTATATGGTAAGTAATATCCATTCTATGGATGTACAGTCCTGCCTTACAGAACAAAGGAGACATTCTGAGATGTATGTTAGGCAACTTTGTTGACACTTCACAGTGTATATATAAATAAAGATGGCTATTATCTTTGTGTAGTGCATAATCACATCACCTACTTATGTATTCATGTAGGGATTGACACATGGGTTGCTTCTTCTTATATATATCTTTACTTTCTTGTTGTCAATTCAAGTATGTTTAATAGTCTGGAAAATATTTTAATTATATTGATTATATGTTAAATTTTTTTAATGTGTTTGATATCTATTATTATTCAATGGGGCATAAAACTGTGTTTGTAGGGTTTCCTATCACAGCAGAAGTGTCAGACCATACTATTATGCTATAAAGCATATGGAAGCAATGAGTTTTACTCATGCTTTGGCACTTGTCAGATATTACAACCTTTAAGCCCCCTAGCTACACAAATGGCTTTCTCCTCCCCTGAGGACCTCCAACTGCCAGGCTCCACCCACTCAGTTAGATCACTCTAACTGCCCTAACTGCTGGAACCTTCCCGCACTGCACCATACAGAGTAAAAAGCCCCATCTCTGGACTTGAAATCCCACCAGTCTCCACTCTGGAAAGCTTCACCTGAAAGTTCCAATCTCCTCGTAAAGACACTCTGTAGAAGCCCTGCCCTCTGTTCAGTTCTCTACTGTTTCTTGTCAGAGCAGAAGCAGCCATACTCCTATTTTCTTTCCCTCCCAATAAATCTCTTGTGTGAGGTTTGTTGTGTGGTGTGACTTTGTGGTATTCCTTGGCCCCTGACTGCCAGGATACTTTTCCATCTAAGCTGTAATGCTTACACCACCTACTCTGTATCTCAGTGGTCTAAGCCACAGAAGGCTGAGCAGAAGTAAAAAGTGGGTCTAAAAGATCCTAATAATAAATTTATTTTAATGCAACATTAAGTGGGATTTCAAGACATAAAATAAATGATATTTTCAGTCATATAGATTTATAATTTACACCTCAGTTTAGGACATTCTTTAAAATTCACCTCATGGCCATAAAATAGTTAACATGAGCATGAACTAATCAAGAAGTCAAGGTGACAATAATCTGTCTATATTCATATTCTCTTTGTTTCTCTACACAGTATTAACTTTATACAATTTTTATTATTAGAGGAATCATTAAATATTTCATAAAAGTTTTAAAGAAAGGGAGGAAAGGAAGGAATTATGCTGCAGGGTGAGTTTAGAATCTCTGTGCTGTTCTCACATTAGCTTTGCTTAGGATTCTAAGAATTGCATTATATTCCTTAGGAACTTACTGGACTCATTGAAGCAATAGAGCACTGTGACTCTTTCCTCCAGATTTCTGAGATTCTCAGAACTCTACTGTTTCTGTGAGTAAGTTTGATCCAGAACCTAGTATTACTATTCTGTTACCTCATGATTCATTCTGCTGTACAGGGACATTTGCTAGGAGTTCAGCTTTCTTTTTAGGCATACAAAAAGTATTTTAATGCAACACTTATATACTATTGCTTATGAGAATATTGCATCAGGACAAATTTCTATAGATTAATCTTTTTTGTTTTACTTAAATATAGTAATTTAACTACCATAACACTGTACAATCAAAAACAATTGTGTAGGTGACTTAAAATCCCAAGGTAATATGGTATTTTTACTAGTATATCAATTAATGGCTTGTTTGCTCGCCGACTTTCTGCTCCATTTTGCAGAATCCTCCATGTTAATCTGAGAAAGAAAAAGATGTATGCTTTCCTTTTGGTTTGAAAAGAGCCTGTAAGTCTTTTAAGTCTAAATGCTGTTCATTTCTTCTATTTTATTGGTGATCATATCTCTAGTCATTTTGACATTGAAAGTGAAACATTGAAGTTTTCAACTATAACTATATTAAATTTGACAATGATTACTTCATATATTTAAGGGCTTTGATGTTTAGTACAAACATTTATAATCATTACATATTCTTAATGAATTCTCTCACTTTTTCAATATATATATATATATTTCATTACAGCTTTTGTCTTTGTGTTATCTATTATTAATTACTTTTGCCATCTTTTGGTTACTACATGAATGAAATATCTTCTTCAGTCCTTTTATTTTCAACTTATTTAGGTCTTTGGATCTAATCTAAATACATTGTAGATAGCACATTGTTGAATATTTTTACAAATACTTTTTGCTAATGCATGGTGTTTGATTGGTAAATTTAATCTACTTACCCATTAAAGACTCATATAGCTACTTTGTAATTTGTTTTCTGCACACTTTATAGGTTTTACTATTGCTTCCTGTATTTTTACTGTATTTCATGTTTATTTTATTTTTTGCATTGATATAATTTGTTTTATTTTTATTTCCACTTATCTCTATTCTATTGATATTTCTTTGAGGTTACCATGAGAGTTTTATATTTGAACCTACTATTAAAACTGTCAAATATCAAGTGATACCAATTTATCTTCAATTTCATGTGAAAAGTCTATCCCATAAAGTTCTATATCTCTATTATAGCTCAATATCACAAATTATAGCTGCATATATTGTTTGTCCAATGATACCAACTTATAATGATTTTATGCATTTGTCCTTTATATTTGATAGAAAATAAAAAGTGGAACTACAAATCATAAAAAGAAAACTATTTAAATCCTGAAAAATTATATAGAGCGTTTATAAAAATAAAATCCTCTTTCAATGAGTGAACTATATAACTGAACAAAACTTTATAAATTATTAGCCATTTCAACATTTGGAAGTTGAGTAAATCATACAACAATGAGAGAAGTATATATTCTAGAGGAACTACTGGCCTCTGAGGAAGAACAGACAAACTCTATTGTGCCATTCTAGACTACTTTTCTACCAAGTTCAGCTGTCATATGACTTTAACAGAGCAGAAAGAACTATAAAGACAAAGGGCTTGGCTGCTATGGAATGGAACAAGCAGGAAATCTGAAGATTCTCCAGGTATTAGGTTGGGCCACTCACTGATAACTAGGTGAATCATAATCAGTTAATTAACTCTCTCCATACTTCTGGGTAAATGGTATCTTGGTCTATAGGCAGCATAGACCAGGAAGAGCCTAAGCCACCAAGAATATTTAGTCTGAAGAAGAAAACCAAGATACATAATTCAGGTAAGAAACTAGATAATTTAAAACTTACTTGAGCTTTGAAATTTCTCCCCAATTTATATTCCAATTCAGCAATGAGACTTCAAAGCCTTAGAGGTAGGTGAGAGTCACTCAAGGTGAACTTGTGACCCATCATTGGTTATTCAGATAGAACTCTTAGAAACTATAATACAAGGCTATTCAACGATATCATATGAAAATATAAGCATAGACTAACCTTGGAACATGACACAAAAATACATAACATACAAGCTAAATCATGAAACATAAAATATTCACACATTATAACAAATGGAAACTATTTTACAAATGCCATGTAGATTGTAATCAAGAAATCAATTAATATGTGTCTTATTGACAACAAAGAACACATGATGACCTTGCTACATGTAGTCAATAGTTTGTGCAGAATGCTGAATATATTCATAATAAAAACCATAAACTAAGGTAGAAATAGTCAGGTTTGATTCATATAGGTATGGTATGTTCCTATAATCCTAGCACACTGGAGACAGGAGACCATCCTCCAACTACCCAGTGAGCTCAAGCAAGCCTTGGCTACATAAGACCCTCTCTCAAACAACACAAAACTAAACAATAGAAAAACAAAGAAACAAAAAATGCCAAGGTGGAAACAGGAAGATGCTTGTACTTCATAACACTGTCATTGTGAAAGAGTAGATATTTTCTCTAAAAGTCAGGGCAGGACAAAGATGTCATCCCTGGATCCTGTATTCAGGATTGTACAGAAAATTGTACCTAGTGCTATCAAAGAAACACAGAGCATTCAACTGGGATGGAAATAGGAAATATTTTGTTGGCACATGACATAATTTTGCATGTAAAAAATCATGAGTATTAAATAAAAAATTCTAAGAAGATCAAATCTGTGAGGCTATAAGCTAAAGGTTAATATACAAATAACTATTTCTATATAATGTCTACAGATAATTCAAAATCCCAATTAAGAAAATTTTTTAAAATAAGATCAAACTGAGCAAAAATTTTGAACACAGTTAGTAGGATAAATGCTATTTTTACACCTTGGAAATAAAAATTTTGGTGAGAAAAATGAGAGGAATCTAATAAATGAGAGGTTACATATTTATGGACTGGAAAATTCAGTATTTCTAAGGCAGAAGTTTTATGTGAGACCTTTACTTTTAGCACAATCCCCATCCCAGTCCCGGAAAGCTGATTCAAAACCTAGTCAAAATTCAAAGGCAATAGAATTACTCAAACATTTTTGAAAACTAAAGTTTGAGGAATGATATACTACCAGATTTTAAAACTTAATACAAGATTGCGTTAGTGCAGGGGACATAATTGCTAGTCCAGCTCACTAAGCTGCACATTTAATGATTTTATGCACAGCTGAACAGAGTTCTGTTGTGCACGGACTGCATTTTCACTGTACATTTATTAGTTGAAGGGCAGTTAGGTTGCTTCCATTTTTCTAGCTATTGGGAATATAGTGGCAATGAACATGGCTGAGCAAGCATCTGTGGTAGGATGTCAAGTCCTTTAGACATATGCCAATGAGTGGTACAGCTGTGCCAAATGGGAGATTTCGTTTTAGCTTTTTGAGAAGTCTCAAAACTGATTTCTATAGTAACTGCCACAATTTTCAAAATTTAGGAATACACACACTCATACACATATATGCACAATATGTATACACAAATGCATGTAGGAATGCAGTAACAAATAGTAAAAAGAGAGGCCATGAAATTGAATTAGGGTGGAGAAGAACATATGAAAGAGTTTGAAGGGAGGAAAGGGAAGAGAGAATGTAATAAATTATAATCTGAAAAATAAAAAATACAACATAGAATGACAAAAAACATACCAGAAATAAATGCAAGAAGATGACATACACTACAAAGATCTATTAGCTATAACATACACAAGTGTTTACAACTTCTATGGCCAACAACGCAAAAAAAAAAAAAAAAAAAAAAGCCAGCAGAAGGTTTGGGTAGTCACCTCACCAGGGACTCTGGGTAGTCAGTCACCAGGGACTCTGTGTGGGTAGTCAGTCACCAGGGACTCAGTGTGGATAGTCACCTCACCAGGAACTCTGTGTGGATAGTCAGTCACCAGGGACTCTGTGTGGATGGATAGTCACCTTACCAGGGACTCTGGGTAGTCAGTCACCTTACCAGGGAATGTGTGGGTAGTCACCTCACCAGGGACTCTGTGTGGATAGTCACCTCACCAGGGACTCTGTTTAGATGAGCATTTCACCAGGGACTCTATATGCTGCTTTGGAACATACAAAAAGATACTCAAGCTTATATCAGGAGGAACAGTAAATCAAAGCTAGAGTCCTATGGCAACTGTCAGTAATGGCAATGCCAAGGGGAAGCCTTAGATATTGCTTGAGGGAATATAGAAAGACAAGCTCAATATGAGAAATGGTTAGATAGGCAGTTTCATAAGAAATTGTACAGAGACTGTGTCCCTTCCCCTACGTGAGCAGATACATGATGCTCAGGTGCAGGTCATGCCAGTCAGAAGAACAGAGACCTCTGGTGAACCAAAGGCTATGTTAGCTGCCAGAATCCAACCTGCAGCTCTGACAGAGACTCCCTGTTGGACCAGAGGTCATGCAGTCCACCAAAAATACAGACAACAAAGACCAGGTGACCAAAGAGAAAACAGAAACAAGGAACAAAACATACATCCAACATATACAAATTCAGAAATCAGCACCTAGACCTATAATCATCCCAAACCAGATGTCTAGATGCCAGTGTGAGAACACAATCAACAATCTCCAGGGCAATGTGGCACCACCAGAGCCCAGCTAACTGACTACAGCAACCCCTGACTATTCCAACACAGCTGAAGCACAAGAAAATAACCTTAAAATTAACTTTATTAAGATAATTGTGGTTCTTAAAGAAGAAATGAAGAAATCCCTTAAAGAAATCCAGGAAAACACTAACAAACAATGGGAAGAAACGAATAAATCCCTTAAAATAAGACAAGAAAGACAAGAAAAATCATAATCAGGTAAAGGAAATGAATAAAACTGTTCAGTACCTGAAAATGAAAATAGAAGCAATAAAAAAAAAAAAAAAACACAAACTGAGGGAATCCTGGAGATACAAAATCTAGGTAAGTGAACAGGAATTACAGACACAAGCATTACCAACAGAATACAAGGGATGTAAGAAAGAATCTCAAGTGTTGAAGATACAATAGGAGAAAATGACACATCTGTCAAAGAAAATGTTAAATCTAAAAATCCTGGCAGAAAAAAAAAAAACAGAAAATCTGGGATACTATGAAAAGACCAAACCTAATAATAATAGGAATACGGAAAGGAGAAGAATCTGAGTTCAAAGGCCCAGAAATATTTTTAACAAAATCATAGAAGAAAAATTATCTAACCTTAAGAAGAACATGCCTATGAAGATGCAAGAAATTTACAGAACAACAAATAGATTGGACCAGAAAAGAAAGTCCCCTCACTGTATAATAATCAAAACACTAAACATACAGAAAAGAAAGAATATTAAAACCTGCAAGGGCCAAGTAACATAAAGGCAGACCTATCAGAATTACACTGGACTTCTCAATGGAGATTTTAAAAGCCAAAGGGCTTGACAGAAGTCTTACAGACTCTAGGAGATTACAGATGCCAACACAGACCACTATATCTAGTAGAACTTTCAGTAAACAGAGATTGGAGAAAACATATTATTTCATGAGAAAGTCAAATTTAAACAATATCTATCCACAAATTCAGCCCTACAGATGGCACTAGATGGACGATTCCATCCCAAGGAGTCTAACTGTACCCATGAAAATACAGTCAATAATTTCACACCAACAAAACCCAAAGAAGAGAAACACACACACACACACACACACACACACCCCAACAAAATAGTAGGAATGAACAGTCATGGTTCATTAATATCTCTCAATACCAATGGACTCAATTCTCCAATAAAAAGACACAGGCTAACAGAATGGATGCAAAAACAAGATCCATTCATCTGCTGCATACAAGAAAGATACCTTGACATCAAAGATAAATATTACCTCAGAGTAAAGGGTTTAAAAAGAAGAGGATCTACCAAGATGACATCTTAATTCTTAGCAACTGTGCTCCAAATGCAAGGACAATGACATTTGTACAAAAAAAAAATCACTAAAGCTTAAGTCCACATGTCAAACCTCATGCATTAATAGTGGGAGACTTCAACACCCCTCCCTCACCAACAACTAGGTCATCCAGACAGAAACTAAACAGAGAAATAATGGAACTAAGAGACATTATGAATCAAATGGACCTAACAGGTATCTACAGAATGTTTCACCCAAACACAAAAGAACATACCTTTTTTTTCAGCACCTCATAAAATTATCTACAAAATTGTCATAAAGCAAGTCTCAACAACAGGTACAAGAAAATTGAAGAATACCCTGTATCATATCAGAGTACCATGGATTAAAGCTGGACTTCAACAACAACAGAAACAACAGAAAGCCTACAAACTCATGGGAACGGATCAACTCGCTACTAAATGACTACTGGGTCAAGGCAGAAATAAAGAATGAAATGAAAGACTTCCAAGAATTCAATGACAATTAATGTACAACATACCCAAACTTTCGGGACACTTTGAAAGAAGTACCAACAGAAGGTTCATAGCACTAAGTGCCTACATAAAGAATTTGGAGAAATCACACATAAGCGACTTTACAGCACACCTGAGAGCTCTAGAACAAGAAGAACCAAACTCACCCAGGAGGAGTAGAAGGCAGGAAATAACCAAACTCAGGGTTGAAATCAATAAAATAGAAACAAAGAGAACAATACAGAGAATCAAAGAAACAAAGAGTTGGTTCTTTGAGAAAATCAACAAGACAGGTAAACCCTTATCCAAACAAATCAAAAGACAAGAGATGTCTAAATTAACAAAATCCAAAATGAAATGGAGGACATAACATGATAGTGAGGAAATCCAAAGAATCAGGTCAGACTTCAAAAACCTGTGCTCCACAAAATTGGAAAATCTACAAGAAACTGACAATTTTTCTGGATAAATACCACATACTAAAATTAAATAAAGATCAGATAAACACTTTAAATAGACCTATAACCCCCAAGGAAATAGAAGCAGCCATTAAAAGTCTGTTTAAAAAAAAAAGCCCAGGGCCAGATAGTTTTGGGGCAGAATTCTACAAGACTTTCAAAGAAGTGCTAATACCAATAATCCTCTAATTATTCCACAAAATAGAAACAGAAGGAACATTGATGAATTCATTTTATGAGGCCACAGTCACCCTGATACACCAACCACACAAAAGCTCAACAAAAAGAGAATTACAGACCAATTTCCCTCACGAACATAGATCCAAAAACACTCAATAAAGTACTCTCAAACTGAATCCAAGAATACATCAAAAAGATCATCCACCATGATCAAGTAGGCTTCATCCCAGAGAGTCAGGGATGGTTCCATATATGAAAATCTGTGAGTGTAATCTACCATAGAAACAGACTGAAAGAAAAAGAAATACACATGGTCATCTCAATAGATGCTGAAAAATCCTTTAAAAAAATCCAACTCCCCCTTCATGTAAAAGTCTTGGAGATATCAGGGATACAAAGAACATACCTAAACATAATTGAGGCAATTTATAACAAGCCTATAGCCAACATCAAATTAAATGGAGAGAAACTCAAAGCAATTCTACCAAAATCTGAAATAAGACAAGGTTATCCATTCTTTCCATATCTATTCACTAGAGTACTTAAATTTCTAGCTAGAGCAATAATACAACTAAAGGAGATCAAGGTGATACAAATTGGAAAGGAGGAAGTCAAATTATCTCTATTTGCAGGTGATATGATAGTATATATAAGTGACCCTAAAAATTCTACCAGGAAACTCCTATAGCTGATAAATACCTTCAGTGAAGTGGCTTTATTCAAGATTAACTCAAAGAAATTGGTAGCCCTCCTATGGACAAAGAGCAAAGGGGCTGAGAAAGAAATCAGAGAAACAACACCATTCAGAAGAGCCACAAATAATATAAAACGTCT
Source organism: Peromyscus leucopus (assembly GCF_004664715.2). Lineage (NCBI taxonomy): Eukaryota > Metazoa > Chordata > Mammalia > Rodentia > Cricetidae > Peromyscus > Peromyscus leucopus. The sequence goes on along the minus strand of NC_051065.1, from coordinate 32,676,818 downwards.
TCAGGTAACTCTAACCAAGCAAGTAACAGACCTGTATGGCAAGAACTTCAAATCTATGAAGAAAGAAATTGAATAATATATCAAAAGATGCAAAGATATCCCATGCTCATGCATTGGTAGGATTAACATAGTAAAAAATGGCCATCCTAACATAAGCAATCTACAGATTAAACCAAATTCCCATCAAATTCCAACACACTTCTTTACAGCTCTTGAAAGGACAATTCTTAACTTCATATGGAAAAAGAAAAAACCCAGGATAGCTTAAAAAAATCATTTGCAATAAAAGAATTCCCAGAGATAACACCACACCTGATTTTAAGCTCTACTACAGAGCTATAGTTGAAGAACCAAAGCACTTGCATTTCAAGCAAGCTCCTCACCCCAGCTTGAAACAGGCCTGAGTTTCAAAATTCTCAGAGCTGTTGACATAGGTCCCAGGACAAAGTCAGGATGTTTGAAGAGCCATCTGGTAACAACTGATTAACCATAGAATGCCCCAATGCTGGAGATGGTCAAAAGTACAAAGTCAGGATGTTTGAAGGACTATTTGGTAGCAACTGATTAACCACAGAATAACCCAATACAGGAAGTAGACTATAAAGTTTGACAAATAACCAATTAAAACTATAAAGTAAGATAACACAGGAATTCTGGAAAGCCCCTAAAACTTGAGCCAATCAGAATTGTACTGGTACTAGCACCCCTAAATGATGTAACCTTGTGGTTTTTGCCTTTATAAACTGAGCTTGCAGAGGGGCGGGCACCTCCTTCAACCTCTACTGTGTTGGATGGCGTGAGGAGGTCCCTGCCACACGTCTTGAACTGCTTCAATAAACCTTGTAAAGCATTTCGGGGAGTTCGTGTCTCTGGTGGTCTCTTTGGGAGCCTTGTGCCCAGGGCATAACATAGTAATATAAACCATATGGTATTGGTATAAAAACAGACAGGTTGATCAATGGAATCAAATGGAAGACCCAGGTGTAAATCCACACACCTATGGACACTTGATTTTTGATAAAGAAGCCAGGATTATACAATGAAAAAAAAAAAAGCATCTTCAACTAATGGTACTGGTCTACCTGGATGTCAGTATGTAGAAGAATGCAAGTAGATTCATATCTATCACCCTGCATGAAACTCACATCCAAGTGCATCAAAGACCTCAACATAAACCAGATGTTGCAAACCTAATAGAATAGAAAGGAGGAAATATCCTTGAATTCATTGGCACCTGAGAAAACTTCCTGAACAGAACACCAATAGTGTAGACACTGAGATCTATAATTAATAAATGGGAACTCATGAAACTGAAAAGCTTCTGAAAATTAAAGGACTGTCAACAAGACAAATTGGTAGTCCACAGAATGGGAAAAGATTTTCACCAACTCCACATCTGACAGAAGGCTAATAAACAAAATATGTAAAGAACTCAAGAAACTAGACATCAACAAACCAAACATTTCAATTAAAAATGATGTGCAGATCCAAAGAGAGAATTCTTAACAGAAGAATCTCAAATAGCTAAGAAACACTTAGAGAAATCCTCAATATCCTTAGTCATCAGGGAAATGCAAATCAAAATGACTCTGAGATTCCATCCTACACTTGTCAGAATGACTAAGATAAAAAACACAAGTGACTGCTCATGCTTGTAAAGATATGGAACAAGGGGAACACTCCTCCATTATTGGTGGAAGTGTAAACTTGTATAGCCTCTTTGGAAATCAATATAGTAGTTTCTCAGAAAATTGGGAGTCAATCTATTCCAAGACCCAGCTATATCACTCCTCTGCATATACCCAAATGACAATCCATCCTACCACAAGGACACTTTTTCTGCTATGATCATAGCAACTTTATGTATAATAGCCAGAAACAATCTAAATGTCCCTCAACTGAAGAATGGATAAAGAAAATGTAGTCCATTTACACAATAGAGTATCACTCAGCTGTTAAAAACAATGACATCATGAAATTTGAAGACAAATGGATGGAAAACATCCTGATTGAGGTACTCTAGACTCAGAAAGACAAACATCGCATGTACTCACTTATAAGTGGATATTAGCTGTAAAATAAAAGATAATTATTCTACAACCCACAGACTCAGAGAGACTAAGTAACAAGGAGGGCACAATGGGGATGCATAGGTTTCCCTGGGGAGGAGAAACAATACCTTTCAAGGATGGAATGAGAATGGGAACAGGAAGAATCAGGTTGGTTGGGGGAGAAAGTACTTGGCAGAGACAACTGGATTGGGGGGCATTTCACCAAACCGGACTGGCAAAAAAAAAAAAAAAAAGTCAATGAAATGATTCTTAATGACATTCTGCTACACTTGTAAAGCAGAGCCTAGCATCATTGTCATCAGAGAGGCTTCATCCAACACTGATGGGAGCAGATGCAGAGACACACAACCAAACATTAGGCAGAGCTCAGGGAATCCGGCATAAGAAGGGGAGGACAGAGGCTGGAGAGATGGCTCAGAGGTTAGGAGCACTGACTACTCTTCCAGAGGTCCTGAGTTCAATTCTCAGCACCCACATGGTGGCTCACAACCATCTGTAATGAGATCTGGCACCTTTTCTGTATACATAATAAATAAATAAATGTTAAAAAAATACATTAAAAAAAAAGATGAGGACAGACTGTAGGAAACAGAGGAGAAAGATATCACAAGAACAGAGCCCACAGAATTAACTAACCTGGGCTCATGGGGGATCACAGAGACTGAACTGATAACCAGGGATCCTTCATGAGTCTGACCTAGGTCCTCTGCATGTATGTTAAGGCTGAGTTATTTGGTGCTCTTGTGGGATTCCTAACAATGGGAGCAGGGCTGTCTCTGATTCTTTTGTCTGCTCTTGGGACCCTTTTCTTCTTGCTGGGTTGCCTTGTCCAGCCTTGATATGAAAGTATTGCCTAGTCTTATTGCAACTCGCTTATTATGCCATGTTTTGTTGATACCCTGGGAGGCTTGCCCTGTCCTAAAGACAAATGGAGGAGTAGTGGTTCTAGGAGAGAGGGGAGGTGGGGGCAGGGCTCAGAGAAGAAGGAGGAGGGGAGACTTCAGTGGGGACATAGTATAGAGAGAAGAATAAATAAAAAAGAAAAAAAGGTGAACAGAAACTGTACAGGACAGACGTGAAACATCCAGGAAACTATAAAATAGAAATAACATAGAAACATACTAAAATTTATATTTAAATATTTTTAAAACCTAGAAAATATCCAATAAATTAAATGAAAAGTAGAATATTAAAAGAATGGAATATACTTAGCAACGAAGAGAAACATATAATTGATGCATGTGGTAACATAGACCAATCTAAAACTTTGAAAATTGAAACTCCAGATACCAAAATAGATATTATTTGATTCTGTTTACATGTAATGCTTTTAAGAGGTAAACTGGCAGAGTCAGACAATAATGTGGACTTTCTTATGACTGGGCAACAGACATAAGTTTAGATTAGCAATTTCTAGGAAAGCTTATGATGGTGGATAATTTTAAAACAGAACTGTGGTAAAGGTCATACAATCCTGGAAGTTTATTAAAACTACTGACCTGAACATTAACAATGGGTATTTATAATATTAAAATTATACATTGATGAAATAATAATGCTAATTATGATGATGATTAACACTAATACTAATAATGAAATACACACTGGAAATTTCAACTCAGATGCAAAGGAATTCACTAGAATATATCTACTGTTTATTAAAAAAAAGACAGTGACTAATGAGTTAAAATTGAGATACTATTTCCAAAGACTCTGCTATCTTTCAAAGTTAAACGTTTTCCATGTTCTTTGCTAGGAAGTGACCAATTAGTCTTTATATCTTAGCAGATGCAGCCAGTCTACTATGGAACTGTACACAGTAAATGACTTTTTTAAGAATCAGAATTTCTTTGGTTTATTTCAAATTGCTTCTCTGAAACCATAAGATGGAGTTCCAAATTAAGAGAGAGAGAGAGAGAGAGAGAGAGAGAGAGAGAGAGAGAGAGAGACAGAGACAGAGACAGAGACAGAGACAGAGAGACTCATTTCCTGAACATTGCATTTTTTTCTTTTTTCCTTACTTTGTTTCTTTGTAGCTAAAGGTAGCATTTGCTGCATTTGTGGAAATTGCAGGGATTTGCATTAGGTTTACTTGCAGTTACCTAGAAGGCATCAAACTCATCTTATTTCCCAAATAAAAAAGATATTTTCAAAATTTAAATGAATGTTAACACTGAATCACAGCCCAGGTCCTTTATTACTCCAAAGTGCATTAGTTACTGTCTCCATTCCATTTCACAGTCTTTGTCTAGTGAACAAAGACTTTCAAAACCACTGTACAATTGTTGAAAATTTCTCTATGTTTGGAAATTCATATGTTCAAAAGTTAAGGAACTACTTTTTAATAGTTAGAATTTTATTTTCACATATTTCTCTTTGTATACTTTACAAAATTATGAATAATGATACAGAAACACGTTTGCATGTATATGTTTTATTCATATAATAAAATGGGTGTAAGTATTAAAGTTTTATAAATCTCTTAGCTTTTATCTAAGCTCCTCTAATATTTTTGTAATAATTGATTATAATTTGAACATCTTACTAAATCATGAGGAAAGTGAGAGCCGGGGCTTTCGTGCATTTCTTCTAATCACACAACAAAACATAATAAGGAATGACAGATATTATCACACAAACATACAACTTAATGCACTATGAGGTATAAAAGTATTTGGAAAGGAGATTCTATGGTATGAAAATTTAAAAAACAAGGACAAAAGGCCTATCTCCTGTATTTATATTGATTTTTAACTACCTCTGTAAATATTTACAGTGTAAGTCCTCAAGATTTGGTTTCAAAAGCCATTCATCATGTCCACTATTCCTGGCAGCTTCAAAGAGCCTTTGTTAGCACATATTATAACTCTTTGTATTTTCTCTATTATCAAAACAGAATTAAATATTTAACTCATTTGAAATACTAAAACTACTCTGCTTTAAATACATTACATATGCTTAATAAAATGATTTTACTAAAGAAGAGAGAATGGTGCCACTTGTTCCCATTATTCAAATCTGTCTCTTTGAGACATAACCAAAGAGAGCTGAATTCTCATGTTTATTTTTATATGCAATCTCTCCTGATGTCACACAGTAGATAGCCTCCAAAAAAACCTGGATATTCTCAAAGAATGAGAAGGATAAAGGCAAAACTCATGTTAGCATCACTCTTAGAGCAGTTTGAGTTGGTGGATCTATGAAAACAGCATGGGACCATAAGACTCCACTATCCATATCTTGAGATGATTGACAAGGGGAATGCTATTAACCTATTTTCTCTTTATGCTTCTCTTTTAGCTATATATGTCTGATAAGATATTGTCAGAGACACACAGTATATCTACTTTAAAGGAATTTATGTAAGCAAAATGTTTTCTGCTATAAGTAGGAGAATGGGCATGCTACATTTTATTCTTCACTTTGTTGCTCCTATCCTTGGGTTCAGATGTTATCTATGAGTTTGTATAGCGTTTCATTACTATGGAAGCTACCATTCACATTATTTTTCCCTGAACATGAGAAACAAGTAGGGATGGAAAAACTTACTCAGGAAAATTTTAAATGTACAGGAAATGACCAGACTATAACAAATATTTCATCACAATACAGTTAGTGTTCTAGCTTCCATGATCACAAAATCATGGCCAATTTTGTTTCATCTACCTGTGTACTTTTCTCCATACCTAGTTAGTTTTTAAGCAAATTTTAGATATGCTACCATTATTTGTAAATATTTTAGTATGCATCTCAAGAAGATATACTCAATCACAACTAAAGATAATAAGAACATATTATATTTTTGAAAATGCTCATAGAATAAATGCAAAACATTCCCACACAAACAAAATAACATGGGTAAGAGCTTCCTTTAATCATTAAATAACGCACACACACACACACAAATACACACATACAAACACACATATACATGCATGTATATATATTTATTTCAAAATATCATGTTATACATAGTAAGTAGATAGTTTTAGCTATCAAGAAGTTTTCCTGAATTAAAAATAATACAAAATGGTATTCATAATATTATTTACTAAATAATTAGAATTTAATTATTATCAACAACCTTATAAGTAAATCATAGCTAGCTTGATCTTGTCAGCACACAAGGACATGTCCTAAGGTTGAGCTTTCTCTTTGAAGGTTTGTCTACCTTTAGGCACTGTACAAAGACTATCACATGTGGCTCCTGATTCACAGGTTTATAGATTTAAAATAATCTAGATTCCTAAGGATTTACTGAAAACATTACAGATTATTTCAAGATATTTAATTGTTCATGAAACTGTGTTCCTTGAGGATAAACTAAACTATACATTTAGTAGTAATTATTAAAGTGTGAATAAAAATAGAAAATTTTATATTATTTTAGGAAAATAAAAAAGAAAAGGAAACTTGGATAGTGATAACATGCATTTATTTGAAAAATTAGTTTCCAAAAATAATAATTCTTTTCTTCATTATGAAAAAATGAAGGAAATAAGTTTAGTTTTAGCATAGAATATTTATAACAGTAAATTAATAGGATTTATTACTACCATTCTTATAGTTTAGACTTTCTGTAGTTTAAGTAAGACAATAATAAGTTAGAGAAGACAAGGCTGAGAGGAATCATTTGATATGAAATAGAAATAATGACATAAGTAGACAGATACATTGATGTATAACCTGTTCATTTATGGAAAACGCTTCAAGATTTCTATTATTTATCCCATAAAAATAATATTAGCATAACCAGAAAACATTATGCAATTTTGATTTATCTTCTGGAAGCAACTGAAATAATTTTCAACAAAAAATAACTTCTATAAATACCTCTTAAAGCACTAATTGGACTCAATATGTAAAATTTTTCTAAAAAATGAAAATCAAATATAAATATATACTACAACTATAGAATGCATTTTATAAGAATGAAGTGAGGGAAAACAGAGCACTTAGGATTTAAATATTTCCCTTGTATTTTTAACCTGAACAGCAATATATACATAAAGTTAAAATATCTTTCTTTGGTACAAGAAAAATACCCATCTTAACAGGAAAACAATGCTAGACTTTGAAGTGACAAGTATTCTGTGGAAACAGAGAGCAGACCATTCCTCATTGCACAATCAAGTGTCAAAGTCTGCAATACAATTGCAGCTGAGGAGACAAGAGCCTTCCTGAGTCACCATGAAAACAAACAAAATGAAAGAAGTGTGTGCACCATGTTAGATCTACCTCTGTACAGAGAGCACAACAATGTCTTTAAAATATTACCAGTATTTTCTGTTTGTATTGAGTGAATGTGAAACACAGATAGTGTGCAGTAATTGAGGAAGAATACAAGAAATACCTAGGGCATATTTCATCAACTTGAAAAATTTATTTTATCTCATACTTCACATAATGGAAATATTATTTGTAATATGAATGTTTCATAATTTTTAAGCATTTTAGGTCTAGGAAATACAAAGAAATACAAAAATATTTATGCTAGAAGAGATGTAGAAACCATGACAATGAAATACAGTGTGAGGTCTAGATTGTATCTTGAGGCAGTAGATAAAATAAGTGATTAGTGGAGAATCTCAAATTTTGGGTAAAACTCACAGCTGTTTTAATTTATATCCATGTTGATTTTCTTGGGTTGATTTATGCTAGATTTCTGTCAACATTAGGAAAACTGGTCAAAGAATGGGCAATACAGCACTCTGGACCATTTTCTTGAAGCCCGAAGTTATTCCAAAATAAGAAGCTTAGAAAGCCTATTATCAGCTTTGATCTATAAATAGACACAAGTAATCCTAAAGCTCAGCATGATTGTCAGTGTTCACCTCGGATAAATACAGAAGACTCTAATCCTGAAATCTCCAAGCCTCTATACTCAGCAATCATAGTATTCAAGAGAGCAAACCACACTGTAATGTGGTGACCATAATATTTCCTGAAATAGTAATTATGAGCATTGCCAAATCATGCACTGTTAAAAATACGGAAAATGAAGAGAGGATCTGTATCACTTAGTGACTCTTCATGCAAAAATCATGTCATTAATGTTTTTTGTGTTCAAATGAATAGCCTGCTATTTTGGGACATGTGCTAAAATAGATATAAATGGTTGTTTTCTAAAATTCAACGAGTCATTTAAACTGCAATCCAAATACATATGTCAATATGACATTAGAATTAGAAATGATCAGATAGTTCAGTTTGCTTTACCTGAAACTGTGTGGTCCTTAGAGTCTCTGGTTATTTTTATCCTTGCATGAGGAAAGATGTAGTGCATTGTCTTGCCATTCATCTGCAGAATCTAGGACATAGAAGGGATTCGGTAAAAAAAATAAGTAATAAAAACCCTTGAAATACATTATGCAGAACTACACTTGCTCAATTCAAAGCACACCAATTACATCAATGAAAATATACCAGAAGATTCTTGAGTGATGGCAATTGAAGAATTTACACTCATACTGCATAATGATTAAATCAGTTTCTGAGTTCATTATGATGCTTCATTTATAATCAATCACTCTTGAAGACTGACTTGTCTTATTTGGGAAATCAATGTGCATGTATATCTGGTATTTAAGGATGTTTCTGACTACAGTGATATGTACTCATTATTGATAACAATGAATATATTGAGAAAATCCAGCCCTTGATTTTGCACTGGAAAGTTAGGAAATGGAAAGGCATTCTTAACTTTAAGTAATTATGTGGAATTAGAGGAGAAATCTCAGAATATCCCCTCTCGTCACATCTCCATCACCCTGACTAGGTCGGTGCTAGATTTAAGGTGCTTGAATTTTATTGTGAAATTCCACTGAGGACATCTACTAGATTCTAGTTCAGAATAGTTCTGTCTAAATGAATAAAGACTTTGTTCATGCAAATGCTCCCTGATTCTGTCTTTATATTCAAAGGTTATGTTGCTGATGGAGATATTTCTTATTTCTAAAGCAGAAGGAGCAACACTAAAGCTACTCTTGTGTGTGTGGCTCCCACACTATCACACTAGTGGACTTTGGTTTTTTTTTGGGGGGGGGGTAGGTTGTTTTTGTTTGTTAATTTATTCTATGTGTCTTTTACATCATGTATCTTGATCCAATTCATTTCCCAGTTACTTTGCATCAACCCTCAGCCTCTGCACCCCTCATAAAACAAGACAAAATTTAACAAAAAAGGAAAAAAAGATAAAAGAAAAAAATTAAAAATCTCATCATAGAAGCTGCATTGTGACATAGTGAGTCTTGCCATAAACTCCTTTGTCCACATATATTTATTTGCCAATTTTCATTGCAAAAAGTCATTGGTCTGGTTTGAGGCCTCTGGAAACTACTACACTATTGGTGCTGGGTCCTACTAGGTCTCTTCCTGGGTATCCTATTGTTGATATTATTCCTTAAAATTGGTGTACACCATCTCACTCTTATTCCAATGATTTTATGACATCATGTATATTTAATGACAATTTAAGTCATTTACTCAATTGGTCAAAATAAACTAAGACAACACTATTTTGCATTTAGGGTTTCTGATTTCTAGATTCTACTGTAGATATAATCATAATGCATAGACTGCATTTTGCAAGAATAGGCAAGCTTCCTAATGTGTTCATTAGAGTTTTTAGCAGTAAATTGTTATCACATTTTAATCAATATCTGTGATGTTAGGATACTGAATATCTTCATTTCCATGACTGTTTCCTTAGAGTGTCTCCACACAATTCTACAATTTTTAAGACTTTGCAACCAGCATCATGAGTTCACTTACTAGAATATTAAACTTTTATAGTTATGATTGGTATGAATGAGCCAATAGACAGCAGAATCACAATTCAAGGCAAATACCGACAGAGCCTTCTGGAAAATAGACTTATAAGCCATCTGATTTTTGTTTGTTTGTTGGTTTGTTTGTTTTGTATCAAATCAATATTATCAAGAGCATACCAAGGGACACCAGGAAGTTAAGTGATGCACCAAGGTGCTAGACTCTGCTGTTAATGGTCTTCTAATGATTCTACATCAACAAGATTGTCACCTGCATGTATACCAGAAAATGCAGTGTTCTTTCCTAACCACAAATATTTTCATGGGCCCAGTCTACATATTCATAAAGTAATTAAATTTGTATTAGCATAGCTTTATTTACACATTCATCCTCTTTGATTTGCACAAATGCTTAATATAGGGAACAGATGTTGGCCTGTTTCCCCACACTATACTGGACATTGCACACTTACATATCAGGGTGTGTAGGGCAGAGAGCTGCTATGTTATATGTGATCATGATCAAAGACATGACACAGTTTATACCAGAGCATAAGGGAAAAAGACTTTCTCCAGTTTTGTAGCAAGATGTCCTATTGCATGAGGGGGCTTATTTATGATAATCTGAATGACCAGTATGCTTAGCAAAGTAACCAGAGTCTAGAGAGAGAAAACAATGTTCAGCTACAAATATACGAAAGAGCATGGCCCCTTCAGAGGAGGTTTATATACCGAAGGCAGGAGCTTCATAGGGTTTGCAGATGACATGCACTTTACTTGACAGTGGGGAATATTGTTATAGCCAATATATAGTGACTTACTTTTGCAACTATCATGTAAAGGATATCGATCCTCTTTATAAAGAAAAACCTTAAAAATAAATAAGATTACATAGTCTATTTATTTCACAAAGATCATTTGGATTTCTCTTGAAAAGTACAAACATTTGAAAGGAAACAAATACTGCTTTGTTAAATTTGTAGTTAATATGACTGTAAATCTAATACTTTTTTTCAGAAATAATCCTGTATCCATGTAGTGCTTTGTGTATAAATTTTAACAGAAGACAAATTCATGTTTGAATTAGTCAATTGGATTTTATCCTCTTTCCCCCAGAGCACATCATGAGAATAATTTCTTGTTCAGGTTTTAAGTAACAGCATCCTCATTTATTAGTATCAAGAGCTAAGTATTACCTTTTATTATCAGATATACAAGGAAGTAAATAAAACGAAAATGCCTATAGGCCAAATAAAGTTCTTGATTTAAAGGAGAAAACAGTATTTGAGGTTAAATATCAATACAGGAAAGCATAAACTTAACATGTAATTAAACTTTGTAATGCTATATATTTAAGGCATATGCTATCTTCTATATAGAATTCATTTAGAAAACATATAAAGTAAGACACATTACTGGCATAAAAATCAACATGTCTGTTACTTGTTGAAAAGAGGCTATGATTCAGAATGGGCATGCAAGTTTCTGGGGTAGGCTATATTCCCTGTCTTGGCTATTGGGAGTACTTGTATGGCTGTTAACTTTATAGTAGTTGATAATTTTATGTGTTTGTCCTTTTGATCATTACATATTATTTTATAATTCAGTGGATATTAATGCAAAGGTTCATTTGAAAATGTAAGACTTCTATTAGCAATAAAATACATTATGATTGTTACATTCATTAACAAGGATCTTTATGCTTCTGTTTTTTGAACTAGCCAGAATTTTATGAAACAATCTTCAATAAACCCTTCCTGCTTTGTTTTTGCATTACACTAGTCTGTAACTACATATTTAAGATATGATGCACTATGTCCTCAGTCAAAGTTACTGATTTGTATATGTCAATATCATAAAATTAAAAGTAAAATGTCATTTGCAATACATATATTTCATCTAAGTAGAACAGAACATAATTTTCAAAATTTAAAGGAATAGATACAGATGACCTCACTATATTCTCAAATAACATTAGGTAATAATTTAATTGAAGAACTCTTGAGTATCCAGGGAACAGTATTTGATGGCAAGGGGAATTTTAGACTTGTGGTTTCTATAGCAGGTGTTATTATGATTTTGTTAACATATTTAACATTCCATTGACTTTGTCCAGGCTTTTAGGGAGTACTAAGCTACAGAGACCCAGATGGCCAATAAATAATAATTATATTTGTTTCATTATTGTGGACATTCCAAGCTAAATCTTTATGATAAGAGTTGAAACATAACTATAAATACAATGTTAAGAGCAACAAGAAGATAAAATTCAATACAATCTATGTTAAAATACAAAATAAAGAAAAGTATGTAAACATTTAGTCAATATAACCCTAAACAAGAGTGTGTTAAAAACAAGAAAAGGGAGTGTTTACTCACATATATCTATACTGCACAATGTTCTTGCAACCTCTTCATTAGCCCATGAATTTTCCTTTTATTCAGTACCAGAGATGGTTTATCCATACAATAATCATCTATTGCATGAATGAATCATTCAAATTGTCCAGTAGAAGCATCAAAATGTCCATCAAATTAATAAAATAAAGTACTTTCTTCATTAAATTACTGAAAGGAAACAATCTTGAACTTGATTGGCAAATATTTAGGTTAACAGACTCATCTATTTTAGAACCAAATCTTTTTGCTAACAAGTTCAAGAGACTATAAAATTTCACACTTACTTGCTCTTGATGTTGACTGAGGGGTCTAGAGTGAACCAATCTTTCTGGCAGTTTCCGGTCCAGACCATGGCCATTTTCCAACCGAGACTCCCTGGGTTTATCAAACCAATCCGTTTCCTCCCGACGTAAGTGATAGGCTTTGGAGACCAAGGAAACATCATACATTGCAACCGCAACTAATACAGGTGATAGAGGGAAGCAAATGGTCTGCAGTATTAGCATGCATTGGGCTTATTGACCATAGCATGCATTTCAGACATAACTCCCATCAGAGCTAGAAACGTTTCCAATAGTATCTACAGATTTTCATACAACAGAATAATCTAAAGAAAAAGAGGCACATGAATGCACAACATCTCATAGTAAAATAAAACAACACAAAATTACATTTTAAATCAGTATAAATGAAATTTCGATGACAAATCAATCAATCAATAAAAGTATATAAGAATAATTTTGGTCAACTTAAGTTCATCAGTTCCCACTTAGAAACCTTACCCTACAACCCACCATGTATGACCGAAAGTCAACAGGAAAGGCACTATGTGCACATGCTGTGTTTCTTAACTTTCCACTTTTGTATAATCAAGCAGCCACATATGGCTTCTGGTTTTAACACCAAGTGAATATATATTTTTGAAAGTATAACATTTCTTTGACAATCATAAGTAAACAAAAGCATTTAATGCTAAGATACCCTATATTTCATTGCTAGAAATACATATACTACAAGATCATTATAGCTTAATAATAAAAACATATCTAAAATTGGTATGTATGTGAGAATCTTTAATATAAATAAAATTATAATTATCTGAATTTTAACACTAAATAAGACATTTGACAATTACTTTTTATTAACTTACCAATATGATAAAACTTGATAGTATATTTTGCAATTTTAATCACATTTAAAGCATTCAAATACAAATTTAAAAATTTCACCTAGTTATATCAGTACTTTCCAGGTTTCTTTAGGGTATTGCAAAGTGACTAAAACTTACATTTTACTGAATGGCTAATACTGGACTTAGCATAAATTGCTTCTTCTTTACATTCCTTAGCTATGTTCTTACCCCACCTCAGTTAATAGCCTTCGGAAACAATATATTGTAGTTTCTCAAATGGCAATGAAAGAACCTGTTCCCTTGCTCAACCTGATACATCATGATTTCAATATATTATTTTCTTGAAATGGCAGCTTCTAAAATGTCACAGATTGAGCTCTTCTCTCTATCTTGTTTAAGGTAGCTTTTGTGTCTACTTTATCCTTAAGAATTTCTCCAGAGACTGCCTTTTCCAGTATTTATTGGATGGTAGGGTTAGACAGTCAGTGTGTGCACCACTGCTCGGGTGCACATCTGTAGCCTTGCACACCACTGGCCCTCAGTCACACAACCTCTCCCATGTAAACATGGATTGAGGGACAACATAGCACTGTTTCACCAATTTCAGGCCTGATGCTTGGATTGTGGCTACATATACTCTTAACCGATTTGCCTATTAGACTAGTAGTTACTTGAAGAGGAAATTAATATCTCTTTTGTTATTTTCTCCTCTTGGAATTTTTTCCTCCATCTTATTTGGAGCATAGTGTTTAATAAATTTTTGTGTTAAGCATAGAGTTATTTGTCATCATCAAAAGAAAGAAGTTAAATATCATAATTATGATAGTTTTAGATAAATAACTTGTCCTTATACCTAATTTATAGATATTCAATATTTTTTCACAGTCTACTGGATAATTATTTTGATAAACCACAGTACTAATTTGAAGCTGAGTGAATAAATTTACAAAATTATTCAGTATAACAACTACTTGATAAATAAAAAAATAAACAAGAGAGTCATCAGTCTGTGAACTTAGTAGATTATATTTAATCTCCCTTAGGTGAAAATAATTTTGTATAGGTATTACATATATTTATCATTCATTTTTAAGTTTTTTTTAAAAAAAGAAAGTAATGATTCATCATGTTTTCAACATGTGGTTATTCTGAATAGTATAGACTTTCATTAGAATATTTAACTTCTCTAATTGCCTTTCAAATGCAACTGTTTAAATGTGTTTTAGGAGGTTTTAGATATTACAAATATGACAGAACCTCAACCTGATCCAGGATTTTGTCAGTTTATCTTTAATTCTGATGACCTGTTTTGATTTTTGTTATTTCTAATACTATTTCCATATGTAACTGAATGGAAAAGATATGCATCTTTTTTTTTATAGGATGCACAGTCAATCTAAGGCACCTGGATTGAGTGACTCTGTCTTCCTCATGAAGTGCCAGGTATGCAGGGTTATCTATTCCTAATAGCTTGTGTTTGATCTGCTGTAGTGGAACCACATTACAAATGAATTTTATAAAATGTAACATATATGTTCTATGCTGATGCAAATAATTTTCTTTGCTTTTATATCACTAGGAAACTTCATGTATTTGTATAAAATACAAGCAATGAAAATATGTAGCATTTTATTGTGCATGTATTTTAAAGATATCCAGTACAATGCAATCACAAAGTTACTAACATAATTCAATTTGTTATAGCCATGTGTCTAATTCTGTATTGATATTCTTTATTAGTGAATGAGTTTTGTCTACTTCATTTTAAAATATATTTTAGTTCTTAAATTTCCCTCCAATTGTTTTTTCAGTTGGGTACAATCTTTATTCGCCTTACTACTGTGTAGGGTATGTGCTATCTTATCATGTTGGCATCAAACAAGAATTCAGTCAGTGATTACTGCTATACACAAAATTCTAAAAATAAAAAGGACTTGGTTAATTTAATTTGTGTGGAATCAAATAAATGCCCCATTTGGGACTCGTTACAAACATTTACATCTCTAACACCAAGTTAAAGACACATTTCTGAGGAATAACCCCATTTGTCAAAATCTTTCTAGGTAACTGTCACCTTTGTGCACATATCCTTTAGGTATTGAGTTGCTCTGTAATTCCAAGAGTTCTTGATTTATTTTTACAGATATGGCCATTGAATGGCTTCTTACTCCTTTTCACAGTCATTCTACATGTATACAATGAGTATCAAATATGTACTAGACTAAAAGAACAACTGTTTCCACATAGTGTCATAATTCCAGGTAAGCTAAGTGGATTAATTAAAATATTAGCCTAGTACAGATATACACAAATGAAATGTTTTACTCAAATAACAAACTGTCAATAAAAATGGTCAACCAATCACCTGTAATGAGAAAAAACAGGTTTGAAAGAAACTTGGTGATCAGAACTTCATGAGGAACATAAATGGTTCTTTTACCTCAGGCCCACAGACCTCCCTCTTCAGTTCATCAAACAGTCTATATTTCAGTTTCTAAAATCATATCTGTGTCTACATACAGAATAAAAAAAGAAAATGCTCTTTATGAAAACACATTTTAATGTGAGTTTTTAACTGAGCAAGCTAAATACAAATGGGAGGATATTCACATCAGTTTGGTATTTTTTTTTAGTATCCAGATTAATGAAATAATATTTTTATGTGTTTAGACATGTTTTATTTCCAGAGCTTCAGCCCCACATATATTCAAACACAAACCAATATACAGGATGGGTACAGTGGCTCATGTCTTTGATACAAGCACTTATGGGCCTGAGATAGGCAGGTCACCATAAATCTGAAGCTAGTCTGACCTGTATAATGAGTTCCACGCCTGCATGGGCTACAGAATAGGATCTATCTAAAAAATTTAATAAAATAAATAAAAATATATATCTAACATCATAGACTTCACAAAATAATTTTGAAAATCTTTATATTTCTATAAGAATTTCCACTCTAAAGCAACTTTAGTACAGTATGTACTTGCTCAACCAAGAAAGTAGCAAGACACTTTGGGGCCAAAAGGAAAGGCAAGGAAATGGCAAAGGGGTACAGCAGGAAGGACTAGACTCCAGGGCACATCAGGAGGCCAGACTCCAGACAGCTACACCTGCAAAAGCAGTCCATGTATTTCTTCAGTTTGAACAGAATGTTTTATATATACTGAAAAATTATTTTAATATCTTAGAGTTAAACTTTCTAATGTATAACAATAAATGTACAAAATTGTCAGTAATAATTTTCATAATAAAGGAGGATGAAACACATCTATTCAATGAGAATGATAAAATTCTACATTATACTAATGTCAAGGTGTTGCAAAAGCTCTCCGCAACAGAACAAGCTCTGATGAAGCAAACACTCATCTCCATTCAATGTAGAATCAAATACTATTACTGAATGGCTCTAACCCTTAGTGATTTTAGTAAAATTTATTAAATATGTCAAAATATATTTTTGAAGTGGAAAGAACCATACAATGAAAATCTTCCCAATTATATATTTTAAGGATGACCATATTTTATTGATAGAATTATGTAATATTTGTTTAAAAATGATACACAAAACAAATCAAGCCAACAATCAAGAAACAGACTAAAATAATAAACTAAAAATAATCAAAGAGAAACATGCCACTGAATCTACATACAAGAAGTATACATACAAGAAATAAAACGGAAATAAACATGCACAAGTTGCACCAAGAAAGATGAACTGCATCCTTGGAGAAAGAAAATCAAACATGCAGAAAGGTACGAGTTTGAGTTTTGAGAGTAACACGGTAGTTTGAGGCCCCATTTACCTTCACTGTCAGACATAGCATGTTGGAAGTCATCCATGATGAATGCTATGTCACGGTCATACCCCCGTGTCCGTGACTCTTCTCTCATGTGTTGCTGAACTTCGGGCAATGAGTGACTTGATCCAAACTGATCCCTTGTGTCTGCAGATATGGGGGGCAAAGGTCCAGCTGCAGCCCTGGCCATTCCCATTGGTTGGCCAACAGGACTGAGTGGACTTTCTTCTTCTGAATTTTGGGCCACAATTGGTATTCTTCCTCTACTTTGGCTGATTGGTAAGCTGGTGGGCTTAGTTCTGGAAGAAGATGATGAATGGCCAAAGGAGACATCAAGAGCTTCAGCCTCTTGAGCTTTCAGTCTTAGCGATGAGCTGGAAGATTCCCTCTTAATGGATAAATCAAGCCCATAGACAGAGGAAGGTCTAGAGGAAGGTCTGGACCTGCTCCCACTACTGTATGGCTTATCTGCTTCATCCTGGAGTGCTGACCTGATGGTATTTCCTAATGTGCCTAATCCTGACCCAAGTGATGAGCCCATAAATTTTTGTTGATCTGTAATATTTTTTCTGAGGCCAAATGTTATATCATCTTGAAGAAGCCTTGCCCTAGAAGAAATGCCACCAATAGATGAAGTGCTGGAAGTCATATAACTTGGATAATCAGGTTCAAGATCTCTACTTTCTTGAATAGGTGAAAACTTTGACATTTTAGGGTCAATTAATGATTTCTTGTGCTTCGATTGCTTTTGGTAAAGTATGGCTGCTGGTAATTGTTTGGCTGCTTGCTTTTCAAGGGTGAGTCTACTGATGCTATACTTCTCAGACTTGGGAAAGTGTCTATAGCCAGTATCAGCATGGTAATAATGTGAAAGACCAGCAAGGTGATCTAGGCTCTCCGTCCCTCTACGGAATTCTTGCTTAATCTGCTGTTTCAGAAGCTTTAACTCATACGGGTCCTCCATCGGGTCCTCCTCCGCTTTCACATAGCTATGCAGTCTTGAGGAAGTCTGCAAAGGTGCCAGGAAATCTGTTACTTCCTGAGACCGCCGTGTCTCAGTGGTTCTAAGGAGACGGTCTGTTTTGGATAGATCTTTTTCATGAAGACTAAATGCTGTGCTCAGTGCTGCTGTCCCTTTGGTGATCTCTCCAATGTCATCTATTAGGACATAATTCCTTGAAGTGTGGTGGTCGATGTCTGCATAGAAAGAGTCTGCAGATATGCTTGATATTGGACTGCTCACCATGCTGCTTCTTTCCTCCAAACCTATTCTCAAATCCAAACTATTGTACTTGCTCCCAAGATGGGAGACAGCATACGTATTATCAGAAGAAACAGGAGCGATCATCAGGGGTTGGTTGCGAATCACTTCATAGTTGGAAGTTATCTTAGGTTCCAAATACAGTGTTGTTTGCCGAGGCTTCTGTTGTATCACCATCATCTGTGATGGTAGTTGGTACGATGTTTGTGGACTCGGAGTAGGTTGAGCTTGAGGTGTGAAGGACATGGTTGCCACCGCTTGGAAGGTTGGTTGAGTCTGGTAAGGTGAGACTTGCTGATGGTACAATGTCTGCTGTTGGAAATGAGATTGTTGAGTATACGGGGTGGGTGCTTGGGTGGGAAGAGCAGGCGATGAGTACTGGTATTGTGTGTAAGGACTGGTTGGAGGAACCAGCTGAGCTTCGGTTTGCGTTTGTGGTGGTATGAACTGGCTGAATTCAGTTTGAGGAGCTGTCCTTGGTCGCTCAATGCCATGCTGACTTTCTATTCGGCTTGGTCTGGTGCTGCTGACCTCACTGTCTGACATATAATCGCGGTCCTCCGCTACCCCCTGCAGGTAAGCACGCTCTCTCTTTTCTCTCTCCTTCAGTAATGCTTCTTTTCTCCTGTTGATTCCCATTTCCAGATACCGCAGCTTGGCATCGATCTCCTTTTCTTCTTCATCAAGTTCTGCTTGCTTCTTTCTAAGCTTGGCAGACTCCCTTTCCACGAGGTCAAGCTCTCGGTCTATGTCCTGGAGAATCTTGGCTCTAGCCATGGTATTGGTTCTGCATATTCTTCTCCTGGATGCAGTGCCCATTGTGCTGTAGGTCGGCTGTGTTCCGGTGGATGCCTCCTCAGGAGGGGGATTTGGCAGTGTTCTCTTCACTTTTTTCTGGGACCCAGAAGCGGTTGTGGTTTGGGAACCTTTAGTCTACAATCAAGTAAACAAAACATAGTATTTTACTATCAAATAAGAACATAAAGGCCAAAAACAAACTATATAAATTCCACTTGAGTGTTACACTGCAGTATTATAGCATAGCAAAATCAAAATTTCACCTGTATTTCAAAGGTTGATCACAAATCAGTGAAATTTTTTCTTTGTAAATTAATTTATAATCATAATGTCTGTAACATTTGAGGGGAGTATTTAACTCAGGGCAAACTCTTATGCAAGCTCACATTTTAGTTTCGCTCTTAGAAGAACTCTTTGCACACTTATTTTCAATTCAAGTTATTAAAAATAAGATTGCTTACTTAATGTATGCTCGATGTAACTGTGTTGCTCATCTGAAATGCCATATACATTTGTTGGAGATTTATGTCTTACTTTTTTGTTTCACCTTGTACATATGTCACAATTGCCAATATTTCCACAATTATTTGGATTCCCATGCCATTTAAATTTTGGTATTCTTTAGCAACTCTACCTTCTTCCAAGTGTTTTTTTTTTTTAATCAACTTTATAAAAGCAAAAATAATTGACTGCAATAAAAGTTTATTGGAGCTAGTTTCAATCAGGTAAAGCAATAAATTTTTAGAATAACAAGTGAAGTACTTTTTGTTTTATTTCACTAATTTGACATAAACTTGTTTTCTGATAGGGGGAGGCCTTGAGAATTATAAAATTAGAGACATGAAAGACCATTGTATAGTTACAATACCCTGATGCTCTTAAAGCTGTCTGTGTGTTAAACAGCAGCATGCTCAAGCTGGAGCATAGTCTCCGATGTTCTCTTCCATTTCTTTAGAAGATGCCATTTTCCTTTCTCTCTTCAGCAATCCAAAGGCAATTCCTACCTACCCTTCAGTCATCAAATACATAGGACATGAATAGATGATACACGTCTCTATGAGCTTTGGAAATAAAATCTCATTTCCTTATTTATTGTCATAATGATTATAAATTAGTCCTTATTAACTAGGTCGTATTTGTCTAGGCCCCTGTACTTTTGGTGCTTTCAAACATCATTTCATCTTTTGTTTTTTTTTTTAAAATTAAGAATTTTTTTATTCATTTTGCATAACAATCACAGATCCACCTCTTCCCTCCTCCCATCCCTCCAGCCTCTCCCCACCACCACCCATTTTTCAATCAAGTCCACTCATTCATTTGTTTATCCCTTTGGGGAAAACGTTAGCTCTCAATGTGCTGACCTTGACATAAATGTAATGATTGTCAGCACAGTACTCATTCTTTTATCTACTGGAATATTGAGATAGAAGTTGTGTCTTTAAAGATTCATAAAGACTTCTAAAAGCATACTTTTCCTTCAAGTAAGCAAAAATTGAGTCTAATGTTCCAAGTCCAGGCTTGCTATATTCTAATATGTCAGACAGCAAGAACCTTGATCTTGGAAAAGAGAGTAGGTCATGTTCTGAATGTGTTAGGTTAGGGAAGGTAAGCACTGAAGGTTATACTGTCTAACAAGGACAAAAAATTGTTTTCTTGAACACTTTTTTCTTACATACTGGTGTTGCAATACTGAGTCAGAGGGAGTTGTCAGAATGAGTCATCCTTTCTGCCTTGTAGATAGACAATAGCAATGGATAGGTCAATGTTTATTCACTTTTCATTCCTTAAACAAAAGATGGGATTATCTTCTTCGAATATAACTACCTTCAGTGTGCAATTTGAAAAGAACTGATTGTCATTTCTAAGTATAGCCTTGCCAAGGACTTCTTGAGCTTTTCACCACTGTTATGGTTTTTATAGAATATTGTTGCCACTGGTTACATTTAAACTGTTGGGAGAACATAAAGTAAGTCTTGTAGGAAAGTTACACAGGGATGAAAATGAGAAGTCATCTGGAAAATAAACAAGGTCATGGACTCCATACTACTCAGGGCACAAAACTATGTCAGTGAAGCAGCTTAGGATGTGATGGAAGGAAATGAAGGAGAAGTGAAACGTTGTGCTAAGTGAATAAGTCCTATCTGTTAAGTTTAGGTTTCTTTCATAAAATATGGAGGCCCACTGTCAAGACATCTGTTTTGTTTTTCATCAGAAGTAGGAATGTCTATTAAATTTTTGGTCTTCAATTTAAATGAATTCATAACATTATCAATATCTGAGAAACCAGTTTTGGGGTGCATGTCAGTTATGAATCATTGCTCTAAAGAAGACTGTTCAGGCTTATGGGAAACACCCACTGAGATGCCATTCTAGGGTGGGGGAAAACATAGCAGTAGATGGTTGAAAAAAGCCCAGAGGCCATAGATTATAAAGAATGAAGGAAGACATGGGGGGAATAAAATGGCCTTCAAGGTAAGTCCTACAACTTTACTAACTTGTTGAGTTTTCTGCATCATTTAGCTAACTCTGAAATAGGATCCTTTAGAGATTTTTCCTTCTACATTACACAATTTCCCCTTGTATTTTTGCCAATTTTATGAGATAGATTATTTCAACTACTCTGGTTCACAGATTTCTGGCAGATACACATATGTGCAGTGACTCTAAACTGTAAAATCATTAAATATGGAGATTTAAATTTAAGTGTGTATGGTTGAGTGTGTATTTGTTTTGGCACTGAATGGTATTCGAAGAGAGAAGAAACATTTTTTTTTCAAAAAGTTGAACAAGCTAAATTTATGCAACAACTATTGTTTAAAGTCATAAATGCCAGAACAAAATTATTCAATAATTATATATATGACAAAACTCAGTTTTAAAATCTCTTCCAAGAGTTGCTATACATAATTATAGGATGGGATGAGACAGAGGAGTTTGAACTACTCAAAGCCCAGTACGGTGACATCTGCTTGGTGCCCTGGCATCTTGGAGACTGAAGCACAAGAATCGTGAGTTTGGGAACAACACAAACCAAAGCTACAATGACAAAAAACCTTCTGCCTATAAAAACATCACACACTGGAAAGCTTTTTTTAGGAAATTGTATGAAGAAATTACTTCATGAGTTTAGCATGACTTGATCATTACACATTACACAAGATGCTTACATGTGCAGTTTTTATGTTTCTGTTTCAGTTAAAAATAAATACAAATCGCCGGGCGGTGGTGGCGCACGCCTTTAATCCCAGCACTCAGGAGGCAGAGGCAGGCGGATCTCTGTGAGTTCGAGGCCAGCCTGGACTACCAAGTGAGTTCCAGGAAAGGCACAAAGCTACACAGAGAAACCCTGTCTCGGAAAAAAAAAAATAAATAAATAAATACAAATCAAATTACAGGGTAGAGGAGAAACATTGTTGTGTACAGTACTTGCCATGAAAGCATGAGGATCTGAACTTGAACTCTGAGAAACTAAATAAAAAGCTGCTCATGAGCAAGAGCTTATAACCTAAGCATCGAGGAAACAGAGACAGGTGAACCCCCGGGTCAGTGGGGTTTCCTGGCAAACCACTCTAGCTGGGTCAGTGAGCTCTAGGTTCTGCAAGAGAGCTTGCTTAACAAATAAGATGAAGAGTAACTGGGAACACATACAACGTTGACCTGTAGCCTACACACACACACGCACACGCACACGCACACATACACTACACTGTTGCACTACTACTTTCTTGGCTAGCTCTTGGTGTCAATATCTGAGATGTAAAGGTGAACTATCATTATATCATTTGAAAGACAAGGCAATATATGTCTCATTTTATAAACATATAAATAAATATTTATCATGATAGTTATACTGTGTCTTGACTTTGCAGGTTTGTTTTCTCTGTTAAAGAGGAGAGATTTCTATGAAGTGCTTTTTTTCTTTTAAAAGACAGAGCGGATTTATGTTAAACACTACAAGTCAACCAAAACTGCTGATAAACAAGACATTTTGAGAATGTAAAGGTAGAATTTTCTAGAGAAAACATACTCTCTTTTATGTTGGTCCATGTAACATGCCAGGAGGTGAGTTAAAAGATCATATAGAGTATTGGGCCCCAAAATAAAGTTTTATTATCAGTTTGGGAAAGGAAAATATAACAGATATAACAAATTCAGGGTCAAAAATGGATGAGTTTTAAGCAGGTATATATATATATATATATATATATATATATATATATATATATATATATATATATTCTATTGGAGGGAAATGTATAAAGTACAAATTTTCAGGGAAATGGCAAGGATCATCTGGCTTCAGTATCAGCTGGTAATGCAACAGGTCCTATGAGTAGAATCGGATCCAGTGACTTTTTGATACAAGCTTGGAGAGGAAAACTGGAAAAATAAATAAATGAATGGGGAACTACAATATAAAACTTCGAAACCTGTGTTTATATTTAAATCTCAAATCCTCTATGTCATTCTCTTTCAGGCTGCAAAGGTAACCCCGGTTATTACATCAAGGTTAAGTTACCCACCCAGGAACATATGAAATGCAGGGCGAACCATCAGAGTGTCAGTATTCAGTCACTGGCTCTGGCTTGTGATATTTGTCCACTGGGTAGTAATCAGTGTGGCTTTGTCTAATTCCCTTCAGTGACCATGCAGCTATCAGAGCAGATAACACAAAGGCCATAGACATCATCTACCAGTGCTTCAGCAGGACATTCAATGTCTTCCCAAGAGCGTCACCAAAATCGTTTTGGCCATAAGAATGAAAAATAGTAATGTGATCTATTTGGTACATAAGCAGATCATGGCTATTCATGGTCTGGCACACACATTACATGCACATATATAATTAGCCAATGTTACTTATCCTTCTTACTAATCTATTGGGATCAGATGTTTCTCTGCACATATTTATACCTATGGCCTTTATCTACCACACATAATATAAAAATTAATGTTGTTGTGTATTACCAATCATCTCCTCAAGCAGCCTTTAGCTAATACTCACAGATATTAGGAAATGTTCTCAAGGAGATATCATTATTCTATTATGATTAAATCTATCTCCTAATGTGGAAAGGGCTACTCTTTGCATGTATCTCACACTGCCTTAGTCTGAGTGGGAAAACATATTTCAAAAACAAAATAAAACAAACAAACAACAAAAACCCGTTCCTAGAATGGTGCCTTGAAAAGACATGGGTAAGTTAAACTACTCAAGAAAAAAGTCTATGTTACAGTAATAATTTGATAAAATAAACCAAGAATGTACTAGATTATATTGCCTCATTATCAATTTGCCCCATGAAAGTAAAATAAGTTCACCTCTTCCGATTATCTTTCCCAAGAGTGGGCTGCTACAATGTAAGATCACCCATCTGCTTAGGCCTTCTTAGGCCTGCTTAAAAGAAATCCTCTTCTTCCTCCTCATCTTTCTCCTCCTCTTATCTTGTTTTGCTATGATGTTGACCATTGAGGTCCTTACCAGTGATTAGACTGACATGGGCTGATCTAGGGCTATTTGTTACAGCAACAAGATGCCTCTTAAAATTCCTTGGAAACTTTCCACTACTGCAGTAACTATGACAAATAATATGAAAGAAACTTCACTCTGACTGAAAACTTGAAAGATTCTATATTTCATTAAAGACTATTACTAAGTTTAAAAGAATAATTAGTTATGTAACAAATACACATTAAAACCCTAATATTGTACTTATTTAGTTTGTAAAATTAAATGTTGGAATTACTGAGTGAGATCAGTTGTACAGCTAAAGTTAATTTTAAAGTCAGGAAGCCCCAGCCTTAAAAAATAACATAAGAAACAAAAAGAACAAAAATGCATCTGAAATCTAACGGGAATTAAAAAAAAAATAGTTGGGAACATTGTAACAGACAGTAAACACTTAAATGTTGCTCATTATACTAAAGACTGAGATTGTAATGATAAGTAAGATGTGATCTGTACCCTTTATTTTGGAAAATATACAGAACTGAAGAACAGAAATCACTCTGAGGTCATTTCTTCCTTTCTACTTTAGTCTTCCAAATTTGGAAATTCTATTCATTTTGAATATGAGAATAAGCCTTTTTTTCTTGTAATCTTGCTAAAAAATAATTAATACATTCTTCTAATCTCTGACCTTATTTTTCTCAGGTCTGGATACAAAAAAAAATTATAAATCCTCATGTCTCTAAATCATTAGTCAAAAAGTGGAAATGTGTGGCATTTTGCCTCCTCCAAACAAGGTATCTATATAAAACATAAGCCTGGGCCACCATGTTCATTTAGCTTTGATATGTTAGGAAATGATGGTGAAGTTGTAGGTAAGCATAGGGATATACAGAAGGAAATGAATACATATTATACTTCCTTCCAATTAAATTGATTGCAAGCAGAATTAACTCAAATGTCAATGGAAACACCAAGATGCTATCCTGTATCCACAGCTCTCCATCTCTAACAAGACTCAACAGTTTTGAGACAAAATAGCAGTCGAATATAAAAACAGACAAGAGCATGTCCTCCACTGTATGCCATTAATTAAGCGTTCACAGAAAACCTTTATCTTCCTCTCAGTCCTCCACTCCCACGGGTTTAATGGAAGGGAAACACTAAAATTCTACATGTAGAAAAATGCTTAAATACTGTTGAGATTCTCAAATCCATACACCCTGCAACAGGGTACAGTGTCTTGCTTCATATATATGTCTTACTCCTGATATATATATATATATATATATATATATATATATATATATTATATATTTAACACACACATATGTATTTCATATCTTTTCAACTACAGTGCTGTAGCCCATATGAGTGACTGATTCCATGGTCAAAATACTAGAAAAACAGTACTAGGATAATGGGAATATCTTCAAATTATAGGAAAAATCAGATACTTGATAAAATCTTGAATGTGTACTGCTGACAGGGAGAGTTTATCCTTTGGAAATGGAACTGAAATTGGCCAGAGGATAGTTTAATTGAAAGAGTCTGGGGGCAATGATAAAAGTAAAATAATAATAACTTATAACGTGTGAGAAGCTAAATTATAGTACTCTGGTAGTATTAAAAGGGTGAAAACCAAGCACTAGAACACACTTCAAAGTCTCACAAGTTGTTTACGTTCGGACAGACTGAAGATGCACTCAGTATTCAGCCAGTCACCCTGAAGCTGTCCCTTGTTGCACCTTATGTCCCAGTTTGCTTTGTTTTCTTGCTGAAAGTCGTTGCTCTTGGGCTGAGCAGCCAAGCAGAAAACGAGTTTCTACCTCACTGGACAGAGTATGAGAGACGCTAGTCTTTGTGACATTTATTACTTTATATTATCTGGAAAGTCCCAAAGAGATGAATTTCTTCTTTCTCCAAATCTGTATAAAGTATTTTTTAAAGTGCTCTTGGAACTTTTATTAAGGTGATGCATCCACATACATTTGTGTTTCTCCCTTCTCTCCCTCTCTCCCTTCTTCCCTTCTATTGACTCAGATGTCTTCATCATAATGAAGAAAACAGTATAGATGCTGTTCCTAAGGATTTTGTGTAATCCAACAGCCATATTAAGTTTCTTTTTCCTATGACTTTCTTCTCAACTGCTTTGTTCTATTATCACACCCATAAGCAGGGTTCCACAGAACATTGACATTCCATAACTGATGTTAAAATGGTATTTTACTATGAGTGCTTGAGTAGAAGGTCAAATCCTTCTGAAATCATGATGACCAATGATAAAACCTTTAAGAAAATAAGGATGGAGTATCTACAGCCTGTTTTTAACTGCCATTTAAAGCAACAAAAAATAACCCGCAACAAAATGGCATGAAGCTGTTATCACATATACAATCTTCAAGACTAATTCTTTACTGTACATAAAATAATTATTTGTTTTTGCATCAGTATATTAGTTATCCCTCTACTGACAAGCAGTGTTTATGTTTTCTATAGTAATCTTTGCAAAAGCTCCTGCTTTTAAACTGAAGGGAACTTGGCTCATCTAGTGTTTTATAATTTTTTCACTGGTCATGAACTGTTTTCTAGAAGGTTTCCCTCCTTTAGGCCATCTCTGAGAGGACAATTATCAGTAAGTCAACACTTTTCCTAATTCTCCAAGTTTCTTTACTGGTAGTCACATATCAACAGAAGTATTCTGCCAGGATTTCAAGGCTCTGTCACACACTGTTATAATGTTTTTCTGTCTGCTGTGGTAAAATATGTGGACAAAAGCAAGTTAAGGGAGAAATGGTATGACTCATAATTCAAGAGTATACTCCATGATTGTGCAGCAGTCAAAGCAGGAGGTGCTTGAATCATCCCCACAAGCATGCTTCGAGGCTGTCTTCTGGTGATTCTAGACTATCAAGCTGGTCATTAACATTAACCATCACAATCCATTCATCTTTTTAATTCTCCCTCCTCACCATATTCTCTCAAATATTATTTAATAAAAATGCTTTCCATTTCACTACCTGTTCGGTAAAGTACTGTACCTTTATAGATAACAATTAATAGAATTTATATTGCCATTCTCTTACATATATCTATCATATTGGGGTTTACACATCTTATATCTGCATTCAAGTGCATACCATATGAAATGACCATGTCACAATGGCTCATGTGTGAGAGGCTTGCTCCTTAGTTTGGCAATGAAGAGAGAGTGTGGAACTTAGTGTGGTGGGGTTAATGGAAAGTCCCTAGGTCTTTTGGGGATAGATTACTGGAAGGGGTTGTGGGACGGCAGCCTCTCTAGTGTCTTCTCTGCCCAGGTAATCTCTTCCTTTTGCATGGGTTCCTTATCAAACTAACTGAGTTCATTGCCATGCCCTTGAAGTTTCACAAACATGATATGAATAAGCCTCTATTCTTCATAAAGTAGACTCTTGGGATTTTGTTATGAATAGGAAGGCAGACAAAATTCAGTAAGACACCATATTGTAACTAGTACCTTCAAACCCAAGTTTAAGAAGTGAGGATAATGTTTATGCTTAAATACAAAACATTAGTTTATGTGATATGAATACTAAAAAAGGAGGTCAATCTAAACACATGTTTCAAATCTTTAAAAAAGGCAATTAAAGTTGAGTTTTATTCAACTTTGAGTTTTATTCAAAATTTGTTTATTTACCTTTGTGAAAACAGAGCTTATGTGAAAAAATTAGTTATTTCAAGTAGTATTTTTTTACGACTCTCAGGATGGGCAGGATAAATGTATGTTGGTTTCAATTAAAAAGATTTATAATTTAGAATATTATTGTGGAATAATATATACAGGTTTTATTTCTCATTTAAATAATGTTAAATGGTGGTGTGATTGATACACACTAAAGCTCAATATATTTCTTATATTTACTCTAAATATATGATAAACAAAATAATATCTTTGACAATTAAATTCACTGCCAATGAGAAAACATGTCTAAAAAGGTTAATGCAATCAGTGAAATTTACTATATTTTTGTTTTGTTTTTGTATTTTTGTTTTCTTGCTTTTGTTTGCTTTGTTTCATTTAGACAGGGTCACATTTAGCACAGGCTAGCTGCTAATTTTCTAATTAGCTGAGAGTTGCATAGAACTCTTGATCGTCCTGACTCTTTTCCCAAGTACATACATTACTAAGCCCAGTGTGATCTGGACAAATTTGTAAACTCTGAATGGAAAATCAGAAAAATATAAGTCATTTAAGAAACTGCTTAAAGAAAGAAAAACAAATTGGGTAAATTAAAATAGTTGAAAATGATGCAACAGAATGAATTGTCACACAAAACAGCTATTTTACACATAACACGGACAATGCGACACAATTCTGAAGTGGAGCAGTCAGGGCCGTTAGAAGCAACATGGAAAGATCATAATGTCACTGCTTGTGCATACCATCCACTGTGCCAGTGTCAGGAGGAGGCAGAGTCAGAGGCACCCATTTCCTCAGTGAGTCCACAGTTTACCCAGAGTAGTCACACTAGACTCAAAACACAAATGGGAGCAAAGCCCGAGGATACAGTGACTTTTCAGCTTGTCATTAACACAGGTTGTGTTATGGTCTAGGGGTTACCATTCTGAGAAAGAGTAGACAGACAACATATAAAATTCTGTGTTTTGAAAGCAAGGATTGGAATTATCAAAGATATAAAAGTGCCTAGAACAAAGCGACAAAACGTTTATATAATATTAGTTAACTAGGGAGAATGCATTGTTTTGAGAGCAATAACTAAAGATTAATACCAAAACTATATCAAAGAGTACTATGTATTCAATGTTACTAAGAGCTTAATATATATCTTATAAAATCTCCAACAGAATATCGAGAAGGAGTAATTTTAACTGTATGTTTCAGTTATATGTAACTTCAGGGACTTACACAACTTGGTCAAGATTACACCAATACTAGATAACAGAGATAATCCTCAGTCTATGTTTGTTTAACACTGTTGCTCAAGTACAATGTGATTTAAATAAACCTCAAATCTAAAAGAAGAAAGCAATCTACGACACACATGTAAACACCGGGATATATGATAAATAGCATTCACATAGTAAGACAACGTGGCTACATACGATGCATAAAATCAATGCTATGCTTAGCGGCTCAGAGGAAGCCAATGCCAAATACTCGAGGAAAGCATTGAAAAGTGATTATCAATGTGTTTTAATTTCAGTTTTCTAGTATGCTGATCTCTGTCTTTTAAGCTTTCTACTTTATTCTCAAAGTGTAATGTATATCTCTTAAATTTATGAAGATAGGTTCAAAGAAATTACTCTTAATGAATGAGTTGGAGTCATAAGAGTCTAAAATAAAGTGAATAAATAGTTGGGATAGAAGAATTCTAATTGCCAGTCTGTCTGCCTGTCTGACAAGTATTTGCTAAACCTCCACTTGGTGTCATGTTCTGTGGTTATATAAAGATGAATGGCTTGTTTAAGAAAATGCAGTTTAAAAAAGAATAGAAATGTTTCACTACAGGCTATAATTTAACACAGCCCATTTTAGAAAGAAAGTGCATACTTTTTTCTCAGGGAGCATAAAATAGATCTCAGTTGATTGATACACATATTGCAACTGAGGCAACTTGTGCTGTCATCCCAAACACTCAGAGGAAATCCAAGGTCCATAAGGAAGAGTTCTTGGCAGCAAACCCCATGGACAAAGGGCATAAGCACATCGATACATACATGTCCTTGGATCTACCGTGTGGACCACGGAGTGTTCATGTATGTAAGGAGAAGAGGAGAGGCAATCAGGCAACCAGACAAAGTTTAAATTAATCATATCAACAAAAGAGTGACTGAAGAGTCTATATACAGCAATGATACAGTAATGAGTATTTATCAGAGAATGTCCTTGGAAATTTTTACTATTATAAATAGTGCATTAACTATTTAACTCAAGAAACATTGATAGAAACTGAATTTCCCAGGTAGTGGTTTAACAAAATAATCATCAACAACAACAGCAGAACACTCAACTCGTCACTACAGAATTAGAAGCTAATATTCAAATGGCCAAACTTAGTCTATAAACTTTGACTTCTGTGGTAAATAGTTTCCTACTTGAAAATTTCTAACACTGGTCTCTGGCTAAGATAGTACATTTCCTAAAATTGGTTATTAGATTGTGCACTCTCTACCTCATCTAAAATTTAAGGGTATTTCACAAATGTTTTGGTTCCTTTTACCATTTACTTGATGGAATTTCAACACAATGGTCCTTAAAAAGTTTTTTACTTATAAAATTCTTAGAGTGTTTTCCCTGAGCAAACAGGCATTATACTAGGTTCTTATGGTAGAACAGGTGTCAAAAACAAAAACCATATGGAACTTGTAGTTATGACACAGTACAGAAAAAGGAGGTCTGACTAAAAATTAAGGGATGAAGATTGAAGCTTTCTATAGCGAAAACAAACAAGAAATACTGTTTCAGATGTTGGAATAATAACACAGAAAATGAGGACAACCCAAGAGTTTGGCTTGCAGGCACTGGCAATCACTTTTCTTAGTTCCTGAAGTACTAGAGAAATGAATCCGGCAGGGAATTAGCATAGGGAGGACATCTGATCAAGGTCAGCAAGCAAGGCAACAGCTCCCCCAAAATGGGGGCCAGGCCCAGAGCAGGCAGTTCTAAGGTATGGATGATGGGCCTTCCCTGTCATTGGCTACCTAGAGTTTTAATGGCCTCCAGAGGTGTTTTGAATATGTATGATATTCTTCAGGGGGACTAGAGCCCAGTTCAGGAGCTCTCCTCTGCAGCCTATTTCCAACATTTCCAATGTTTCAGCTGTCTTCTGGAACATTCTGCCAGTGCTTTTACAGCATGATTAAACTGGGTCTAGGACCGGGAGATTACAGAGGCATAGGGCTGTTTTAAACTATGGTTGTGTACTTTTGCCACCTTTCTCTGTGTAGCACTGGCTGTCCTGGAACTTGCTATGTAGACCAGGCTGGCTTTGAATTTAGAAATCTGCCTGCCTCTGCCTCCCAAGTCCTGGGATTAAAGATGTATGTCACCACTGCCCAGTCCTTTGACACTTTTAATCTGCCTCAGGATTTTAGAGGTGTGTCTGACTCTTAGGTCAGTGGGAGATTATCCTCTGTAGATAAACCCTGCCTCCTATCTTTCCTGAGTCCTTTGCACTAAAGTTGGAGTGACTTCTGCATCATGACAACTCAGAGTTGGACTGGCCTTTTTTATGCCATCCCTAAAAACAAGACACCATAGAATAACCAGGGTGACTAAAACATCAGATTGAGATCACTGGTGGACTCTCCCTTGGGATGTGGAGAAATCGCACAGGAACTGCAATGCCAGACTCTGTCTGGTCTGGGGTGAAGCACTGCCTCATGCTTGGTCCGCAGTGAGAAGCAATCACACACTAATTTCCAGAGTTTAGCGGCCTTCACTTTGCTACTAACTTATTTTCTAGTAGATGGGGCAAAACTGGCTTTGAATTGGAGCTAGAACTTTGAGTGTTACTGACATTCACAAAGTGGTTTTAAGCTCCGTGGCTATTTGTTCCACTCAGACATTCTAATCTGGAAAAAGATGGGCATTATTTTTTATATTAAAAAATAATAAAATAAAAAAAAATAGGGGCCAGGACCCAAAATTTTTCATAATATTCTGATATTTGTATACATTATATTGAAATGCATTTGGTTATACAAACAGCTATTACTGATGGGGGTGCTATACACATACAGGAATGCAGAGTCAGCTGAAAATGTTGTTCGGTAGACTAACTCAAGTTGCAGGGCACAAAGAAAGACATGGGATGCCATGTGATATGTCTTGAAAGTCAGGGGCTTCCTGTTAGTTATTCATATTACTTACTTTGAGAATACTGACTGGATGATATCACTTACATATGGAAAACGTTCTGCTTGAAATGCAGAATGGATGGGGTGGAAAAACAGATAAGGTAGGAGAACATGCCACAATTCATCAAATGGTCCAGGAGCAAAAGATGATCTGCCTTTGAAAGAGCAGTAGTAAGTGGTTAGATGTAAGATATGTATGTGATATTAAGAATTTCATGTTATATCTTACTATGTTACTTAGTTGACTCATTTCAATTTATAATTTTTAGGATAAATTCTATGATCTCCAATCAAGCCCAAGAAGGTTTATCAATTTATTCAAGTTCCCAGTGCTTGCATCTAAAAAAAATTTGAATAAAGAAAAATGAAGATTTATAAAGTAAACCATTCCTAGAATCAGGGTCTTAAGTAGAACATACAAAGATAGATTGTTGGAGGCCACAAAAAATATGTAACAGTGCTGGGGATGTTTTTCTGTATGCTGTGAATGTGTTGCACTGATTTGGTTGATAAATGAAATGCTGATTGACCAGTAGCCAGGCAGGAAGTATAGACAGGATAAGCAGACAAGGAGAATTCTGGGAAGAGGAAGGCTGAGTCAGGAGTCACCAGCCAGACACAGAGGAGGCAAGATGGCAAGACAGAGCTGAGAAAAGGTACCAAGCCACATGGCTAAACATAAATAAGAATTATGGGTTAATTTAAAGCATAAGAGCTAGTCAATAATAAGCTTGAGCTAATGGCTATACAGTTTTTAAATAATATAAGCCTCTGTATGTTGACTTGGGTCTGAGCAGCTATGCGACTGGAGGGTGAGAGATTTGTCCTGACCACCATCAGGCTGGGACACAGGAAGTCTTCTAGCTACACAATAGATGACAACTGATATTCATATGGCTGACCCACCAGATAAAAATTCTCTGATAGAGGCACCTCATCAGGAAAGGTTTGTGAGCCACTGCCTATAAATGACTGATCATTTCTGTCTGTAATTTTCTTGTGTACTACCATATTCTCCCTTTAAGCAGTTGTGAGACCCTTCCACAGTCTATTGGCAGTGTGCTTTCCACTTATTGGGCACAGTTACTCCTATGAATTGACAGTAGGATGATTTCTTTTCTACTTGATACTCAAACCACACAAAGATGCAACAAAGAGAATTACAGATCAATCTCCCTCATGGACATTGATGCAAAAATACTCAATAAAATACTGGCAAACTGAATCCAAGAACACACCAAAAAAAAAAAAAAAAATCAACCACCATGATCAAGTAGGCTTCATCCCAGAGATGCAGGGATGGTTCAACATATGAAAATCTGTCAATGTAATCTATCACAAAAATAAACTAAAAGAAAAAAACCACATCATCATCTCATTAGATACTGAAAAAGGAGATCAAGGGGATACAAATTAGAAAGGAAGAAGTGAAAATTTCACTATTTGCAGATGATATGTTAGTCTACATAAGTGACCCCAAAAATTTCTACCAGGGAACTCCTACAGCTCATAAACTCCTTCAGTAACATGGCAGGATACAAGATTAACTCAAAAATATTTGTAGCCCTCCTATATACAAATGATAGATGAGCTGAGAATGAAATCAGAAAAACATCACCCTTTACAATAGCCACAAATAATATAAAATACCTTGGGATAACTCTAACTAAGCAAGTGAAAGATCTGTAACATAGGAACTTTAAGTCTCTGAAGAAAGAAATTGAAGAAGATATCAGAAAATGGAAAGATCTCCCATGCCCATGGATAGGTAGGATTAATAGTAAAAATGGCAATCTTACCAAAAGCACTCTACAGATTCAATGCAATCCCCATCAAAATCCCAACACAATTCTTCACAGACTTGGGAAGAACAATACTTAACTTCATATGGGAAAAAAACAAGGATAGCTAAAAGAATCCTGTATAATAAAGCAACCTCTGGAGGTATCATGATCCCTGATCTCAAACTCTGCTATAGAGCAATAATAACAAAAACAGCTGGGTACTGGCATAAAAACTGACATGTGCACCCGTGGAATCAAATTGAAGATCCTGACACTAATCCACACACCTATGAACACCTGATTTTTGACAAAGAAGCCAAAACTGTACCATGGAAAAAAGAAAGCATCTTCAACAAATGGTGCTGGCATAATTGGATGTCAACATGTAGAAGATTGCAAATAGATCCATATCTGTCACCATGCACAAAACTCAAGTTCAAGTGGATCAAAGACCTCAACATAAATCCAGCTATACTGAACCTGATAGAAGAGAAAACAGGAAGCAGTCTTGAACTCACTTGCACAGGAGACCGATTCCTAAATATAACACCAGTAGCACAGGCACTAAGAGCAACAATTAATAAATGGGACTTCCTGAAACTGAGAAGCTTTTATACGGCAAAGGATATGGTCAATAAGACAAAATGACAGCCTACAGAATGGGAAAAGATCTTCACCAACCCCACATCTGACAGAGGGCTGATCTCCAAAATATATAAAGAATTAAAAAAAAAACCTGGACATCAAAATACCAAATAATCCAATTAAAAAATGGGCTGCAAAGCTAAACAGAGACTTCTCAACAGAAGAATCTCAAATGGCTGAAAAGCATTTGAGGAATTGTTCAACACCCTTAGTCATCAGAGAAATGCAAATCAAAATGACCCCGAGATACCATCTTACACCTGTCAGAATGGTTATGATAAAAAACACTGAAGACACCTTATGTTGGAGTAGATTTGGAACAAGGCAAACACTCCTCCACTGTTTGTTGGGAATGCAAACGTACAACCACTTTGGAAATCAGTGTGGTGGTTTCTCAGAAAATTGGGAATCAACCTTAAGACCCAGCTATACCACTGTTGGGCATATACCCAAGGAATGCTCAATCCTTACGACAAGGACACATGCTCAATTATGTTCATAGCAGCGTTATTCATAATAGCCAGAATATGGAAAAAACCTAGATGCCCTTGAACTGAAGAATGGATAAAGAAAATGTAGCATATATAAACAATGGAGTACTACTCAGCAGTAAAAAACAATGATATCATGAAATTTTCAAGCAAATGGATAGAACTAGAAAATGTCATCCTGAGTGAGGTAACCCAGACTCAGAAGGACAAACATGGTATGTACTCACTCATAAGTGGATACTAGATGTAAAGCAAAGGATAACCAGACTACAGCCCACAGCTCCAGATAAGCTAGCTAACAAGCAGGACCCTGAGAGGGGCACATTAGATAGCCCAGTGAAGGAGAAATAGATGAGATCTACATGAGTGAACTGGGGGTGAGGAGAGTAATGGAGGGCAAGGAATGGGGGATAGGAACATAAGGAAATGGGAAGTTTGAGCTGGAACAGGGACAGAGTTGGAGAGCTAGGAAAGAGATACCATGATAAATGAAGATATCATGGGAATAGGAAGAAACAGGGTGCTAGGGAAGTTGCCAGGAATCCACAGGGATGACCCCACCTTAGACTAATAGCAATAGTCGAGAGGGTGCCTGAACTGGACTACTCTGGTAACCAGATTAGTGAATACCCTAACTGTAGTCATAGAGCCTTCATCCTGTAACTGATAGAAGCAGGTGCAGAGATCCACGGCTGGGCACCAGGCCAAGTTCCAGGAGTCCAGTCATTGACAGGAGGGATTCTGTGGGCAGGGACATCGAGATCATGATGGGAAAATGTACAGAGATGACCAGCCACACTAGTGGAAACCCATGAACTGTGGACCAATAGCTGTGGAGCCCCCATGGAACTGGACTGAGCCCTCTGAATAAGCGAGACAGTTGTTTAGCTTGAACTGTTTAGGAGGCTCCCAGGCAGAGAGATTGGGATCTGCTCCGGGTGCATGAGCAGTCTTTTTGGAGCCCAGTGACTAAGGTGTGACAACTTGTGCAGCCTTGGTGCAGGGGGGAGGGGCTTGGACCTGCCTCAACCTGAATGTGCCAGGCTCTGCCGACGTGCCAGGCTCTGCCGACGCCCCATGGAAGACCTTGACTTGGCAGAGGTGGAAATGGAGGGGTGGACTGGGATTGAGGGGTGGAGGACACGGGGAGGGAGGAAGGGGGTCTGTGGTTGGCATGTAAGATGAATAGAAAATTTCTTAATAATAATAATAATAATAATAATAATAATAATAATAATAATTAATAATAAAAGAAAAAAGTAGTTTGGAAGTAGCATAGGAATTCATTGGAGAAAGTGGATCATCTAAGGCTTTCTGATGCCTTTTTTTTTTTTAACAAAGAAGGATTTTCCTATTGGAATTACTTTTTCAAAACTAGATATTATGATACTTGCTGTTTGGGACTCTGGGGAAATGCATCAGCCAGCAACCTGAAAACCTGAGTTTCACCCTTGGACACACACGTTATTTTTCTTATAGTATGTCAAGATTTTAGATGAACCCTTAGTACTTTTCTGTATTAAGTTTGTCCTAGGATTCTTTTATTTTCTAGGTTAGAGTTTTCAGAGAAATGTTTCAAATGCTCTCGCTTTGGTTACTCTCAGGAAGAGCAGGATTCAAGGGAGCAAACAGCCTGGACTGGGGAGAAATGCAAGTCTCAGGTCATCTCCCCATTTCATGACCAGGCTCCAGTCTTTCTCATTGGCCTGGGAGCGTGGCCGAGTTCACAGCTTCTTGACCTTTAGGAAAGGCCACAGTTATGTCCACATTTTAAAATTATTCCTGCTACATAAGTAAACAACCCTATATGATCAAAAAGCTCTCGTGCACATTAAATGTTGACGTATCATTGAGCTTCAACAAACTCCCAAGCACAAACACACAATGTTTTGTACAAGTGGTGCATTGAGAAGTCTACATTTTCAGGATTTGCCAAATTGAGCTGCAAATTAAATAAATGTCCCCTGCTCTCTGTACTGTTCTTCTTTCTAGGTGGGTGAATTGTTCCTTAGAAACTTGAAACCAGCTCCTTTTCAGACTTGTAAACTTTAATAGTAGGGATTTTATGTGCAGGTACCTTTTCTTAGTTAAGAGAAATAGAGCATTATTTGCTGAGATTAATACAACTACACACATTCACCTTATTCCTCAGTTAAGTGATATTTTTAGAGGTTAACTATTATGTTAGTTGTCTTTATTCATTAATATTAAAGCATGGCTTTTTACAAACTATTATCATTAAATTAAAAACTAGCCAAAAGTCTTGAATACTTTCTCCAAGTGAGAATATGAATACAAATGCCAAAAAACATTTGAACTAATGTTCAACATCGTTAGTTACTTGGAAAATCAAAATCACAACTAGATACTAGTTTATACTCAATAGGACAGCTGCTATTTTTTTAATTAAAGGAGTTTAAGTGCTTGAATGCAGATAGAAAAATAGTAATGCTTTCACATTGCTGATAGGAATGTAAAAGTTTAAGTGCTATGGAAGAGTTTGATAATTACTCAAGCGCAATGTGAAATTACTGTAAGGTTTATCACTTGTGCTCCTAAGAACATATCCAAATAATAAAAGCAGGCACTTTAACAAATACATATGCATTCATATACACACCAGAATAATTTTAGATAACCAATATGTCCCCCAACAGATGGAGAGATAAACAAATTGGAGAGTGTATGGTACAATGGATTTCTAGAGTACAAAGGGAAAAAAACTACTGATACATGCTAAAATGTGATGAATGTTGGAAATATTACTTAAAGTAAAAGTAGCCAGGCACACAGGTCACATATATATGATCCTATTTATATGTATAGCCAGAGGATCTGGATCTCCATGGACAGAAAACACCGCTGGCTGCCGGAGGGGAAGGAGAGAGGGAGTGGAAAGTCACCCCTGAATAGGTGCAGGAGTTTATTCTGATGGGATGAAGTGTTTTAAAATACATAGAGGAGGTGGTGGCTGTGCAACAGTATAAATGTACTAAAAACAGCCAGATTCTTTACTTTTAAATGGTTAATTTACTATGAATTTCACATTAATTATAAAAAGCTGTTCTTAGAAAATATTCTTACTTTCTAATACTTGATATATGAACAAGAGTTGTGTACATTTTAAAACCCTTCTACTTCTGAACTTTTTGTTGATGCTTTATTGCAATTAAATGTTTTTTTCAAATTCTTGGCAGTGGCTAGCAGCACCAGAATTACACGATTTTCCTTGTAAGACACATTCTGAGCTGAGGTGTGTAGCTTAGTGGTAGAATGCTGCCTAGTACAGGCAAGGCTCTGGGCTTGAGTCCCAGCACATTAAAAAAAAAAAAAAAGCAACCCACCCCATATGAATCTGTTTTGGTGTGTAAAATAATCATCTCTGTCAGCCATAACTTAAAATTTTGCTTAATTATTTGTATAATGGAATATAAAAACCCTATATCTAGGTTGATCAATTCCTTGACTATTCAAAGTACTTACAGTCTTAAGAATATTAAACAAATGTTTCTCCTATGAGTGTTTATGCTTGATATGCATTTGGAAACTTTAACTTTGGCAATAGCATTCCACTGCATATTTTACATAATCAATGGCAAGTACATATGAGAAACACAATTTTCCTATTTTATAAATTTTACAATTGTTGCCACCAGCAGGTTCTATTTCAGTTCTATTTAGGGGTGCACTGTCACATGTGCATGTAATTAATCGAAGCCACTCAAATTTTACTTCCATATTTTACAGTCCAGCATTTATTCATTGAAGACTATATTACAGTATGAATGGGAATCTAGTGGAATGAAAGGTCTTTGTTCTATAAACTTAAAACAATGCAGCACTCTCTCCCATTTTACTCACATGACTATAGTATCTTACTTGGTAAAGGAGCCCACCCTAGCTTATTCTTCTCTCCTTGAATATACAGGGCATGGCTGCTTTCAGGGTGTGGGGTTTTAAGAACTGTGACTTTGGAAGCCACATAAAAAACCATGAAGCAAAGTTTGTACAAACAAAAGTAAGAGTTGCTCTCTTAAAGTACCATGAAGATTTGGAGTAGGATAACGGATTAAGGAACAATACAGAAATGATTAATATCCTTTAGATATTAGAATTAGCCTGCGATCCCCTCACCCAGGGGGCAGAAGTGGGATGATTAGTAGGAGTATGAGGCCAGTGTGGTCTAGATAGTGAGTTCCAGGCTAGCCAGGGCTATGTAGTAAAATGTTTCACTTTATTTATTTTAAGATTTAAAAATATTTTAATTTATGTGTATATGAATGCATTCCCTGCTATGATGGACTGACTGTACCCTGGAAATGTGAGCCAAATTAAATCCCCGCCTCTTTAAGTTGCAGACAGTTACTATTTTCTCATTTCTAAACAATTTAACTTTTATAGGGTGCTGCTCACCTAGAGATACTGAATACCATTTACTGGTATCTAATGCTACTCTCTTCAAGGTAAAAATATTATATGCCACCTAACTATATTCGTTTACTAGAAAATGGGCTAAATCACTGTGTGGGAAATCCAAAGAGGGTATAAAACTAATAAAATTTCTAAAAATTAAAACAATAACTTGTATGAAGGCATAAATACAAATATGAAATTTGAAAAGCATCTCTTACTTTTTGCCTGCAAGAATTCTTTCCGACTCAGGGGTGTTAACTGTAGCATGGCCTACCATTGATTTAGTAGGCCTCAGAACAAACCACTTCTCCATAGAGAGTCACTGCTGTGATTACAGTGTCTTCATGAAATATCTACCTACTGTCACTTCCATCTAGATACAATTAACTCTGTCTTATAGACAGTAAAATGCAATTCTTTCATTCACATCAAGTATTCTTTCAGGTCTTTTTGAACATGCAGTATTAGATCTGTGACTACTGTAAAATGTTTCCCAAGCATCAGGCTGTTAGCAATATGAAGAATGATGCAAACACTGAATATCAAAAGTGTTGAGAACTGTGAGGACAGTTTTAAAAGTGACACTGATTTACACAGAGTGAGAAAGACATTCTGTGTTCAGGTTGTTATAATCACTGCCCACAGTCACAGGGATCTCTATTATTTGGTGTTTCTATCTTGCTGGTTATTCCTTGCCCAAGAACATAACCTTGAAACAACATCAAAACAAATGTGACATGGGTTTGTGTTTGCTTGTGTACTTGTTAATTTATCTTGTGTATGTGGATGTGTATGAATACATGCATCACAGTGGACAATTTGTGGGAACTGGTTTGCTTCTTCTAGTACGTGCGTCCACAAGCACCCCTATTCTGTGAACCATCTCACCAGCTCCAAGAGATTTTTTGAAATCTATGTATGATTGCAATTGATGAAATAGTTCTTCATAAATTTAAATCATGTGAAACAGTGCCCCTAAAACTTAAGTCCTGCTGTTAAGTAATGGTGATAGACCATATTTTAAATGGTCTTGAGATCATTTGGTTTCTTATGAGACAATACTATTTACAATTGATTAGGGCTTGTACTTTTAATTCAGTTAGTGTCAACAAGCATTCCATAGATTAGAAGATAAAGTTCACAGGCTTGTAAAATCATGTCTTTTTTTTCCTGTTATTTTAAGTTCTTAAATTTGCTTTCAATTCCCAATTCTATACAGAAATAGAAATGAGCAAGTCAATCATCTTTCAATAGATAATCCATGAAATATGAGCCTTTTGTGCATTTCTATAAGTAGTTATAGGTAAGTGATTCCTGCCATACATGAAAAACTGGTTGAACTTTTGAATAAAGATGACTTTCCTGAATGCAATATTGGGATGATTTTTGTTAGAACAATTTTGGACACTGATGACTATATCACACTGAAGAAACTTGTGTACATTTTTTCAGGTGCAAAGGAAAGTAAGTTGTCACACTGAGTGGTTTAAGAAATATTCACAACTTCACACTATTAATTAGCACATTAAGAGGTGTTTTCAGGTCAAGGCTCAAAGGAGGAAGTAACTACCCTAGTAGCCTCTAGGCACAGAGCACAAACCTGTAATTAGGGCCAAGTTTTGTTAGAAAAACAATGGGGACAGGCCTATCCTTGTCCTGCAGAAACTCAGTACCTAACAGAAATTAAATGGAATTTTGATCCAACTTTAAAAGAGTGATTTAGTCATGTGGTTAAAATAAATTATCAGAAAGAATTTCTATTCCTTCAAATAATAAATAATAACTAAATAATTAGCCTTTCAATTGGGAAGAAGAATGGAAATAACAAATGTAATCACCTTCAGTCTCAAATCTACTTGAATTACCCTGTATTCAGTATGTGTTCTTTACTGTTATTCACAATATTAAGCTTTTATTTGACACCATATGTAATTAAATGTGACATTTATTTTTCACAGCAAATAAGTCCTTAAATTATGGGGCTATAATCAGGGTTAATAATTTCTCATATTATTTTCAAGAATTTTCCTGGCTTGATGGTATACACCTTTAATTCCAGCATTTTGGAGGCAGGGGCAGGTGGACCTCTGTGAGCCTGAGGCCAGCCTGGTCTACATAATGAGTTCCACAGGACAGCCAGGGCTACATTGTAAGACTGTTATTTTTATCAACCGTTTAATTTGAATCTTTCACATCCTGTTCTTAATATGAAATTTAAATAAATAAAAGCCCTTCTGCTATTTATCTTTGGACTAACCTACTTCAACTTATTAGCCAGTTCCTTTAAGACTCTGGGTCGCTTACAAACTTATTCTCATCATTCCCTAACTGAGACCTTAATTATAACCCCAGACACAGAACATCATAAAAAAGAAAGCCTGTTAAACAGTAACAAAATCATACAACAGTAAAACTGATGTTGGGTTGGTGTAGTAATTCAAAGGACATACATCTTGATTTCAGATTACCTTGAAAGTATTGAATAAAATAGATTTAGCACCTACAGAAATGAAGTGATTTGTACATTTAACTATGCAGCAGTACATGAAACATTATACAATGCCACAGGTATATGTGTGAATATTCTCTATATGTATGCATATTAAAACAATATATACATGATATAAATGTATGTTATGATATTGAATATGACAAGAAAATATCAGAAAATTAGTGGAACATTGTTCTTTAACTGTGACTTATGTCTTGAAATATATCCATTTTTTCCAAATTTATATATTATTATCAGTTTAATTGTTATTTTATTATTCTTAAT
Source organism: Peromyscus leucopus (assembly GCF_004664715.2). Classification (NCBI taxonomy): domain Eukaryota; kingdom Metazoa; phylum Chordata; class Mammalia; order Rodentia; family Cricetidae; genus Peromyscus; species Peromyscus leucopus. The sequence goes on along the minus strand of NC_051065.1, from coordinate 32,634,165 downwards.
AATAGCTAGTGCTATACACCTTTAAGTCCTAAAAATTAGTAATTTTTAGAAATACAAATAGATACACAAACATGCATTTATTTGGGAAGATGTGTGTATGTAGCTTTATTGAAGAGGTGATAATCAGCCTCACAACTAATTGTTCAAATAGAAACTAACATGAGTTGTTGAGAAAATCATATTATAAAATACTTTGGAAACTAATTAATGTTAAGTAATGCTGTACATCAGTAAATTACATTAATCACAATCAGATCTCAGTTAAGGAGGGCCCCTTGTCTCTGTTAAATTGGTATGTAAAATATCCACTGTTACATTTTGGCAGTGATCTTTCACTAATTAGCAAGAATAGAAATCTGTTTCTTAGAAGCATGCTAATTTTTATATTTTGAAATATGGATTGCTGGAGAACATAAGAAAACATGGCCTTTTCTTCAGTATTCTGAATTTGGTTTTGAATTAATCTTTCAATATTGATTATAATAAATTGCAATATTATTGAACAAACGATAAACTGACATTTGTATTTATGCATTCATTTGTCTTAGTTGATTTTATCCTAAGACTTGATAATACTTTGCTAACTACTAATAACTCTAAGTCATTTTACTATTATATTTTGAAAAACACTAATATACTGCTGCCTACTGAAATTTTAATGTAGTTGGATTTTACAACATAAAATTTAATCCCAACAAATATATGAACAACATAAGAAATGAAGAAAGATCAGAACTAGAAAAGATGTTTCTAGTACTTATAAACATCTTTAACATGTGAATACATTTTCTTACATAATGCAATTATAAATATGATTTCATCAAAATCAGTTTGATTTTATTTTGATTTTTCTTAAAAGGTAGGGCAATCACCCACGTTAAAAATCTTTCTTCAAAGCCCCCCTTAGTCATTATTTCTTAAATTCTTACTTTGGAAGAATACAAAAATAAAATTTTGACAAAACAAAATTTCTAAGTTTTTGGCTATGGAAATTACTCTGAGAAACAGACACTGAAGGGTTCCAAAAAATTTAAAAATAGCTATCAAAACAGCAATCAGTGAAGCAAAATATATTCTTGTAATAGTCAGCTCATAATTTGCATCTGTTTTTCTAAAGGATCCTGGCTTCCTCTAGATAAAAATAATTTTAATAATGATTCTGTTGGTTAAGGCTGGGAATAGGCTCAAACAGTTTTAATACGTTGTGTTTCTATGGTGGTAACATATTCAACAATAGCCTATTTCAGTGCAAAAAGTATTATGCATTATTATTAAGGAATGATTAGTTTTTTGAAATGCACCATCTTTTTTAACAGAGAAATCATTAAAGAATTTCTATTCTTCAGGACGTATGAATCTTTGAATGGATTCAGATCTTTCTTGCTGGAGGCAAGTTCTTAGAACTTACATTGCTTTCTTGCAGTGGCTAATGTCACCTTCTCTCCTGACATGCTGAATTAACATTCCGTCCTGAAGTTATGGATTACCTGGGTTAGTGATGCAAATCAGTCTCATTGTGGAAGAGAAAGGACACAGGGAACATAGTTTGTTTCCTCTCAGCTATGAAATCCTCATGGCCCTGCATTTACAGATACTCCACAAACACATTTTTACAAAGTGGGTTGAAATAAATTCTGACAAAGTCCAATTTTGCACATCCAGGAGGCAGAAAAACAAACAGGATAAAACAGAATGAAATAATACAACATTGAATTAGGCAAGTTTAGTGATTGGGTGAATATTGGCTTGTTTATTTCAGGCTTAACTTTTGCCTTTTATTTTAGTGGGCATTAAAAATTTGTGAAGCCCTCCAAACTGGAATAATGGAAGCAGTTTGATAACAAAGAAATTAAAATTAAACATTTTTTTGGTCAGGCATTTTTCTGTGCACTATATAAAACTGTGAACTCAGTAAAGAAAATCCTCACCCATGAATAAAATCTGAGTTTATATTCTACTAGATAAGAATATTATGTCATATGTATTATGTATATTCTACTAGATAATAAGGATAATATTTCATATGTATTACGTGTAAATTTAGGGGTGAAAGTAAGACTTAAGGTTGTAAGAATATATAAGAAAATTAGGCAGGAGGGCCTCTGTTGAATATAATCTTAGCAAAGCCCCATCAAGTAGGAGTGAATTATACAAAGATCTGGGAGAACCAGAAGTGGAACCTTGATTGGGATGATAGATGATGTGGGCACATCCAAAAACAGCAAACCAGTGGTTTGAGCAGAGCAAGGAGTGGGAAGTACGCAGGAACAGCAGAGGATGCTATGAGACAGGCAGAGTTTATCGAATAAAGTCCTTCTTAAGAAATACAAATCAAAACCGCCTTGAGATTTGACTACACAGTCAGCATGGCAAAGATCAGTAGAACAAATGATGGGTTATGCTGGTCAGAATGTGGGGGTAAGGGAAACACTCATGCATTGCTGGTGGGATTGCAAGCTTGTATTTCCACTATGGAAATCAGTGTGGCATAAAGAGCCTCGGGAAGCTCGGAGTAGATTTACCTCAAGATCCAGCTATAACATGCTTGGTCATATACTCAAAGGACTCTATTTACATCCTACTACAATGACACTTGCTCGTTCATGTTCACTGCTTCTCTATTAACAATAGCTGAAACCAGAAACTGCCTAGATGCCCATCAGCAGATGAATGGATAATTAAAATGTGGTATTTTTTTTAATTAAAAAAATGATATAATTCCATTTGCACAATGGAATTATCCAGTTGTTTAAAAAATGAAATTATGAATTTCACAGGTAAATAGAGCTACAACAAATCGTTCTGAGTGAGGTAAAATAGACCCCAAAAGAAAAATGAGATATGTACTCTCTTATATGTGGATGTAAGCTTTTGGCCTTCAATAGACATGCTATACAACCCACATAACCACAGAGGTTAGGTATAGAATAGTAACTAGGGTGAAGGGGAGGCTCTCTCAATGAAGGGGAAATAGAATACACAGTTATGAAAGATGGGGGGTGAATTAGAATAGGAGAATTAAATAGAGATGGGGAGGGAAGTCAGGCATAAAGGAGTGTAGTGGTTTGAATGAGAATGGCCTCATAGGCTCTTGTATTTAAATGTTTGGTCTCCCAATTGATGGAACAGTTTGGGAAGTATTAGGAGGTGTGATCTTGCTGGAGGAAGTGTGTCACTGGGTTGGGCTTTGATGTTTCAAACACCCATGTCAGGATCAGTGTTTCTTTGTCTCTTCCTGCTGCCTGTGGCTCAGACTGTAAAGCTCTCAGCTACTACTCCAGTGCCATGCACATCTGCTTCCTTCTATAGCAATCATGAGCGACCCCTCTAAAATGGTAAGCAGTCCTCCAATTAAATGCTTTCTTTTATACAGGTTGCCTTGGTCATGATGTCTCTTCCCAGCAATAGGACAGTGACTAAAATAGGAAGGAACTATGGAGAAGGGAAACTTACACTAAGGACCATTTGTGAGGGGTCATATTGAAACATACAAACAACAGAAGCTTCTTAAAATAGAAACATAAAATCTAAACAGAGTAGTCACCAAATGAACGGGGAGACAAGGCTACTACTAGAGAAGGCTACTAGACATCTTTTGCCACTAACCTATACCTCTAGAGCAAGGAATTGGTTTCATTTAATTAAGTTTTTGGCCATAAAAGCCCATCTGAAACCCCTAAACTACTCAGGCTGTTGCCAAGGCTATTTCTTGCTCTCCAAAAGTTGATGGGAAGGGCCTATTGCTGAAGACAACACTTATACATCTCATAGATCATGGAAAAGTCAACCTGGTGTCTACTTGAAGCCTTCTTCACCTCTATTGCCAAATGTTTGTAGTACTGGAAGGTGCTTTGCACACTTCCAGGGGAGAAGGGTGAACATCAGTCCAGCTATAAACCCTGAGGTCTGTCTAGAGTGATGACCTGCCTGCATGATAAACTGCATGATGCACAAACTTGTGGAAGTAGCTATAAGGTCCACTCAATGAGATGGAACCCATACCTGACACTAGATAGGAGGCCATGGACCTAGCAGAACACCACATACTATTGTTTGTTAAAGGAATGTAGCAATAAATTGACTTCAAGCAATGTTCACCAATACCTATAGATCAATGTCTCACTCAGTCATGAACAGAGAAACTTCCTTCTGCAGTAGATAGGAAGTAACATAAAGACCCACAACTGGAAAATGTGCAGATGGTGAGAGACTTTGGAAAACTCAGTCTTAAATGGGATGTCTCTATCAAATACCTCTCCTCAGGGCTCAGGGAACTCTGCAGAAGATGAGGTGGAAAGATTGTAAAAGCCCAAGGGGATGCAGGACACCAAGGAAATAGTGTCTTCCAGACACAACAGGACTGATGCACATATGACTTGCAGAGACTGTGGCAACATGCACAGGGTCTGCACAGGTCTAAGCTACAGGGAGTCACAATGGTGAGTGAAGGGGACACAAGCTCCCATCTCTAACCAAGAAGCTATCTCCAACTGATCACTGTTTGCAAAGGAACAACTAGTGTTCTCCAATGGAGCCTCACTGGGTGTACAAACCATAACTAAGAGCAGGGCACATGCCCAGCAGTAGATAGATGGCATAAAAACAATGCAATATTATTTTTGAAGAACATTTTCTCATACTTCTTTGGACATTTTTTACTTTACTAGTCTTTTGCTCATATATTGTATTTTCTTATTTTATATTCTCATGGATTTTATTTTCTTTGTGTGTGTCTCTCAATGTGTATGTGTTCCTCATGCTTTTTCTTTTTCTTAATATTTTTGAGAGAGAGAGAGAGAGAGAGAGAGAGAGAGAGAGAGAGAGAGAGAGAGAGAATGGAGTTGGGTAGGTGGGTATGTAGAGAAGATTGGAAAGGAGATGAGGGAGGGGGATACCATGACCAGAATAATATATTGCATGAAAAAAATCTTCAATAAAAAATAAATTCCTAGTATTGATTGAACTTTGTAAGATTCTACTATTGAGTTTAAATTGTGAAGCAGGTAATGTATTTGCTTATATAGATTTTAATCAGAAACTACCCTCGTTGCTCCTTAGAGAACTGACTTTGGGAAAGAGCAGAACACAGGAGTCCAGAGGCTGAACACAGAAGGATGGTGACCTTGAACTAGCTTCTCACCAACAAAGGAAGTTTGATCCATTTGATTCCCTGTAGCTGACCCCTCACTCACCACGCCAGTTTTAGTGAATGTAAACCCTGTTCATCCCCTTTAGCTGTACATCTGGTTATTAATCTGGACACTTGAATCTTTTTTTCCCTCTATTTGGAATGACCTTCACCAAAAGGTGATCACAAAGAGAAATCTTTGTGATCCAGCAGAAAGCTCAGCCTTCATGTCCCAGAGTCCCCTCCTTGGAACCTTTCCTGACCTATTGGAAGCAGGAGATGCTGGTCCAGACTTTTATAGACTATAAAAGTTACCTTGTGTTTGTTTTGGTGGGTCCTACCAATATCAGTATCAATACCATTATACAATTTTTCCATGTTTGTTATATGTAGAAGTTGACCAGGTATTCTAGAAGTTGGAGTTGTGCTCTAAGGTTCAATGAACTTGGGATGTTTCAGACTTAGCTATCACTTGGTTATTTTACTTAATATACCCATGCCACCCATTATTTTCTTCCTTGTACATTTGCAAATGCAAAGGGAAATGTGAGAAAAATCCCAGTAGCTTGAGTCTCTGCCATAACAGAATTAAAAGTTTCAAGGAACAATGAGTAGATGACCAATCATCAATGGCAAAGCTACTCTTTCTATTGACTGAAGCTCGGAACACTCCTTTCAAAGTGCGAAACACAATATGCTCCCATTTTATTATTTATGTGAATTTATAGGCCATAAAAATAAATATGCACTGCAATTATTTAAATGTCACTTTCACAAAAGATTAAACAGATTCCAGAAGCAGAACTATCTTGAAGTAACTGAAAACTGAATGCAATCTCAATGCACAAGTGCCTATCTAACCATAGTTTTGTTTTCTGTACCCACATAAAGACAGTTTTACTTGTATTTATAATATTTACTTCAAAATACTCTTTGAGAAGGAAATACGGATGATAATGAAATTTCACTATAAATATGGAAAATTTAGATGTGAAATTTTAATTAATATGATTATAAACACCATGTCTTTATAACTACAGATTAAGGAATATATATTTTATATCATATAATATATAATATATTTTATAACACCTATATTGTATGTTATATAATAAATAATATAATGATGTATGTACTTAAAATTATGTTATATTTTATAGATCATAGCCACTGTTTAGCACATGGGGATCAGTGGAAATAGTGGTATTTCAGACTATTGTATTTAGAAGCTTCAGAGTTTGAAGGTCCACAGTTAAGAAACTACTGCACATGGGAAAATTTTAATTTGAGAAGATTTGTTCAAAACTGAACTGATACTTAAACCATATATATTTAATTTTATTAATTAGAATATGGCTGCTATTATGGGTAATTAACATTTCCCATTGCCATTTACATCTTTATGTCTAACATATTTATCTATTTCTTTCCTTGAGGCAAAATTATACATCCAAAAATAACCTCTACTATTGAAACCAGCATAAAAATTAGTTATGCTTTTATAAGCAGTAGCAGTGAGTTTCCTCTGAGATTAGTTTAAGAAAGCTGTCCCAAACAAAATAAGCATGGATGAACTGGGGGGCCTAAAGGAGCATCCTGCGCATCTTGGACAACGAGCTTATGCTAAGCTGAGGTCAATACTCTGGCCGGAAGAAGAGACTGACCACACACAATTGACCAGCACTTCAGTCCTGAGTCCTAGCACTCCTGATCTAAATGCATGCTCATGCTTCATCCTTTGCCTTGTTTGTTTATATTCAACGTTTATTCCACCATGCGGGGAAAGGAATATTAGTTAAATACACTGAAAGCAGGTTGCAATTTAGAGATTTTTATATTAAGAATAAAACTTCAGTCTCACATAACAGCTTTTGTCTTTGGCATTTTTAAGTGAACATGGCCCTCCCCCCTACCCCCGACACACACATTTATAATGCAATAATCTTCCCTCAATTTTAGTATTTCACTTTCTACATGCTAGTTTTGTTACCTTCCAAGTCTGCAAACACATGATTAACATCAACTCATCCATTGTCTTCTAACTGAATCGAATCCCTCTTACCGTGAAGCCCTCGGGACACTGAAAAGGAGCCCTGGAACTCTCGTCTGCTGTTGGACTCAGAGGCTTGGGGTCGGACATAGAACGCTGCATCACCTTGGCTGTCTTAGGACTTGCTGGGGGAACGTTAGCCATATCTGGATGTAGTACTTTCTGTGGACTTAGGTCATCAGGGAGGGGCTTTTCATAAGGTACAAAGGCTGATTCTAAAGCTTTGCCTGGTGAAAGTGGTGAGATGGGTGAATAAAGGACTTTTGGAGATTTGGGTGGGGAAGGAGCCAGCTGCACTGTGGTGTCTGCCCGAAGGTGAGATGATGAATAACCAATCTCTAAAGGTGTCGGGCGTTTCTTGTCTTTGGGTGGAGAGGTGGCACCCAGGTATGGAGGGCTCTGTGTGTCTGAATCTGTTTCTGTTTGACATCCTAAACTGCCCCCTTTATAAGTCTTTTCAGGTGCTGAAATGTGTTTAATTATTTCTACCTTGGCATCCACTCGTGCTCGTATGGAAGGTGTCCGTATGGTTCCCACCGGTTCAGTTTGCACAGATATCTCTGCAACTGTCTGAACTGCTACACTGGAGACTTTGGACGTGGGCTTGGTCTTGTCACCCTCAGTGGTGCTGTCTCCATATTTCCCCGGACGTGCTTTTCTCCTTGACCTGGAAGGCACATCCCATTCATCCTGATCTTCATCATCTGTTTGGACACTGGTATCAACGCTCTTTTTAGTTCTTCGCCTCCTACTTGAGTAACTCCGATCAGCGGTTTCTTCATCATCGGTTTGTACACCACTGTCCACTATCTTTTTTAAATTCCGTGGGTCGTCTGCCATGCTTTCCCCCATCTCATCATACTGCCCCCGAACTTTAGCTCCAGAACTTCTCTTTTTGGGTTGTTTCTCCTCTTTTACAACAACATCTGCCAGAGGTATCTCTGAAACAGTGCTCAAGATGCCAGGTGGGGCAATGTACTGAGTCACCCCATCAGACTGAACAGTGTACCATCCTTGGCTCTGTGGTATTTCAATGGCCACCACAGTAGAAGCGGTAGTGGTGGCATCTTCAGTGGCCCAAAACTGACTGCCCTCTGGAGCAGCATATTGACCCTCCAAAATTGCCTGTTCAGTGGTGGTTTGTGGAGAAGCATTTCCAGAGGGGTCATAGTTATACTGGTAGATCTGGCGAAGTTTTTGCTCCTCCAGCTGCTGGTGCAGCTGTTGTTGCAGCTGCTGGATCTGCTCAAGCTGTAACTGCTGCTGAGCTAGGGTCTCCTGCCTCATCATGAACTGGGCCTGCCGCTCTTCTTCTTGCTGAAATAGGAGGTGCTGTTTCATAGACTGCAGCTCCTCCAGCTTCTTTTGAACCATGATCTTTTCTTGTTCTCGGAACCTCTGAATCTCCTGACGTTCCCACTCCAGTTCCTCAGCAAAGCGTTGTTGCTTAATTTTCTCCAGTTCCAGGAGCTCTCGCTCCAAGTCAAGTTGCTGTTGTTGTTTATCTTCATCAGAGACAATTAAAAGAGTGCTTTCCTCTCCTCCCACCTCAGAAAATACTTCCGATGCTGTGGTTAAAGCAGGAGCTGAGTCCATCGTCGCAGCAGGAAGAGTTTCCATAGTAATAGTTTGCAGACTGGCATTGATGTCAATACTGGTTACTGCGATGTCTGTTTCTGATGCACCTGTTGTTATGAAATATGATCGAGGCATTGGCTGGCTTTGATGCAGGGCTGATAATGAAGTCAGTGCATCTGTTGTGTGAATACCAGATAAATCCCTCACCGTGGTGCTGAAAATGGAGCCAGGTTGAGTGGTGATAGCAAATGTGGAGGGGATTGGAGTTGCTACTGAAGAATAGACAACACCATTAGATGACCTCAAAACACTTCCCACACCATATTGGGGTCCTGGAGGTGGAGTCATTCTTGCTGTGGAATACTGTGGGGTACTAATCCCAACTCCTGAAATGACTTGGCGTGTTTCTGGGTAGGGACCTGTAGTCTTGCTTGAATAATCCATTACCTCACCTGAAATATAGGGTAGAGTTATAGTCCAGTTCTCAGAATGAATGATGCTGTTTGGGTCTGAAAGCCCTTTTATCTTGATGAGCGCAATGAATGGGACTGCATGCAAATCCACAGGTTAACCTAATGCGATGCGGAAGAAAAGCAATGTTGAACATGCAGGCACATGCAGGCGAGGACAACAGCAAGAACCACGAAGGAACAAAAAAATGCACATGGACTTTAAAACATATTGCCAGAACATCCAAGGGAAGCCAAAATGTAAATAAAACCAGAGGAGGGGCAGTTTTCATCCTGAAACGAGATGCATAACACCATAATGGCATTTCAAGGCAGGGTCTATTACTATATCATACTGACCTGTAGATACTCTCCCTGAAGTTAGATCTACTGCTGCATCAGCTCCTCCAGAATAATCAAAAGCATTTTTACTTTTATAGAAAAAATGTCCAGCTTCTGCTAAATTAGTATCAGACATGGAAGGCTTCATTCCACCAATCCCTCTGTAACCATAACCTGATCTATCATATTGGTAGTGGTCATCCCTATAACCGAAACGGTCTTCAGGAAGGGTTGTTGCAGGCTGCTGTGCTGTGCAGCTCCTTCCAAAAGGCAGCTTATAAACCATGTCACAGCACACAGCTCTTCTCCCTGCAGTCAAATCCACGGGTTTTTCATCATCTTCTACGATTTTGGTCACCACACTTGAAGTAGATTCGTCCATTGTAACAACAGTCCTATGAGACTTGGATGTGCTGAGATCCACCACTTCCCCATCCGTGATCCCCCGAGATGTAGTGCTGTCAGCCCAGCCGTTTGTGACACCCACAGGAGGTACAGTGACAGGCTTTGTAGCAGTCACTGCCTGAGCTGAAGGACCTAGGGATAAGTTTATTGGCGCTTCATCTCTGATCACAGGAAATGCCTGGCCACTTGGTATCCTGTATGGTGACTCAGTATGTTTTGACATAGTAAGCTGGAGTGGTGACGTCATCACATGCTCTGCACTCACTTGGCTTCCTGTGCCTGTTGTGTAAACTGTAGTATCTGTGCATGTGACAACAGCCACTGTCTCAGAGTCTAGGGTGACTGGAGTTACCAATGAGGGAGATGCACTGAGATTTATGATGGAAGGTTGGATGGCACTAATTTGTCGCCCGTAAACTTCACTTGCTGTGGTCTGCCTTTTCCCATCCATTGCAGAAGCAGAAAGATCCATACATTTTTCAGTTGCTTTAGCTTCTGTTTTTGGTATTGTACGCAAATCAATGGCATCACCAATAAGCTGCAACTTTCCATTTTCCCTGTACTGATGTCTGTCCAGAGCAAGAGGCTCTGGAGGAATGGGTATGGAAACGCTTCTGGGAGCCACACTTGGGACTGCACTTCTGGTTGCAGAAACCTCCATTTTTGAAGCTTCTGTTGAAAGAAACTGTGTAAGTGAAGTTGGAGCTCCTTGAAATAGAGATGGAGTTACAACAGGGGCAGCAGAATATGTCTCCAAAGCTCCTGGTGCATACAGGGATGGCTGTGAAGAAGTTGGAATTTCTGTAGCTGTCACAGGAGGAACTACAGAAAACACCGTTTCAAGGGAAACCAGATCTTTTGGGGGTGATCCCAAGGGCCAACTGGTAATGGCTTGAGCAGCAGAAGAATCTGTTGGAGTCCCAGGTTCAGAGGGCAATGTAATAACCACGTAAGTCTCCATTAGAGACTTAGAATATCTTGGTGAGGATTTATTAGAGTGTGGGGAGAGTGGAGAGGTAGGGGAAGGCAGTTTGTAATCTGCGGAAGTCACTAAATTTAAGGACATACTTGAAGTCAAAGATAGACCTGTTGGTTTGGGGCATATATCTGATGTTTTCTGTGTAGTCACCGGAAGCTGAGGAGCTGCTGGCTTAGGGGCAATCGGGGGTTTGCTTGGCTCTGGCCTGTGTGTAAACACAAGTCCAGTTGGGATTGAAGAGGGCTTAGGAGGGACAGGAGGAGGTGCAGCGGTACAGATTTTGGTTACAGGTACCCCGTTACTCCTCTGAGACGTTGTGGCCACTACAATCGTCGTTGGAGTCACTGGAGGGGCCACTGCCAGCTTCTTTTTAGGATAAGTGGATGGCTTAGGTGAAGTTGCTGGGGGCAATGGTGGAGGAGGGGGAGGAGGTGGTGGGGGAGGGGGAGGAGGTGGTGGGGGAGGAGGAGGAGGTGGCTGGGCTGATACGTCCAAAGAAGAACTTCGGAATAACGGACGAGACTTAGATGGATGGGTAGAAATGGGAAGACCAGCTGATGGTAACCTATATGTGGGCTTTTCCTGACCAGAGAGCTTTCCAGATACAGAATATGGAGATACAGCTTGTTCCTTCATTTGAGGGGCTGTTACAGAAGGTGTTTGGGCCAAGTCAGTTTCAGGTAAGCTTATTTTTGTTAGTTCAACCTCAGACTCTTCCCTTTTATCTTTGTAAGCATCCAAAACTTCTAGAATAATTCCATCCCCAGTTTCCTTCTTGCCTTTTATTGGATCCTTTTCAGACAGAGATAAGTCAGTGGACACGGCGTCTGCTTGTGGCCTGTCGGCTTTAGGACTTAGAGATTCTGTGACCGATGGTGTTATACTAGAGAAGGAAATCATAATATGATCTGTACTAGCTCTACTTTCGGGTGGGATGGTCCGATCTAAAGACACACTTATGTCTTCTGGGTAGTCTATGATGCTGCCCTGAAAATAAGTTGATGAAGAAATTTCCTCAGAGTCTTCAAATTTCGTTATTACGTCTGCTGGCTCTGTGTAAGCAGTGGTTAGGCTATCCAGGGTAGTAACAGGTGAGGAGCTATCTGTGGTGCAGACTGAAGAAATAGATGATGTGAGCGAAGGTGTGTCAGAGGGTGGGACAGATGCAGCACTTTCCGAAGGCTCGGAGTAGGTCAATATCAGTGATTCGTGGGCAATGATCTCTTGAATTTCTCTTGTATAATCAGTTACATATTCATCCTCCAGTTCTTCTGTTGAAAAATGTTGGGTTATCTTAACATCTGGGATAGAGAGAGTTGCACTGCTGGTAGAGTCTGTCAGAGATGCTCCAGAAAGGATACTGGATGTCAAAGATGCATCTTGCACCCTGTCAAAGTCCATAGTGGACTCGGCCATGTCATCCCCAATGGTGGTCTGTGTGGGGCTGGATCCATCTGTCATCTGCATCTGTTGCCGCCTCATGAGTTCTTCATAGGCAGTGTCAGCATCTAATAATTTCTTTTCTTCACTGGTAGAAGTTACCATGGTTCCCAGATCCACTATCTCGTGGCTTTCTGGAATGATGTAAGAGCTTGAAACTATGTCTTCTTGAGGCACCACAGAATGTAAGCTTTCTAACTCATAAAACTCTTTTTGGAGGTCTGTGATTTTCTGCATAGGGTCGTCATAAATATGCTCTGGGAGTCTTATTTTGTGCTCTCTTCCTCTCTGCTGTGTAAATCCATTCTGTTCTTCTTGCCTTGTGAGCAGACTGCCATCTACTGATCCATTGTATGTGTCCTCTACTAAAGATTCATAAATGTAGTCCTCTATTAACATGCCACCATACAATGGCTCTTTTTCAAAGACTTCATCTCGTTCATTTGCAGCTGGGAAAGCTTTATATTTGTGGGTTTTGTGCATCATTTCTTCATACATCTCCTCAGCACTTTTCAGACCCTTCTGGACATCTTCCTTCTGCACAGTGGATTGCTCATCTGTTGGCGAGTACACAGACACAGCTGTGGGCAATTTATACACTTTTTGAACTTCTATTATTTTCTCAGGGCTTATTTCAAATCCCTCTGGGTCTGATTCTATGCTAGGTGAGTATTCAGAACAAGAGGACCTGTGGAGCTCCTCCATTTCTGCGGCCTGGCGCAGTTCTTCTGTGGGAGATGCATCCTCAATGGGAGAGAGATTACTGGGTGGTGTCTTTGGTCTTTCTCTCCTTCTCTGAGCTCGAAGTTCATCTTTGTCTTTCTTTGATTTCTTACTAGAACTCTTCCTTTGTTGCTGTTCTAATTCTCGCTGCTTCTCTTGCTCTTTTAACAGTTCTTCTTCCTCTCTCAATTCTTCTTCCTCAGAAGAATCTTCAATGGTAGGTAAAAGAGGGCCATGTGTTCTGTGGCGAGCTTTGCGCTGCTGCTTGCTCTCTCCTTTTTTGTGACTTGGGCTACTGTCACTGTCCTCATCGAGTGATGATACTGATGTAGGGGATGTGCCAGGAGTGAAGCTGGATGCATGGAGACTAGAGGAACCCTCTCCTCTAGATCTGTCCTCAGGTGAGTCTGTCAGGCTTTCCATTTCTAATTCCGGCTCCTCATCAAAATACAAAGTTGTTTTCTTCTGAGAGGATTCTGCAGAGTATTTATCTGCTATTGTACTGTTGAGTTCGATCGTCTTAAATCGACGTAACCCTCCTCCTCCAGCAACTACAATTTCTTCACTCTCCTGACTTTTAGTTTCTCGAAATTTGAGTTCAGGACTTTCATCAAATGTTTCGTCGTCCTCGTCATGCCAGGAATGACGTCTCCCTGCGTCATCATCGAAGCTGGCACTGCTCTTGCGAGTCAGTCTCCTGTGTTTTCCTGCTGTACTTCTCCCTTTCCCTTTTGCTTCTTCCCTCTTCTGGCTTTCAGTAACACCGCTGATCTCTTTCAGCTGACTCCGAATGAACTCATCATCTTCAGAGCCAGAAGCATCCTCATCAGCACTCATTTCTATGATCTGTTTGCGAATGAAGTCCTCCTCTTCCCCCGAACCTTGACTGTCTTCCTGTTTATACTCATCGCTGCTTGATGAGCCAACACTAGTCCTCCGCTTCCTACGTGCGACGGGGGAGTTTTCACTCTCACTGCTATCTTCCACTGAGTCATAGGATGCTCTTCTTGGACTTAGGTCATCAGCTAGCTCAGGCTTTTCTTTATGGTCCTTCCTGGAAGGAAAGCCTTGCTGGCTGTCCCTTTTTGAACTTTCTTTCTTTTCTTGGCTCTCTTTGACGTCTTCTGAAATAGTGACATCCACTGTTTCAGATGGAATCTGAGTTTTTTGCTGGTCCTGAGACTGCTCGGGAGAAACCCTCTGGGGCTGTGCTTTCTTTTCTGATTTTTCATCCAGTGTACTTGCCTGAGCTTCCAAAATGGATAGTACTGTACTTTCCAATTTTGCTAAGTCTGAGGGGCTGGAAGGACTGCTTTCTTGTGAGAAGGAGTCCTTTTTGAGCCCTTTGAGCAAATCTTTTTCATCACTTGGTATAAGACTTGGAATTTCACCCAGAGACCCCGATATCCCATCAGAAGAATATCCTGTGTCACTCAGACCTTGTGGACTCTTGGGCTGCTGAGAACTGGAGGTGTCTGATTTGTCCTCTTCCTTTTCCTAGTAGAGTAGGAAAGACACAGGGAAATGGATTAGAGTCAAACCAATCACATAGCTTTGCCATTATTATTAAATAATCATTAATAATTGAGGAATAATTATGGAAAAATTCAGCTATATGATAGGGTTTTTTTTTGTTGTTGTTGTTATTTTTCCTATTTCAAGACAGGGTTTCTCTGTGCAGCTTTACAGCCAGTCCTGGATCTCGCTTTGTAGACCAGGATGGCCTCAAACTCACAGAGGTTCACCTGCCTCTGCCTCCTGAGTGCTGGGATTAAAGGTGTGTGCCACTACCCCCTGGCATATGATAATAGTCTTATAAATGTTTGTATGAGGACAAAATTGACAACAATTGATAACCACTAACTTAGGTTAGTTTTCATTTAACCTAAATTTAAATTACATATTAATTCTCAATGTTACTTGATTTTCTTCCATTAATTCCATGAGGCCCCTTTACATTTTAATTTCACTTTTCTTCAAATACATTATCTGTATCAATGCATTTACATTGTGACAAAGTTTAAATTGTTAAAAGAGTCAGTCTCGCTCGTGTGTGTGTGTGTGTGTGTGTGTGTGTGTGTGTGTTCCTTTTATTTAATTGAAAAGTTTTTCATAAATATATTCTGATTATGGTTTTCTCTCCTTCAACTCCTCTGTGATGAATAGCTTTATATCAACTTGACACAAGCTAGAGTTATCTGAAAGAAGGGAACTTCAATTGAGAAGCTACCTCCATAAGATGCAGCTGTAAGTCATTTTCTTAATTGATGGGGGAGGGTCAGCCCATTGTGGGTGGTGCCGTCCCTGGGCTGGCGGTCCTGGACTGAGCAAGCCATGGGGAGCAAACCAGTAAGTAGTACCACTCCAAGGCTTCTGCATCAGCTCCTGCCTTCAGGTTCCTGCCCAGTTGGAGTTTCTGCTCTGACTTCCCTTAGTGATAATGTCACTTAGAAGTGTAAAATGGAACAAACCCTTTCCTATCCAAGTTTCATTGGTCATGACGTTTCATCACAGCAATAGTAACTTTTACTAGGATATCCTCCCAGATCCCTCCTCCCTCCTCATTCACCCACATATCCTTTCTTTCTCACTCTCTTTAGAAAATAAACAAACAGGCAGAAAACAAAAACAAACCCACTGGGACATCACACCAGCCCACCAACAAAAGGCTTTCCTGAGTTGACAGCACTACCTCATCACATCCCACCTGATTACACAGAGCAGTTTTTGAAAGAACAAGGTAGTCTCCATGATTTCTTTAGTTAATGCCATCTACCCATCACTCACAGTAAACACCATGGTTGTGAAGAAAAATCAATCAAAATATGATCTTTCATAATTTAATTTTGATAACATTATCTTTATACCTTATTTCTGCCTACATAAAGCCCAAAAACATGATAAAATTTCATACATATGAAGGTAAAGTATGTATTATTGTTTGGAACAATTCATTGAACATAATAAAAAGACACGATAGTTTGAAAATATAGATTTTTGAAGTCTATCCTGAAATTTTTATAAAAATAAAATTAAGACTAGCTACACAGAATGCAACAAATAAAAGCAAAAATAAACTCATGAAATGCTAACACAAAATATCAAAATATTTTCCCTACACCTGCCTGTGTATGGCTTCCCTCTGGGCCCATGCTTCCTGTATTTCTCTGTGCTATACTCTACCTGATCACCCCTCTGGGCCTGTCTCTATCCCACATGTCTCTGTCTCAATCACCACGTTTTGTGGGGCTGCTGCTCTGCTGATGTTTCTATTCTGTATTAAAGAGTAGCAAGTGTATAAATGTTCATTCTATAGGCTTGTGGATCTAAGACAATATGTTAGGAGTGGCTGATGAAGTATCAGTTAATAACTTTTAATGCACCTCACTGAAAGATTCTAAGGAAAGAGTCAAGTTCACCAGGGCACACTGAAAAACTTCATAATGTTCATTTTCTCCCACTAACTAGATTTAGGTGTGTATCCCCTCACAGAATAATGTGCCCTAGTTAACTACATAGTTTAGCTGTGAAACATCAGATAACTCAATGATCAGGTCCTTTGCTTCACTGATTGAAGGCACCTACAAATTAATCTTTATAACTGTTATTAATTGATTTAAAAAGGATTTCCACATATCAGGACTTGGCAACCATTTGTCTGTCTTGTGGTTAACTGGTCCTTGACCCTGCTTCATTAATAACACTTATTAACAAGGGGAAATTAGATGCAGATTACAGTCCATAAGCTGGATCTTTTTTCTCTAATTATTGAACTTCAAAATGGATGTTTGAAGTACCACATACTAGAATATAGTCAAAGGACTCATGTGAACATAATGTGGACCATTTTCTCACCAATTTCTTATTATACCAGACTAAAAGATTGGAAACCTTTTCTTGGGTGCTTCAAAAATTTGTAAGAGTGTACTTATTTAAGGAAAGATATTAATCTATTTAGTTAAATAATATTTAAAGATAGAAATTTAACAAGCATACTTTTGCATAACATATAGAACACACACATATATGTGTATAAAATATTACTGGTTTATAAAATGTATTCATTTTTTATTTGAATCATCAGGAAATTTACATTTTTTATTAATTATCTGTTTCACTTTTAATATTAAATACCATTTAGGACAACCTCTGAAATTCTGAAATAAGAATAAAATTTCAGTTAGGTTGCTTTTGCATACAAATTTTGTCACCTTTGATGAAGTCAAGCGGTGAGAACAGTATCATTGTAGGCACAGCTTTGAAACAGCCATATTGTTATTTTTCATTTCCCCTAAAGAAAACATTTTCTATCTGTTTTTAATGGTTATCATTACATTCCATCACTTTGGCCTATATTGTATTGCATGTTTTCCATGCAAAGAATTTTAGTTACTTGAGTTTTGCTTATCTATGCATTGCACTCGGGAGGCAGAGGCAGGCAGATCTCTGTGAGTTTGAGGCCAGCCTGGTCTACAAAGCGAGTTCCAGGAAAGGTGCAAAGCTACACAGAGAAATCCTGTCTCGAAAAACCATTACAAAAATCACTCCAGAATTTCAGGGCTAATCTTCAGTCTTTTCAATGTGCTACCGGACAGCAGGGATTGAAGCATCCCCTTTCCTGTGAGCATCCATCACCACTGATTGGACAGTAGATGAGTCACAGAGAAGGCAGTAATGAGTTAGCCCCGCTTGACACTCTTCTGCTGGTGGGGTACTTTGTGGGGAACCTAGTGCGAGAAAATCCACACAAATGCACATGCTTTGTCCACTTTGTGCTTTTCCACAAGCGTTGAAGCCAGCAGCACTTTACATTGAAGGAAGACAAAAGTGTCTTAAGATGGAAAGAGTTAAGAATTGAGTTCTACCAAGCTAGTGGGAACTCATGACCTTTACACCAAGAGCTGTGGAGCCTCCATGGGTCTGGACTAGGCCCTCTGCATAAGTGCTTGGTCTGTTTGAGGGACCTCTGGCAGTAGGATCAGGATCCATCCCTGGTGCATGAGCTGGCCTTTTGGATCCCATCATTACCTATGGTGGGACACCTTGCTCAGCCTTGATTCAGGGGTGGAGGGGCTTGGTCCTGCCTCAGTTGAATGTACCAGGCTTTGCTGACTCCCCATGGGAGGCCTTATCTTTTTGTAAGAGGGAATGGGGGTATTGGGGGGAATGCTGGGTGGGAGTGGGAGGAGGAAAGAGAGGGGATCTGTGGTTGGTATGTAAAATGAATAAAAAAATTTTGAATAAAGGAAAAAAATGAGTTCTAGGATTCATATAAAAATGTGCAAAAACAGATAAAAGTAAGTGCTTTGTTATTTTTTCTGGACTTTATTTTAAATGAACTGAAAGAACACAGGGATTATCTTTGATCATTATAGAAAGTTCATGTTAAGATGTACTGCAAATATGAATAACTAAAGCATTCCAATCAAGATTGAGTCCACAGAACTCAGCCCAAGAAAAAGATAAAATAGTTCACTAGAACACTTGATTATTTTTCACTCTGATTATGCAGTCACAAAACAATGCAGATGTTGTATTTTATGTCAATAGATAAACTGAATATTAATCCTTCAGTTATTTTAAACACATACCAAAGTCCACATTAAAATCTCTGTTAATTTAATTCCCGTCTGGAGGACTGTAGTTTTTCAGTATGGCATATGAAATAAAAACTAAGTTTCCTGCTTGGATAAATAAGTAAAAAGACAGAATTTTATAGCAACATGACTTAAAAATACAAAACTAAAAAGTTTAAAGAGGTATACTTTCAAATATATAATATTCAAATATATTCATTCCAATATATTATATATTCATTTTAATTTTATATAATAAACACATTCAGGAAACTTGAATAAAGAAACAATGATTTAGCAACAATGAAATATAAACAACACAATATTGAAACAACTGACAAATTGATAAAAGAATGTAAAGTAGTATAGATAGACAAGCTGTGAAAGTTACCCAAAAGATTGTGCCAAAAGTTGCAAAAGGAGATGGCTAATAAGGAAAGACCTTATGTCAGAAGTGTCCCAGGAGAAAAATCCTCCTAGGTGGCGGCTGTAAATAGACGCTTTATAATCAGAACTGTACTAATATCCTTGCTATTTCCCTCCAAGTATACTTGTATTTGGAGTATAAAATCTAATTTCTCTATTTTTAAAACAACCATCATAATGCTTATATTATCAAGATGTGTGTAGGTTAGATAGTAGGAAATGGGTTTTATAAAGTGCCTAGACCATGGTAAGAGGTGAACGAGGAGTATTGCTTGGAATTTTCAATGGCGATTAAAAAAAAAGGAATCAATATAAGGGAGTTGTGCAGCAGGAGAGGCTGACTTTCAGTCCTGGGTGAGGGGTGGGCTCCAAAGGACAGCAGCTCAGGTGGGACTTCTGCGATGGATCTGCAGGGAAGGCGCTGCACAGGTACACACAGAGAAGCCCAGACAGTTCAGCGGGGAGAAACAATCTATGCATAAGAAACACATGGAAGCCTCTGTGGTTTTGATTTCTCACCGGGAGAGAATGGTAAGGGTTGCAGGGAAGTTATATTGCAGCCAGATACCAGAAGGTGAAAAGCCAACCTAAGCTATTTAGGCAGGACTATCCACTGTGGGTGTGTGTGGTGATATATTGTGTTCCACAATATATTGTGTACCCTAATAAAGCTTATCTGGAGATCAGAGGAAAAAGCCAGCCACATTAAACATAGAAGTCAAGCAATGGCAGCACATGCCCTTTATCCCAGCATTCTGGAGACGGGGCTAGAGGGAACACACAGGAGGGTGGAGAGAGCCATCTGGATCTGTGTGAGTTCAAGGCCACACTGGGAACAGAGGCAGGTGTGGCAGCACACGCCTTTAGTCCCAGCACTAACCATAGAGGTCTGGAGGTCTCTACAGACAGACAGGAAGTGATGTAGCTGGGCAGAGAGAGGAAGTGAGATGGCAGGGACAGAAAGGCGTGGGTATACATGAGGTTACTCTCTTTGGAAGCTGAGGAATTGGTGAGGTGAGGTTGGCTGTGGCGTGTCCTATTGCCTGATCTCTCGGTGTTCACCCAAAATCTGGCTCTGGGTTTTTATTAATAAGACCATTTAGCAATTCATCTTACAGGTGTGGATACCCTGACTGCTATGTAAATGACTCAAGGCAGGAAAACAAAATATCGGAATGTTTATGATATCATTTAAATGCAAGACTGAATGTTTTATTTTTGATTTTGGAAATAGACTGATAGTATTGGTGTTCTTTAATTTCCTGTTAATTGTTCATATGGTCTACAAAATCCTAAAAGAAAATTGGAAGTCCTACTGTAAGAAAAAAATATAGTGAAGCAATCACTTAATTTGTTCATTGTTAATTTCAAGCTAATTGTTTGGTAAAGAAGAAATATGGCTTATATTACACAGTTTCAGCTAACCCTTTCTTTGGTAGGTTAGTGGCAGACAAAACAATAACAAACACACACAAAGGTCATGCATTGATAAAACTTACAATGCAAAGAGCAAACAAGTGTATCACGAGGGAGCTGACACTTCCTGTATTGCTACAGGCATTTGATTAGCAGCACACCAAGGTAAAACAATGGTTAATTGAGATCCCACATGGAGTAAGTAAAATATTGGAAAGTGTCAGGAAAAACTTGATGGAATCTGCATCTACAACCACTAGGAGGATAACAAACGCAGGAACTCAGAGAAACATTAGATAGAGGGATGTCCTTATGATCAATAATGGCATGGAGGACCGAGGCAAGAAAAAAAGAAACCTATCTGGCCTCAGATTAGTGCCTGGAAGACAAGAGACAAGTAAATGATGGTGTTACTATTACAGAAAGCCAGATAGAGTGGTGGGTTCTTAAGAAAAACAAGCAATAGTCAAACATGTTGAGCCTGAATCTGCAATGCCGTTTAAAGGGAAACTATCTACTTGGGCACACAGTTCTGAAACCCAAAATAGAGACACATATGTACATGGGAACTTAGAGGTTATTCTTGTGACTTCTTTGGATAGAAAAGAAGGAAAAATCAAAGGAAAAAAATGGAAACTGACAAAGAGAAATCCTGAAAATGGCAAATGCAGAATGCACAAAGATGATCAGAATGAGAAAGAAAGTCGGTGGAGACCGGTTAGCAGGCATGTGTCAAAGTGAACACAAAATAGCAAACCCCTACAAACTGATTCAAGGTTGCAACTGTAACTTCCACTTGGAATTTTAATAGATATACAATAGGTCATTTTTCTGTGAATCATTGGTGTCCTCTATGAATTTAGGTCATTTAATTAGATATAAGATATTTGTGGATCTCTAAGCAGCTTGTATTTTAACTCCTGTGTATATATACATACACACAAATATATACATAACAATAAGAATAAAAGCAAAAGAGTCCATCACTTTGAGAGGAAGTAAAGGGGTAAGGGGGGCTGGCAGGGGCTAGAGGGAACAGACAGGAGAGAAGGGATGATGTAATTAGATTTAATTAAAATTAATATATTTTGAAAGAATAGAGTGCCTTTAAAATTACAGAATTACTTATGCAAATATTACTTAAAATGGAACATTCATGAAACTTCTCACTAAAGGAAAAGTATGTATCATTCCATACTATATGCAGATTATAACTAATCCTCCCATATTAAATGTATGACACTAAATCATGAGAAAAATCTAGAATTAAATATGAATACATAAATTTCCATTCATTCTAGATTTTTACCATGCCTCTTTTTTTTTTAACCAAGAAATTTTTGGCTGACCACAGCTTAGAAACCTATCAGAAGGAAAACAACAAAGAACAAAACAACACAAACAACTACTTGCCTCTTACAAAACCTTAATGATACTTTATTTTAGGAAAAGAGAAAAACTGACTTATACACCCATTCTGGATTTAAAAAAGAGAACATGGAGCTATAAAAAAATCTTCTCATTTTTCTGTATGATTTAGAGAATTTTATCTATATGCTTTATGTAATTTCATTGAGGTATCAAAATGCCATTGCTTTTCATTTGAGTGAAAAAAAAAAATAGAGTTCTCTGAAACGTAATTCATGGTTTAAAGGTTTTCACATCCATTCTCTCCGTGATCACATCAGGCACTAAGTAAACCTGTGACCTGCATATTCAAGACTGTGATGGTAGGAAGTATACTTACTGTTTTTTCTTTGCTGGGCTCCCCTTGGTCAGACTTGGCACCGCCTTCCACCTGTGGGGGCTTCACTGCTGGGCTTTCCTTCTCTCCTGCCTTGGGCAGAGTCTGAGGAGCGTCCAGTGGCAGATCTGCAGTCCTGGCCTCCGGCTGCTCCTCTTTCTTCGCTGTCTTTGCGGCCACTCTTCCTGCGGGCTCTTCGGGAATGTCTACATGAGCTTCAAGTATGTCGCGTTTCTCTTCCCCCTCCGCGGCCACTGGCTTTTCCTCTGGGGGTAATCTCTTTTCTTCGGGGGCTGGCTTCTTTCCTTCCAGTGGTGGTTTTTCTTCTGCAGGTGCGGACTTTTCTTCTGCAGGTGGCTTCTTTCCGGTTTTATCTTCTATGGGCGGCTGCTCTTTTTCAGAGGGTGGTTTCTTCTCTTGCCGGGTTGGAACTTTGCCCTTGTCTAGTTTACTCTCTTCTAGTTTTTGATCTGTGGTGGCCGTTGGAGGGGTTTTCTCAATTGATGGTGTTTCTTTTTCTGGAATAAGTTTTTCAGTTTCAGTTTTTACTTCTGTTTCCTTCTTTTTACCTTTTACATGGGCCCCTGCGGGTGTTTTCTGAGTTGATGGTTCCGCAGGGGCAGGCACAGGGGATGCCTTGGATCCTGATGATACAGGTGGCATTTTGCCCATATCTCCAAGTTGTCCTGATACTGCTCTCTGCGTCTGGCAATTTAAGCAAAGCCATTCTTGAATCTGCAAAACAAACAGCAATGAACATATTAGGGTTATCGCAGACTATCTTAGCGCATTAATCAAGATGAAAATTGAAAATGCCTGGTTGTTTTGTTGATTGTTGATAGGCACAGGGTAAGTCATTGTTTTCTAAACCAAACCAAACCAAACAAAACAAAACAAAAAACAAAAACATTATTGAAAAAAATGTAAAAAGACTATTTAAAATATAAACGTGGGCAAAAAAAATCTATGATGACTACTAATCTCTATGTTCACCACTACCAAGAAAAAGAGAAGGTGATAGAAGAAGGAACCTAAGGAGGACCCAGAGAAATACTCATTTAAGGGTTTGCAGAGGAAAGAAACCTGTAAGTTTGAAAGAAAAACTGTTTTAAGCCTAGTATCTTAAAATTTAGTATTTCCGCCCTGCAGTGGTGGCCCCTGCCTTTAATCCCAGCACTCGGGAGGCAGAGGCAGGCGGTTCTCTGTGAGGCCGAGGCCAGCCTGGCTACAGAGTGAGTTCCAGGAAAGGCTCAAAGCTACACAGAGAAACCCTGTCTCGGGGGAGGGGGGGGGACCTTAGCATTTCCACCACAAATTTACTCAAATACATTTACATTTTATAATAATTTTCATTTTATTTAAAATTAAGCAAAGGTTATTTGAGTTTAATTTACCAACTCTTTATCTCTTGGTATCAACCAAATACAATTGCACCGAGTAGCATAGAGTTTTCAAGAGTCTCTTGTGTTTAATTCTCTATCTTCTTTCTAATTAATAAAATGATTCCATTTTTAATACTAATTACATGCATTCATCACTTAAGCAGGGTGGAGTCATAGATCAAAATGTTTGCCTTGCTTTTTCCTAAACGCATTCTGATTTTCTGACTGAAATGTTTCCTTGTGTGCATGCTGCTCAAGGCATAAGTTGTAACACCCTTCAGCAGATCACCTTAGGTGGCACTCAGATATACCGCCTCCTAGGGGACTATTTTAGCAGAGCACCAAGGAAAGAAAAGAAGACCCACCATTCTGAGAAAAAGCCAGTTCACTGCTCTGGCAATCTAATCATGGAAAGTACTCTCTGAGAAGAACGCAGGCAAAACAAGCACACAGGAGGCAGATGCTAGGCTAAGGGCAGACGTCATCCTTGACTTTGTGCTTTGTATTTTGCCCTCCATTATACGTATTTTACTGTAAGAGATAAAGGCTGTGCATGTTGCTTCTTCCTAGCTATTACCATTTAATGTGTATTTATTATGCAAGAAGCAAGGTGGCAGGGTCTATGAATAAGACTGCCTGCTTTCTTATGGTGCATTGTCTCCAGATAAATTCAATTTCAAATTGCTTTTTATACTGGCTCCTTTCTCCAGGTGCTTGGTTTAAATTCCTTACAGAAAAGTCACTTACTGTAGTAGAATACTATTAGAGAAAAAATTTCATTTTGTCCCCTGCTTTCTATTTTTTAGAAAAGTTAACAATGGCACTAAATATGTGACTATTTTGTAATCTGTAAGGAGTTATAGATCCTTAGTTTCTTATCTAAAGTACAAAGGTGAAAGCCACCTGTTGAGTTCAGTAAGCCCTGTCTTAAAACATTAGGATGTATTTGGGTGCCTTTGCTTTTACTGTGTATGACCCCTCAATATCAATCCTTTCTTGAATTCCCATGAAAGCATCTTTGGTGTGAACTACAGTTTTATGTAACAACCAGATCCACAAGTCATGGGAAAGAAACTGACTTGATCATTGTCAAAGAGAGAGCCATTGCTCTGTGCTGAACAGTTCCCAAAAATAATACCCACAGAACACCAACCTTGATCTGTGCTATGGTTTCAGAAACCATTACTGGATTGAAACACGTCATAAGATATTTTCATTATTCATATTTTGAACCTGACATTTCAAAAAAACAAAAACAGACAAAAATAGCAGTCTCGCAGTGCCGTATTTTCACAAGGATTCTAAAAATCACATGCAGGTGTGTACAAAGCATTCTCATCAGGACATGTCCCAGTGTAAATAAGCTGGGGATTTTTAATCTAGGGGGAATACAGGTTTTATTCCATTGGGAAGTTTTGTCTACTATAAAATTCTGATTATTTTCTTGTGAAATTACTTGTACTTAGTTGTTATATATTGAGTATATGGTAAGTACCACAGAGCATGTGGCTTTTATTAAAAAGGAAATGTATTGAGAAAATGAAGCACGTTGGTATTTGGGAGGTGGTATACTCAGTACTTTCATACCTTTTGGAAATTTAGGTAAGAAGCTTAACTTTATTGTATACTATGGCAAATAAAATACTTCATTTCTCCAATGTATAGAGTGTGGTAAACTTACAAAGCAGTGGTGACTACACCACCAGCGTCTCCCACATGAACAGATGGTAGAGCAGCTCTCAGAGCTAATACCCAGCTACACACCCTGAAACCTACAGCAGCTCTCTGCCTGCAAGATATACTGGTGCAAGAACAGAACAAATGCTATCGGAGGTAATCCACCACTCTGGGTGGGTTTCTGACACACTCAAGAGTTGGGTTCCATCTATATCAGACAGTGTCAGTGAGGCCAAGATCCTAAGGCTAGTTAAGTCATGGGCACTAGGGAAAACTCTACTATTATTATTCTGCTAAGACAACATACAATAAACTATCTCCTAATGGCATATTGCTATACCTATAGATAAGTGTAGTTCTCTATTGTCATCAGAGAGGCTTCTTCTTACAGTAATTAACATTGAAACCCACCAATGGACAATGTGTAGAAAAGGGACTTTGGGATGCCCAGCCCTATACATGGTGTCTGTATCACACTCAAGTGTGGGCTCAAAAATCTGTGCAGAAGAGGGTGTGGAAAGATTTTAAGAGCCATAGTGGTGGATGACCTCAAGGAAGCAGCATTTTCCAGACACAACAGGGCAGATGCATCTTGGAACTTACATACACTATGGCAACATTCACAAGGCCTGCCCAGCACAGAAGAGAGGAAGTAAGCATAAAATCCTACCCCTATCCAAGAAGCTGTTTGTGATGGACAGATGTAGGGAGAAGGAAATTCAGCTTCAATGAAGTGACACCGGGTATACTGACCACACTGTGGGGCAGGTCTCATCCTCAATAGTAGTTGGCCAGTATAAATTGGACTCTATGTTTGTTTGTTTGCTTGTTTTAAAAGAGAGAGAAGTACATGAAGTTGTGTACAAGGAGAAGTTGAGGAGAATCTGTGAGGAGTTGGGAAAGGGAAAAGAATAAGATCAAAATGTATTGTGTTTTTTGTATATACAAAGACAACTCTGCATCCAAGGTTCAGAGAATATCATGGAAGATGAGGAAGAAACATTTTTAAGATCCAAAAGACCAGGAAATCTGTTGTAAAATTTTGTCTCCTAGAAATGAGAGGAAAGCTTCACCCATAATACTTCAACAAGGCCTGAAGAAGTACTAAACCAACAGACAAGCCAAAATGAAAGCGGGAACCTCACAAGGCTCTACTCATAACCAAAGAACTACAGGCCACTAAATGTTTGAAAGTGGAAGAAGAAACAGTCTTCCCTAAGGATGATCCTCCTATTTGATTATTCAATACCAAGTGGTCAGCCCTGACATTATATACATATAAGTGACATTAAACAAACTGAATATGTTGTATTTGTATATTTAGGCATATAAAAATATATATGCCTAATATATAATTATTGAGAGCTGCTGATAGCAAAAGTCCATGAGAGTATACAGCAGTGACAACTAGAGTTCAGAAGGTCAACCTATCAGAACTAAGGGTTGTGTTAGAGGAAACTATCATGCAAGGTGTTATGGAATTGCTGCCTTTTGAATGAACTGGTTGTCTCTTGTTGTAAACTTCTTGTGCAATAACAGCTATGATTCTCTCCATTTACCGCGCATTTCCATGTTATGTATACATGTAATCTCACGACTGCATCTCAATCTTGGGCACAACTTTCCCTATACATTTGGGGTAATTGGATAACTGTTTAATTTAATTTTCATTAACATCTATCTGGCCAGGGCCAGTCTCCAGACAAAAGTGTTTCAGCAAAGACACCTTTTTCCAAGGACAAAACTGCACACAGATAAACATTAGCTCATCTCACCCACAGATAGAGAAAAGAACCACTAGCAATTAAACCTTCAACTCCTTACCTTCACCCCAGGTTATTTACACAAGACCCTAATTTAAGAGATTTACTGCTCACAGGGATACTGTTTTAGCCATTTGCTAGTTACTGAGTTAAGACAGTTACTTCCCACTGACACAAGAAGATTGCCCTCAAGGCCAGGTAGGTGATAGGCACCAAGCTTCTTTCTTGTGCAAATTAAGTCTTAATTCCTCCTCAGTCAGGTGCTATTCCCAGATTCCCTAATTGATCTTAGCCTTTAATTGACCCTACCAGAGAATTCCCCTTTAGTCACTCCCCTTTTGGGTTGTAATTGGAAGATGACATTTATTGTTTTATTTGTGGATCCTTACCACCTCTCACTGCTACCCTGAAAACCTCAAGCCTCGCCTTGCTTTGCCAAAGAATTACTGTTTGTGCATATATACTGGTTCCCTCAGAAGACTGGGAAATTGAGAACAGCAAAGATGAGGATGGAGATGGAAAGAACTAGATAGAGATGAGAGAACAGCAGAAGGGACTGAGAGGAGCGAAGTAAGAGAGCAGAAAAGAAACTGTGTAGATAGAATTGACTTAGAAGAATGAGGTGAATGGACTAAAGAATTCAGTGTGCTTAGATTCATTTGATATTCCTCAGATTAGAATCCTTAACTGGTTGTTAGATTCTTCCATGGACCCTGGGAGTATAGGCTGGATCTATTATTGTTTACATTATATAATCAACTAATTATATATATATAATATATATGTAAAACTGTATATTAAAATCTAGATTTTAAAATCTTTCTTCATCATCTTCCATGATATTCCCTGAACTTTAGGTGCAGAGTTGTCTTTGTATATACAAAAAAACCACAATGCATTTTGATCTTATTCTTTTCTCCTTCCCCAACTCCTCACAGATGCTCCTCATCCTCATATATATATATATATATATATATTCAACTAAACTAATGAGGTCATAAATTTCAGAGGGAATAATGTGGGTACATGGGAGAAAATTTATATTTTATACCGACATCATATTTCTAAAGACATTTCCAATACTGACTTTACAATCTATCTTACCTTTACTAACTATAGAAGCTTATGGAGACACTTGTGAACATACAAACAACAATTATGAGGGTCTCAAGCCATGTTAATTTGTGTGGTGGTTTGAAGGAAAATGGTCCCCAAAGGGAGTGACACTATTAGGAGGTATGGCCTTGCTGGAAGAAGCATGTCACCGTGGGGGTGGGCTTTGAGGTCTTTTATGATCAAGATAACTTCTATTGTCTTAGAGCACTTCCTGTTGCCTGCAAGATGTAGCTACTTCTCCAGCACCATATCTGCCTTCATGCTGCCATATCCCACCATGATAATGGACTAAACCTCAGGAAAATGTAAGCAAGCCCATTAAATGAAAAAGAGCAAGCTGAGCAAGAAAAACTACAAAATGTACAGATTTAGGAGAAAAGGGGCACCAGAGAGTGGAACGGAATTAAGTTCTGTGTTCAAGGAGATAAACAGATTAAGAAATGGAAAAAAAGAGAATGCTGACCTCAGATCAAGATCCTACCCAGCTGTATTTCCAACTTGTGAAAAGGAATTAAAGAAAAGCTTAGAGCGGGTGTGTTGGTGCAAGCCTTCAAGCCTAGCACTTGGAAAGCAGAAGCTGGTGGATCTCTGAGTGGGAGGCCAGCCAGGTCTCACAAGGAAAACAAAAGGGTAGTAAAGATGTAACTGAACAAACGGGCCAAGTTCCAGCCCCAGTAAGCAGCAGAATTGGGCAGTTTTGGCCACGTGGTTCTGGCTTTAGAATTAAGAGTAGAAGAAAGAGACTATAGAATTTTCCTCTTACTAAGGAAAGCCCCTGAGGCCAGGCATGTGTCAGGAGTGTCCCTGAATGGAGGCCTAGAGAGGCCATTGCTGAAGCTGTGAAGTTAAAGCCTGGATTGGCTTGGAGATCCCAAGATGTTGGAGATGCCAGAGCCATGGAATACCTGCTGAGGAGAGGTACTTAAGGGAATAGAACCAGCCAAAGAAAAAGAAGTGTGTTTCAGTCAACAAAGCTGAACAGAGTTGGAGGTCTGAAGAGTGTTTTGACATCAGACATGGAACTGCTTAGTTTGGCATTTACTCAGCTGGTTTTTGGTTTTGCTTTGTTCCAGTATTTCCTCACTATGCTCTCTTTCCTACATTTTGGAATGGTAATGTATATCTTGTGCCATTATATGTTGGAAGCATGCTATTTGCTTTTTGCTTTTGCTTTTACAAGGGAATTACAGTTAAAAGATTGCCATGAGTCTCAGAAGAGACTTTGGACTTTGCAAGTTTGACACTGTTATGGGCACTTTTGAAGTACCATGGGTACTTTTGAATGCATTTTTTTCACTATGATGTGGTTACAAGCCTTTGGGGGCCAGGAAGTGGTATGTAGTAGTTTGAAGGAAAATGGCCCAAAAGGGAGTGGTACTATTAGAACGTGTGGCCTCGTTGGAGGAAGTGTGTCATTGTGTGGGCAGGTTTTGAGGCTTCCTATGTTCAAGATACCTCCCAGTGTTCTAGTTCACTTCTTCTTGCCTGCAAGATGTAGGACTCTCAGCTACTTCTTCATTACCTTGTCTGCCTGCATGCTCCCATGTCCCACCATGATAATGAATTAAACCTCCAAAAATGTAAGCCACCTCAATTAAATGTTTTCCTTTATTAGGGTTTCAGTGGTCATGCTGTCTCTTCTCAGGAATAGGAACCCTAAATAAGACAAATGGTTTTTAAACATTTTGCAGATTTTAATGTTTTATTTTGAGGATACTCTTTGTTAGTATCACTTAGTGGAACAACCTATAATAAAAGATTTTTCATCTATGCTATTATTAAATATAACAAAACCAGAAGCCTCCTTATTATAAAAATAATCACATTCTTATTTACTGCTTTAGCATCAGTTATTAGAATATAAAAATGCATCTCCAAATAGGGAAAATTCTGATAAATAAGAAGCTTATAAAAATAACTATGACTACCACACCATACTCAAACACATTCAATTGTCAGCTAGAACATGTTAGTAAAATGCATTTATTTTAACATCAAATCATCAAAGCTTGTTCAAAACAAAACAACAGTCCAAAAATCCATTAATCTTAAGAGGGACTAGGAAATGAAAGCAATAAAAAAAGAAACAGAAAAGGACTCTGCAGTGCTACTCAGCATTTCCCATCAATAAGTAATTTGCTTTATGTAAGATTTCAGCTGTAACTATAGCAACAATAATATCAAGTAAAATCTCAGAATTCAGGACTGTCTATTTGCTGTTCTAAGTGTCTTCTTTGAAGCATGAATATAAGACTTGAAGCAGGTTGAAGATTTACCTATAGATTTAAATGGTTATGAAATGATAATCAAAAAACATTCATATGCATTTATATACATATATTTGTATCTGAGAAATTGTGCAAATAGAATTTAGCATTAATTTTCACTAGAGGACCTATTGAACTTGTTTGGAACCTGACATAATTTCCTTCAATGGAAGTACTGAACCAGAGACTATATAGCCTTATCTTAAAACTGAGGGAATTGCGATTAAAACATCATTTTGTGCCTTGTGTCACTTTTGGTTCAACAATGAAATAGTTAAGCAATGAGTTAACATTTTTGGTGGCTTGTTGATGTTCTTAATATTTAGAATGTTATTTAGGCAAATAATTAATTATAATAATCTATTTATACACCATACCTTTAAAAGATTTTAAAATAGAGTGTGTGTGTGTGTGTGTGTGTGTGTGTGTGTGTGTGTGTGTGATGCACCATATGCACATGTGAGTCCAGTTGCCCAAGGAGGCCAGAAGAGGTCAATAAGTCATTGGATCCTTAGAGCTGGAGTTACTACCAGTATTGTGAGCCATTTGATGTGGGTGCTGGGCCTTGAACTCAGGTTCTCCTGAAGAGCAGCAGGTGCTCTTCAGCACTGAGCCGTCTATCTCTTCAGCCCTAGAAATCACCTTTCACTTAATAACTGGTCCAAAAGTTTGGGAACAATGTTTTCTGAGACTTGTAATTCCTATCAGCAATTCACACTATCTTAGCTATGTAATATTCTATTTATCTTAGGACTTTGTATTCTTAAATGTAATTTGACATAGTAAAATCTCTTGTCACTTTTACATATGAATGCAGTATTTTATTATTGTAAAAGAGAAAAGGATAGACTTGAAAGTTGAGGAATACTTTATTTCTGGATTATACAATCAGTTATTCAGACTATGAGATTAAGATGTTAGAAATACTTGTCATGGGATTAGCATTTACAAGTATGCAAAATGAACCAGGCATGCTGGTGCAAGTCTGCCACCCCAGCACACAGAAGTTGGCGGCAAGTGGACCAGAATTCAAGGCCTGTTTCTGCTACATATGAGTTCAAGATTAACACGGGCTGCATATGACACTGTTTCAAAAATAAATGAATCAAAATGTGGTTTATTTGTGTGACTTTTATTCTTAATCTGCCTCTCCTAAAAACGAATGAGAAATATGTTTAAAGTCCATTTATTACTACATATTTTTAAAGTAGAGTATATAGTTACCTTCATGTTTCTGGACATTTTATGGCTGCTAAAAAAAAAGAATAACTCAGGTACAAAATACAAAACTGAACAATGTGCTCTTTCTCATTTGTTCATATGTACAAAATAAATGATATATAAACGCAATGCAAAATGAGCATGTACATGTAAAACTGGATAATAAGAAATAGACGCTCTACTAAGTTACAGTAGCATGACTAAATAAATGTGAAGGGTAGGGGTCAACAAGAAGACCTACTAGACTATGGGGAATGGGAGAAGCTGCGGGTCTAAGGTCCTAGGTCTAAGCTGGTGAGCGGCCACGCCCACATCCTTCACTCTATCCTGTATGCACATTCTGCAGTGCTGCGCATCTGTAGACTCTAGCAAGGTTGCTGTGTCTTTCTTTAGAAGTATAAAACGCATATTCCTACACATGCAAAATTTGTGAACAATAGGTCCATAAATAGCCCTAGGGGCCTGAGAAGGCAGCTGCTCATACTGTGTTCACAGTCTGGAAGCAGAGATGGATGCTTGTGCGTCCTTTTCATCTAGTCTGGGACTAATCCATGGAATGGGGCTGCCCACACTTAGAGGGAGTCTGCCTACATTCATCACCTCATCTCTAAAATGCCTTACAGACATGCCCAGAGACTTGTCTCGAATCTTAGATCCTATCAATGTGACAACTGATATAAACTCTTAAACACAGTATTAGTCCACAGGGGCTGCTATGACAAATACCACACCTTGGTAAGCTAGTGGACCCTAGAAATAAATTTTCCTCAATCCTAGAGCCTGGGACATCAGAACTCCAGAGGGTGATACTTCCTATTCCTTCTGTACTCAAGCTGTGATGGACTGCGGATGGAGAGTCAAGCAAGGTCCTCAAGCCTCTGTCATAAGACGGCCGATTTCCTTCATGAGGACTCTGGCCTAGTGAGCTAATCATAGTTTATGTAGTATGTGTATGAGTGTCTGTCCACATGTGTGTATGTGTGCACATGTACAGGCTTGTGCATGTGTGTAAAGGTCAGAGGTTGATGGCAGGTATTTTCTTCAGCTGCTCACTTGGTAAATTGGGCTCACCAATTTTGGGAATTTAGCTAGCCAGACCGCCTCAGGGGTCCCATCACAGCCCTACTCAAGGGTGGGATTAGAAGAGGGACACTGCATCCCACCACTGAGCACCAACTGTACTTCTGTCTGTTGGAACAGTACAGTAATCATTATCTGCCCCCCTACCCCCGTTCAGAAAACACTATATAGGCTTTTCTTTTTTTTCTCTTTCCTTTTCCTTTTTTCTTTCTTAGTTTTTCCTCTCCCTGTTCCTTTCCTATACCCCCTTGCACCCCACCCTCAATCTCCTCCTCCTCTGTCTCTGCCCAGAAAGGGGAAGGCACCCCGTGGGTATCAACAAAGTACAACACATCATGTTTCTGCAAGGCCAAGCACCGCCCCCACCCCGTCCCCCATCTTGTATCCAGGCTGGGCAAGGCAATCTAGCATGAGAAACAGGTTCCTAAGAGCAAGCCAAAGCATCAGAGACAGCACCTGTTCCCATTACCAGGAGTCCCACAAGTAGACCAAGCCACACAACTGCCACACATATGCAGAGGGCCCAGGTTGGTCCCATGAAGGTTCTGTTGTTGGTTCAGACTCTGAGTTCACATGAGCCAGTCTAGTTGTTTCTGTGGGTTTTCTTGTGATGTCCTGGACCCCCCTGGCTCCTGAAATCCTTCCTCTCTCTCTTCAGCAAGATTCCCCAGGTTCTGCCTAATATTTGGCTGTGTGTCTCTTCATTTGTTTCCATCAGTTACTGAGTGAAGGCTCTCTGATGAAACTTGGGGTAGTCACTAATCTGATGACAAGAGATGGCCTGCTCGGGCTACTATTTCTGGAGTCATCCTTGTGGAGGTTATCATTTATGGGAGTTTCCCTTGCATCAGGTTTCTACCTGACCCCAAAAAGCCCCCTCAAGACTTGACCTCAAGCCCCAGCGATACCACTCTTGGGCATAATCCCCAAAGGTGCTCAACCATACTACAAGGATACTTTGTTCAGCTATGTTCATAGCTGTTTTATCTGTAATAGTCAGAAATTGGAAAC
Organism: Peromyscus leucopus; assembly: GCF_004664715.2. NCBI lineage: Eukaryota > Metazoa > Chordata > Mammalia > Rodentia > Cricetidae > Peromyscus > Peromyscus leucopus. Next base: position 32,600,392 of record NC_051065.1, on the reverse strand, counting down.
AACCTAGATGTCCCTCAGTCAAAGACTGAATAAAGAAAATGTGGCACATTTATACAATGAAGCATTAATCAGCTGTTAAAAACAATGACATTAGGAAATTTGAAGGCAAATGGATGGAACTAGGAAAAAAGTCATCCTGAGTGAGGTTATCTAGACCCAGAATGACAAACATGGTATGTATTCACTCATAAGTGGATATTAGCCGTAAAGATAACCATGCTACAATCCACAGATCCAGATAGGCTTGGTAACAAGGATGGCCCAATGGGGGAATGCATGGATCTTCCTGGAAAGGGGAAATAGAAGAGATCTCCTGGATGGACTGGGGATGGGTAGGGATTGGACCTCGAGGGATTGGGTTGAGGGTTGGGTGGAGGAGGAGAGTACCAAAAGAGATGGCTGAAAGGCGGGGTAGGGGTGGGGGTGGTGGGGCTTTTCACATAGGGTTTCCAGTGATCTATAAAATGTATCTTGGGCATAAAGAATAAGTTTATAATGAATATCCTTGAGCCACAGACCCAATAAGGACTTCCTGCAAAATGAAGATGCAAGACACTGAATGAGTTGGAAAGAAGAGAAGACACAGACAGGGCAATCATGCCAGAAACATATGGATTGTATGTCATTTGCCGGTATTACTGTCAAGACTATTTATTGCAGAAATAGTTTGGGCAAAAATACTGTTGCTCTGAAGTCCCAGGGGTTGGGGGCAAACATGTTATATAGAGGGAGTCAGCTGAAGTCTCCCCACCTCAAATGATCAGCAAAGTCAAAGGTGGCATTATTGTATGTTCATTTTGAAAGAATCTGATAAACACTGTATGCTAAAAAAAAATCATCACTGCTGTCTGAGCCTTGAGTATGTACATTGGGCTGGGCTAAAAAAAACGGAAATAAAATAGAACTCCTATTTTTAAGACGGCTGGTTTCATATGCATGTAACTTCCTCCTTTAGCTGAATTCATTGAAGAGGACGAGTTTCCCCTGAAGGGATGGCATTGCTTTTCAAAGTTGCAAGCTTGTGTCAATGACTAGAGAGCAGCACCAGAAACTGAATGGTGGAATTAACACTGCTAAAACAACAACAAAAATCTGTCCCAATTTACAAGGAATATGGTGATTTAAAAATAGAGAAGGAACAGATTCAAGAGAGAGAAGACTGGGTGGAATCTGTTGGATTAAAGGACCCTGTGAATATTCTTTATCTCATTAAATTCTCACTCCATCTTAGGAGTTCCTATAATTATGTTCATTATACAAATGCAAAAATTGACACATGGAAACTAAAACTATATCTTGTTAAGTATCGGGTGGAAGAAACAGACAGGCTGCAAAGATGTGGACGCATCTCTAGAGTCATATTTTAAAGGAAACCGAAGATATTGAAATCAGAATTAGTGACAAAATTCCTACAATTCCTTCATACAAACGAAGAGAGCAGAGAGCAGACTTAATATCTCATTTTAGTCAGAAGAAACCGGCAGAACATATTATGCAGAATCATTAATAAAAGTGGGTGGAAAGCCCACAGTTTTACTTATACTTGAATGAAGGATAAATTAGAATTTTGCAGGTCGGGACAGGCAACATTGCTTGCCATGAGGCTAAGTAAGATCTCAAAACATTTGGCAGATATCTTATTTTTTCTTCTTTCTTCTTTTTTCTTTTGACAAGGTCTCGTTATGTAGCCTAGCTGGCATAGAATTCATGATGTAGGTCAGGCTGATCTCAAACTCAAAGATTCACCTGCCTCTACCTCCAGAGTGCTGGCTGGAATTGAAGACGTGTGCCACCATGCCTAGTCCTAATGTCATTTTTTAGATATGTGAGCTGAGTGTTCTGCTAATAAATTCCTTCTTAAACTTAAACTGTTTCCCTTCTCCTGTGATACTTACTTCTATTTTTCTCAAATAGACTGTAAAACTGACTACTGTCTTAGTCTTGATTAAATTTGTAAAGTGACTTATGATGTATACTACATTGCTCTATCCTTATTTTGATAACTGGCAGTACCCAAACACAATTCAAAAGGAATCTCAGAATTCTAAATTCACAATCTCATCTCTATTTCTCTCTCTCTCTCTCTCTCTCTCTCTCTCTCTCTCTCTCTCTCTCTCTCTCTCTCTCTCTCTCTGTGTGTGTGTGTGTGTGTGTCTCCCCTCCCCCCACCCCATGTGTGTGTGTGTGTGTGTGTGTGTGTGTGTGTGTGTATGTGTACATGTGTGTAAAAGTTTATATGCATGTGGATTCCAAGAATAAACCTCAGATATCATTAGTATAATTCTTATGACACTGTTCTTATTGGCTTACTATGAAGTTATATTTATTAGTTACTATACAATGATGTTTTAAAAATCTGTCCTAGCTTGCTTTTCTAGTTTTTAAAATGGCAGAACAAAGTAAGTTGTAAATGGGAAATACATTGTTTTCTATACTTTGTACATAATCAAGGCATACCTAGAAACTACTGAAAAACTTTCACTCTTGAAGAAGCTATCAAAATACAACACTGAATGATTCATTCAATTAACTTATTATCCCACTACACTTTCTCCAGACACTGCATGGGACTATGTTAACACACACATTAAAATTATAGTTGCTCTGTAAACGTCCTCATCGTCTAGTAGGGAATGTGAAAACAATGCTTATAATAACAGCGGAAGACACTGAGAAAGTACAATAGAGTTGTAGCTCCTGCGAGGAAAGGTTGACTTTGCACAGAAAGTAACAACTGAGGTGGCACAGTGGGACAAAAGTGAACAAACTAGGTGGAGAGGTCAGAGGAAAGGGTTCATGAAAGAGGAACCGTGACTGAAACAGGGTTCTCAATAATGGGATTCTGTTCTCAGTCAAGGCTTCTTCATGGAGGATCCACACCCAGTATTTACCTCAATTCGAATGGAGTGAGTCTTTATTTTAAAACCTGACGTGCTTAGACAGTTAGAGGGAAACATACAGAAAATACTTCAAGACACAGGCATGGGCAAAAACTTTCTAAATAACCACAATAGCCCAGGAAATAACCTCAAGATTTAAGGGGGCGACATAGATTCAGAGCTTCTGTGCAGGAAAACAAACTGTTAGTACAACAAAGAGAAAGCCTATAGACTGGGAGAAAAATCTGTGTCAGCTATTCTTCAGATATTGGGTTATTATCTAGAATATGTATAGAATTACAAAAATTAAACAGAAACACACAAAAATCTGTCCATCAATAAATGGAATGATAAACAGAAAAGGTAGTTCTCAAAAGGAAAAAACCCACAAATGTCAATGTGTATTTTAATAAGAGTTCAAAATATTTAGCAACCTGAGAAATGCTAATCAAAACTAGTATTTTAATAAGGGTTCAAAATATTTAGCAACCTGGGAAATGCTAATCAAAACTAGTTGAAAAGTCCATCTCACCTGCCAGCATGTCTGCCATCAGAATGAAATGACCATGAACACGGGTGAATATGTGAAAAGAGGGGTGCTTACTCACTGCTGCTGGGAGTATAAACTGATGAAGCCGCTCACAAATCGCTGTGCAAGTTTCTCACAACACTAGAATTAGATGCCCCAAACCCAGCTTCCCCACGCTTGGACATACTCTCAACAGACTCTACATGCCACCATAGAGATAATCATTTGTTGTTGCTTTCTTCACAATAGCAAGGGAGCAGAATCAGCCTAGATATCTATCAACATATGAATAGATGATGAAAATGTGGTATATCCACATAATGACATGCTATTAAGCTATAAAAATGAAATTATGAAATTTATACAAAAGTGGATGGAACTAGAAAATAAGAATGTTGTGAGATAACCCAGGCTTAGAAATATAGACAGAACACTTTCATTTACATGTGAGGCTGAGCTTCTAGTTTTTAACTTTTTCTTTTTTCACTTTTCTATATTTAAAAAATATTTTCATTCTGGAGAATTGCACTAAAGGTATTCTAATCAGAGTCATTCTTCTTCCCCCAATTTCTCTTAAATTTACCCCCATTTAAATTCACCTAGCACAGTGTTCTGTCTTTCTTTTATAAATAAATCAAGCCCAATTTCTGTTGCCCAAAGCTCTTTGATGTGAAGCTATCCACTAGAGCATTGGTAACCCACCAGGAACCCCATCCTTAGAGAAAACTGACTCTTCTTCTTCTTCTTGCTATCAATTGCTAACAACTCCTAGTTAAGGACAGGTTTGGTACCCACTTTTCCCATCATGCTAGGATTCTTGTCTAACTTGAACTTGCACAGGTCTTGTTCACGCTATCTCAAGTGCTGTGAGTTTATATGTGCAGCTGCCTCACTGTGTCCAGAAAACACTATTTGCCTGTAATCATCCACTACTTCTGGCCCTCGTGATCTTTCTGCTTTCTCTTCCACAATGGGAGGAGTAAGGGGGATGTATTCTCATCATATTTACTCTTCCTCACCCATCTTCTCCAAAATTCACCCCCATTTAATGCCAACCAAGCATAGTGTCCTGTAGCTAGAGTTTTCCTGCCTGGCCCACAGTCAGGACAAATCTCTCTCACCCGCCAGTCCCACAGCTGCTCAGACCCAACCAAGTAAACACAGAGACTTATATTGCTTACAAACTGTATGGCCATGGCAGGCTTCTTGCTAACTGTTCTTATATCTTAAATTAACCCATTTCTATTAATCTATAAGTTGCCACGTATTTCATGGCTTACCGGTATCTTGACATGTTGCTTCTCATCACCGAGGCTGGCAGCGTCTCTCTGCCTCAGCCTCCACTTCCCAGAATTCTCTTCTCTGCTTGTCCCACCTATACTTCCTGCCTGGCTACTGGCCAATCAGCATTTTATTTATACAGAGCAATATCTACAGCAGTGTCCTTTTTTTTTTTTAATCTCTGCACTTTTATTGGTTGTAAGTCTGTGTGTTAATTGCTGTCTACTACAAAGAAACTTCTTAAACAAAGGCTGAGAGATAAGAACTTAGGGGACAGTTAGTACTATGTCCATTCATTATAATAACAGTAGGTTCTGCCCTGGTGCCCTGAGTTATCGAGCCACAGGCTTTGGACCCAGTAATGGTATCAGGTACTGATTCTATCTTGTGATGTGGGCATTAAATCCAATCAAAAAGTGACTGGTTCTCCCATAACATTTATGTTCCTATTGCTCCAGTGGATATATCATGCCAAGCTCCTCATAGAGTTCACAAATGGGTAAAACTGATGATTGCTTTACTCCTCTCATTGAATGCATAGCATCTTCTAGCAGATATGAAAGCTAACCAGTAGTAATAATGCTTCCTGGTCAATATCGAATGTTTTCTCTATGCTCTATGACACAAGTATGTGATGTCTTCAGCATCAGAGAATTACTGTAAAGTTTGTAGTGTTTGGTGGTATCTCATTGGACAACTCCAAGAGTTAGTCCATTTCTAAACCTGCAATGTTTATTTGTTAGCTTGTGTTATCAAGTAGGGATACTGTCACTACATTGCAGGGTAACTCTACTCAAACTCTTTTTATATATGTATATATTTCATGAAGCTTTTATCGTAGTGGCTTTTTGTATATGTGTATTTATGTGGTGAGAGTATGTGGCAGTCGAAACTAGAATGAGCCACATAAAAGGGGAAATGCGAGGCTTTAAAGAAGGGCCTAGTGAGGGTGTTGGAATACATATGCTGTGAACATGGAAAGGGAAATACTGAAGGTGCAGTCGTACAACAGGGGCAGCGGAGCTGGGAGATGGGAGGAGAGGAGTTTCTGGGATGCAAATCAATCAAAACTAAGTATGCATGAAAATGCATAAGGAAATCTATTACTTTCCATATTAATTAAAAGTTAAATTAAATTAAAATGTTAGGTAGGCTCTTGCTTTCTTTCATGTCCTACTGTGGTGGTATTGTGTTCCCCAAAATATTGTGTACTCTAATAAATTTATCTGGGGTCAGAGAACAGACAGCCACTAGATACAAAGGCTAGAAAATGGTGGCACTCACACCTTTAATCCTAGCATTCCAGAGATAGAAATCCCTCTGGATCTCTGTGAGTTCAAGGCCACATTGGAAACAGCCAAGCATGGTGACACGCCTTTAATCCCAGAAAGCCAACCTTTAATCCCAGGGAGTGGTGGTAGAAAGCAAAAAGATATATAAGGCGTGAGGACCAGAAACTAGAAGCATTTGGCTGGTTAAGCATTTGGCTGGTTAAGATTTTGACTGGTTAAGCATTCAGGCTTTTGAGCAGTAGTTCAGGTGAGAGCCATTGGGATGAGGACACAGAAGCTTCCAGTCTGAGGAAACAGGACCAGCTGAGGAATTGGCAAGGTGAGATAGCTGTGGCTTGTTCTGTCTCTCTGATCTACCAGCATGGACCCCAATAACTTGCCTCGGGCTTGATTTTATTAATAAGAACTTTTAAGATTCCTGCTACATCCTACAATACTATTTTTATTCTGAACATCAATTTAAAATATTAAGACATTTCAATATTAAAGCATTATTGATTTTTGAAAGGAAAGAAATATATAAATTTGATGTTTATCTTTAAATACATCTTGAAAGTTATTACAGTGAACTAGCAATTTAACATTGAGATACATATTTATACAGAATTTTCCAATGCACAGTTGCCAGTGAATTCAGACACTAAATAATTTGGTCATTTTTAGTATGGCCATGTGCGATTGACACTATCTACAGAATTCAGATTCTTAAATGACTTCCTTGTTACAATTTTAGGGCTTATAGTAAATTTTTATGTTCCCAAACTGATATTTGTGGTGATATCTATGATGTGTCAAATAAAAACTTTTAATGAAGTAATAATTAAAATACAGCTGTATTATATATGGGGCTTTTAATAGCTAATCCATTTGTATTTTCATTTTCTCATCTGTAAAATTATTAAAATAATATTAATGCCACTCTAATTAGCTGACTTGTTACTTGTTAATTTGTAAAGAAGTTTATAAATGTAAGGCATTTTGAAAGTGTTTTTACTGTTATTTTAAAAACATGGCCTTAAGTGGAAATATAAGTTTTAAAATTTATTCACATTGAATATGAAAAATTGTTTATAATATAATAAAATATCAATCATAACATGATTTTATGTTCATTTTGTCAAACTCTAAAGCTTTTAAAAAAGATAACAAACATTGTATCCATATTGAAAATTTTTAATTTTATGAACCTGGATATTTTACCTATACATATTTCTACATACCAAATGTGCATGCTTGTTGCCCATAGAGGCCATGGGAGGTCACAGATTCCTGCTACTGGAGTTATAGACAGCTGTCAGTCTATACATATGCTGTGAACATGGGGAGGGAAATACTGTCAGTCACCATGACTGAAAATCAAACCTGGGTCTTATGGAAAAGCAGCTATACTTTTAACCACTGGGCCATCACTTCAACCCCTAAAATTATTTTTTTAATGATAACAAAAGTATGGGTTTATAAAACAAAAGTTTAGCAGTGGAACAAAATGGCAGCTGAGTAAATCTTTTGATAACCATCTCTATACCTAACTACTAATTATCCATACTCAAGACTACCTTCACACCTCCAACGGTGAGCTGTATAACATGGAGGTGGGTGTTTCCCACTTGGAGAAGGTAGAGGGATAAAGCCCAGATCTTTGATTTTGAATACAGTATCAGTCCCATCAAAGTTAAGCAACAGTGCCAGACCATGAAATCCAAAACATGGCTTTGTCTTAGAGATACCTTGCTTCTGTAGCACTATATAGCTTGCTGACAAAGAGAACCTATAGACCACCAGCCCTGGGACTAGCTATATACCTACTGATTTGGGTTTCAGCTGATATTACTACTGTCCTTGGAATGGTCTAGGAGCACAGCTCTTACCCAAGACTGTACAGATCTTTGCGGTTGGGAGAACCAGGTATTAACTAGCTTACCATGAGTCATGGGACTTTTTCTCCCATCCACTCTTAGGCAGGACAACTATGTTGACATTGAGGCTTGCCCTGCTGGACATTCTAGACCTTTCTGGCATCAGTACAAGAGTTGTGTCCTAGTGTGTGTTTTGGTCTTTATCACCAAACTAGCAGCAGCAACAGGATTTGGAATATCCAAGAAAATATGAAAATCCTTGAAATTGTGTTTGATTTGTAATCTACCTTAGCCTGAGCCTTGACAACCACGGGCCTGCCTCCACCATCTCTACCTCATCCTTAGCCATCACAGCACTGAACAGTCTTATTTGATGAGAATTGTTAGAGAGCTGTGAGGAGTTAGACAGACTCCCTGGCAGGAAGACAGACAGGAAGAGGGGCCATGGCTAGGTAATAAATGTGACAAATTTCCAACACGGCCAACTTCTTCCTTAGCCTTCTGACTTGAGACAAAAGCCTTAGAAAACAGGCCTTGATGGCTTTTGTCTCCCACCAGCAGGCAACTTCCTGATGGAGTCAACAAGTGTAAGTATGGATCAAGTCATGTGATGTAACAATGGAGAGCCAATCAGTCATCCTACTTTTCCTCAGCTTGACAAATCCCAAATTCTGGGAGGAAAAGTCTTCAAAGAGTTCACAAACCTCAACCCTTGAGGAGAGACCGGATTATTTTGGTTCTCTCTCTCTCTCTCTCTCTCTCTCTCTCTCTCTCTCTCTCTCTCTCTCTCTCTCTCTCTCTCACACACACACACACACACACACACACACACACACACACACACACCCAGCCCTCCACTGCCCCCTGCTTTTCAGCGGCTTGTTTGCTGTGTGTCTGCTGCATAGGTGTGCTTCCTCCCCGCTAAGAAAGGCCCCGTTAAACTGTGATTCTGCCTGCTGCTGTTTGTGGTGTTCTGGAGTCCTCCGATGCTACCCAAGACACTCAAGACTTTCCCTGCCTTTTAAATCTAACTGGCAGAACAAACCGATCAAGGTTCCTAGATGACACCAGCAGGACAGGGCAGCTGCTAAACTGAGTACATGGTAACAGACCCCAACTTCAATACCAGTAGATGTTTACCCGACTTTTATTCTGGCCAGCATCAGCTGTGGCTATTGTAGTGGTTTGGAGCATTAGTTCACCTTGACAGTAGGCAGGCTAGAGGAGTGTGGGCCCGTGCCCAGTGCTTTTTTAGGTTTATGAGCTTAGACTCTGACACAGTATTGCAGGGGATGTAGACCTCTACGTGATTCTGCCCAGAGTTTGCAGAATCCCACAGTCCCTGACCACAGAATGAGACTATGGATGACATTTCTGTCCTTATATCAGTTAGAAGACAATGATTCTGAGAGTTATTACTCGTACTAGGTATATATTCCTGGTTCATTTTGAACAACAATGAAATGGATTATGCTTAGATCACCCTGAGTGCTGAAAGAATGCAACCAGAAGCCAGGGGGAAAGCCTAGACTTAGGGCATGATCTAGTGTCATAATACTGAAAGTAACTACAATATCAAGAGATAAGGCAGGCTGCTTAGAATGGTGAGGAGGGAGGGGCATGGGCACAAACACAGCCAGATTAGGCAGATTGCAAGAAATATCTGATCCTCCTATGTCTAGACTATACCTCATACTAAAAATCAAGAGTTTCCACAAAACCATGATATCACCTAAAAAGTCAAAATAAGGTGACAAAAAATGACCAGAAGGTAATCAGTATGGGAGAACTCTGAGATGAAGAATATAAAACACCAAACTTAAGGAAACTGAAGGAGCTTCAAGAAAACAGCCAATTCAGAATGAAAACTCTAAGAGATAATTAGCAGAGATGGAAGCAATAAATATCAGAAATTCCTGAGCTGCAAAATACTTCAAGGAAATTTATAAAAACAACAAAAGGCATCACTGCCAGTACATATGAATTGGATATAACAATGAGCTCAAACTCAAGATATTTGAAAGTGCACAGTAGTAAAAGAAAGAAGAGAAGATAAAAATAAGAAGAAGGTAATGGGAACTTTGGGATGCACTAATAGAGTGATATTCAGGTCATTTGGCTTGAACAGAAGTTGAAGGTACTAAAGAGGAAGAACGTATATTCAATATGAGAACGGCAGAAAACATTCAAGAACAAGAATATACAAATCTCTGGGGACGTGAGGTTAAAAAAAACTAGTCAGATTAAACAAGGTCTATTTCAAGCTTTTCAAAGTGCAAGATTACAATTTCTCAGGCTGGTAAAGGGAAAGGGAGCATGTATATGAGTGTCCACATTGGTTTGACAAAATGCTTCTCAGTGACGTCTTAAAAGCCAGAAGAGGATGAAAATGTCAAAAGCACTAAAGAAAACAATACCAAACATATTCCCAACCAAGAACACTATACCTAGGAAGCTTCTTTAAAGATATGAAGCAGCTTGGTGTAGTGGCATATGCCTGTAAATCCCAGCTACTCAGTATCCTGAAGCATGGGAATCTCTAAAGACAGCATGGGAAACACTATCTATCTATCTATCTATCTATCTATCTATCTATCTATCTATCTATCTATCTATCTATCTATCACCTCCATCTCTATCTATCTCTGTTTCTCTCTATCTTTCTCAGTTTAATGGTACAATGTTGTCTAGCATACATAAGGTTCTAGGTATATGCTGGAGGATGTCTTTCTGTATGCTGTGAATAAATGTTGTTCCCATTGGTTAATAAATAAGCTGCTTTGGCCTATGGCAAGGCGGCTTAGAGGCAGGTGGGAAATCCAAGGAGAGAGAAAGGAAAGAGAAAGGCAGAGTTTGGGGAGACACCATCCCACCCTCCAGGGAGCAGCATGTAATGGCACACAGGTAATGCCATAGAACACATGGTGACATAGAGATGAACAGAAATGGGCTGACTTTAGTTATAAGACCTAGCTAGCAAGAAGCTTGAGCCATAGGCCATGGACATGCAATTTGTAATTAATATAAGCCTCTGTGTTTTTATTTGGCTCTGAGCTGCTGCGAGATGTGGGGCTAGGTGGACCGGAGAAACCTTCCAGCTACAGGTACAATCCCTAGTACTGGGAATAAAAGGAAAATAAATAAATTCACTGACAAAACTGGGAGAACATATCTTCATCAGATCTTTTGTACAAGATACTAGGGTATTCTTCAAACTGTAAAACAAAACAAAACAAACAAACAAAAAAAACAGGAGAAATTAATGAGTACATGGGAAGACTTAATGAAAACACTTGGCAGAGGGAATCTACAAACAAACAGGGTGTTTTGAATCTTAGATTTTTCCTTTCTTGCTGTTACTTCCTGGTCATGTTGCAGTGGTTTTGCTGACCACCAGGACTTGCCATATTTTACCACCTACTGCAAACACTGAGGCCAACTTTTAGTGAGGTTGAACTTCCAACTAACTGTGAGGAAAAAGGTTTAGGAAAATTATCATTGGGGAGTAAGGAAAGTTATTGATTATCTGAAGTACTTGTTTGATGAGGGTATTCCAATTCAGAATATTTTAAATGCTAAAAATCATTGCTAGAATTATATCTGGTGATGTGGAAAGCTTTTAGAATTTAATTATGAAAAGATCTGGGGAAGATTTGGAAGAGCTTATGAAACAAAAGTGAGACAAAAACTGAGAATTCTGTATGTAAGCAGAACTTAATGAGGGACTCTGATGAGGGCTGAGAGCAGAATGCTGAGAGAAATGTGTGCAGAAAAAGCTATGCTAACGAACTTCAGATGGAAATGTGCATTCTATTGGGAATTACATTAGAGGCCACTGTTCTCAAAACCACAGGAGGGATTTTCTCCACGCCCTGATGCATGGTGGGAGGATGAGGTTAAAAGTGAAGGAGCCGTTTACCAGGCAGGAAAGTTTTAAGAAATCATAGGATGCAGAGACCAGCATAGGCACTGCTGGTTACATTCACACAAATTTCCATGGGAATCAGAGCAAAGAGGAGAGTAAGAATACTTGAAAACTGTTCAGTTACTCCAGCAAAGGGATCCGTTTAAAAATGAAATCAAGAGGGAAGTAGTGAATAGCAACAATGAGAATAAGGCAAACTATGCGTGGCAATACCTAGAAAAGATGCAAGGGGGCTTCCCAGGAATCAGCCAGCCTCTACCCATTGCTTGCATAGAGATACCAATGTGTAAACTTGTTTCAAAGACTTTATTTCAGAGTGAAGTCCTGCTGCAAACTGCTCATCTACCACGAATTAAGTAGGAAGGAGCAAAGAGACTACAAGTGTGAGTCACACTAGCGGTTGGCCTAAGCATTGCGCATGCGATGTTGTGTAGACGACAGAATGTAAGAATTTTTGAGTCGTGGAGACTCACTGAGATGTCAACAGCGAACTCAGGAGATCACCCTACATGGTGCAGGGTCACCATCTCTGCAAGCAGTGCTTGGCATGTTAAGGATTGGAATACTGAGAATGAAGCCAAAGCGGCAGTATACATCCAGAGCTTAGTGAAGCCATTGGCCAGGTGTACCTGGGAAAGGAAAGTGACCACAGCTTGCAAATACAGCCTGTATGAGGCCACATCGAGGGAAAGTGAAGGCACAGAGTTGAGGAGTCCTTGGGAGCCATTTCACTATGGTGTGTTTCAAATGTCAGAAATGAAGCTATAGGATCTAAGCTTTGTCTCGCCAGGCTGTGATCTTATTTTGGTATGATTATTTTTTACTTTTCGATTGGGAACTTGTACTCTGGATCTGGACATGTTTTATCATTTTATTTAGGCAGTATGCAAATTTTAAAAATATTTTCACATTGGCTTGGTATGGATTTTATATTAATATTTCTTTAATATATAATAGGTTCTTAGCATGAATTTCATAGATCTGGAGATTTTAATGAAATTAGCCTAATCACAAATATATATGAATATTTATATACATTTATATTATATAATTTTTTATAATAAGAAAATATGGAGCATATCATTATGTTGGGCAATGTGAATGAGGTCTTGGGAACACAATGATGTCAAGCACATTATCTAAAGCTATTTTTTTCTTTTTATTTATTTAAGTTTTGTTTTCATTTTACATACCAACCACAGTTTTTCCTCCCTCCCCTCTTCCCGTTCCCCCTCCCACCTTCCTACATCCCACCTCCATCCACTCCTCAGAGAGGGTAAGACCTCCCATGGGGGGGTCAACAAAGTCTGGCACATCAAGTTGATGCAGGCCCAAGGCCCTCTCTCCTGCATCAAGGCTGAGCAAGGTATCCCACCATAGAGAATGGGCTAGAAAAAAAAAAAAAAAAAAACCAGTTCATGCACCAGGGATAAATCCTGGTCCCACTGTCAGGGGCCCCACAAACAGACCAGGTCACACAACTGTCACCCATTCAGAGGACCTAGTTTTGGTTCCATGCAGGTTCCCCAGGCCTCAGTCTAGAGTCTGTGAGATCCTACTAGCTCAGGTCAGCTGTCTCTGTGGGTTTCCCCATCATGATCTTGACCATCCCCTATCCCCCCACCCCCGCTGCTCATACAATCCCTCCTCCCTTTCTTCTACTGGACTCCAGGTGCCTCACCCAGTGCCTAGCTGTGATCCCTGCATCTGCTTCCATCAGTCACTGGATGAAGGCTCTATGATGACAATTAGGGTAGTCACCAATCCGATTACAGGGGAAGGTCAGTTCAGGTACCCTCTCCACTATTGTTAGGAGCCTTAGCTGGGGTCATCCTTGTGGATTCCTGGGAATTTCCCTAGCACCAGTTTTTTCCCTAACTTCATAATGGCCCCCTCTCTTGAATAAATGGTGCTGGCATAACTCGATGTTAACATGTAGAAGAATGCAAATAGATCCATATCTGTCACCATGCACAAAACTCAAGTCCAAATGGATCAAAGACCTCAACATAAATCCAGATACACTGAACCTGATAGAAGAGAAAGTGGGAAGTAGTCTTGGACTCATTGGCACAGGAGATCACTTCCTAAATATAACATCAGCAGCACAGACACTGAGAACAATAATCAATAAATGGGACCTCTTGAAACTGAGAAGCTTTTGTAGAGCAAAGGATATGGTCAATAAGTCAAAACAATAGTCTACAGAATGGGAAACGATCTTCTCCAACCCCACATCTGACAGAGGGCTGATCTCTAAAATATATAAAGAATACAAGAAACTAGACATCAAAATACTGAACAATCCAATTAAAAAGTGAGCTACAGCACTAAACAGAGAATTCTCAATAGAAGAATCTCAAATAGCCTAAAGACATTTAAAGAATTGCTCACCACCTTTTAGTCATGAGGGAAATGCAAATCAAAACAACTTTGAGATACTATCTTCTACTGGTCAGAATGGCAATAGCCTCCTATGTTGGAGAAGATGTGAAGTATGGGGAACACTCCTGTACTGCTGGTGGGAGTGCAAACTTGTACAGCCCACCTTGGAAATCAATATGACAGTTTCTCAGAAAATTGGGAATGAAAGCTAATTTTTTTTTTGTTTTGTTTTGTTTTTCAAGACAGGGTTTCGCTGTGTAGCTTTGCGCCTTTCCTGGCTCACTTGGTAGTCCAGGCTGGCCTCGAACTCACAGAGATCTGCCTGTCTCTGCCTCCCAAGTGCTTGGATTAAAGGCATGCACCACCAACGCCCGGCGAAAGCTAATTTTTTTAAATACTTTTTTTTTGGAAATACATTTGATCTGTATGTCCATTTGGCTTCTGTATAGCAGTGAAGATAATTTCATTGCATCAATTCTAAAACCACATTGACTAACTATGCTATTAGCTCAGACTGAATATGCCTACTTGTAAACATGAAAATATTTTGGCAGCTACTAGGGAAATAACATAGAATCTGAATCATTTGGTTGTATTTAGCTTCATTTTCCATTCTGTTGGGATTTAGACACATGAAAAGTGAGTTGCTCCCTATTTATATGATATTTTATTTATTTTTTTTTGAGAATTTCATACAGGAACATACTATATTTCCATAATTTCCACTCCTACTTTGTCTCCTCCAACTCTTCCTTCTCTCTCTCCCTCTCACATTCATGACTTTCTATAACCACTACTGTCTCTCTCTCACACACACACCTTACTGAATCCATTTAATGATTCTCATATGCACATGTGTTTAGGGCTGACCACATGGGATTGAGTAACCCTTCAGAGGTCTTGTCCCTGGCAAAAACCGATTCTCCCTCTCTCAGCAGCCAGTGATTATAGGTAGTTCTTCATGTAAGGTAGGGTCTTGTGAAATTCCCCTTATCCCTGTCGGCATGTCAACTGGTATGGCCATTATATATGTCTGGTTTAGGCAACCACATTGTTGAGTTTTATGGTACAGCATCCTTGTCATGTCTATTAGACACTATCTTACAGCATGTATCCTAGTTCTGTGGCTCTTACAAACTTTAAGCCCCTTTATCAATGATGTTCCATGAGTCTTAGGTATAGGGCTGAGTTGTTGATGTACCACTTAGGGCTGGTTTCTCATGATCATTTATTCTCTACATTTTGACCAACTAACTGTAAGACTGTATTATCTAGTGTCTGTTGGAAAAAGAAGGTACTTTGATGAAAGATGAGACCTATACTTACCTGTGAGTATAGGGATCAATATTCAGAATATAGTTAGATTGTATTGACTTAGGAAAGAGGCAGTAGTAGGTTCTCCTCTATGGTCTATGATGCCACTGGTCACAATAGCTGCCTAGGTTTATGATAGTAGGCATGAACTGCCTCCTATTGAATGGGCCTTAAGTACAACTAAGGTGTTGGCTATCACCCCAGAAATGTAAGTGCCACTAATGAACCGTTGGGTTTATCTTTCTCTCTTGGTATTGTTCTGTTCTTGCAGCTTACATATCACCTCTGAGACTATGAGACCTAGTTCTAAGAGAGGAGACTTCCAGGTGAACGCCAGCTTGATTCTTACAAGTCTGGTGTCCAAAATACATGGTGTCTTCAGCAATAGGGTCTTGCCTTAAAATTCTGAGGTGCAACCAATTATCTCATAATATTCATAATCAATGTATATAGTTATAGCTATATTACATATACAAAATTCAATGAGGAAATTAACCTCAAAATTGATACTGTATTAAAACATTTTAAAGGATCCTTTTTTGGTGTGAAAATTTTGCTTCTGTTTACAAAGATTGCTTAGTCTCAAGATGTTCCTTCCCAAACATTAAGATCTGAAGGAACATATTTGTTTAAATCATTTAATTTTGACCTCTTATTAAAAATTATTCTTTAACTATTATGAAATAGAGCATAATTTTCTTATGTTAATGTCAAAACTGTCCATTCTTCTTAATTAATGTCAAATGTTGGGTGTGCTCTTTTTAATGTTTGGAAGGCAGAAAATGCATTCATAAAAGAACAGGCTAAGCATACCTCATGCTTGATTAACATATATTAAGTTCTGGATTTAAATATAAATGCAGATTATATTTTTAAGAGAACAAGTATGAACTCAGAGTTGCAGCCAAGGACCAAGGCACAGAATTCATGAGATAGCTCCAGAGATACTGTCACTGCTGTCGCCAGCCTTGAGAACACTGATGTACTGGCCTCCATCCTACGATCTTACAGTTGCATGCTCTGTTCTGTATTCTCCATAGCTTGATGCTAAAGCTTGTTGCCACTTGTCTAAATAGAACCGTGTTTTTCTCTGTATTGGGGATAACATGACACACTGGGTCCTGCTCTGTACCTGCTTCTTGTGGCTTCTAAGTCTGTTCAAGGAACCTAATCACTGGAATATTTCAAGATTGTTTTTACTTTTGTAATGTGCAACAACTTACAAAGATTCTTGAAGTGCTTTAGAAAATCTAGTCAGAAGCTGTTCTAGTTTCTATTAGTAAAGTTGAAAGAATGATACATCTATTGTCCCTCTTTCCCTTTCCCTACAAAGGCTGAAAGTGTTTCAACTAATATGATAAGAAATTATAAATAAATTCTGAGAGATAGCATACATGGATGCCACACACAACTATATTTCTTAAAATATTAAAAATAAAAAGATGATAGTGTACACCAAATTTCAAATCAGAAAAAACAATTTTTATAGTGTGAAGGTAGGGCACTCAGACAATAATTCCCATGCTCCTATGTTCTGTCTCATTTAAGAGGGCCAAAATTTTCAAAGGAGTAAACATTCTTCAGGCAAAGTGCCATGGTGTTTATTTTGGACAAGCTTTAAGGAAACCCAGGATGCTTCAGAGTTATGACATGAGCACCTGGAGGGCAGTTAACTCCACACAGTCAATTATGGAAAGCCATATGTTTTAATATTTAGACAAACTAGGGTTGGGCTCATGCCCTGGTATCATCGTGAGAAAGCTGATTAGTGGAATAAGGGCACATGCTGAACAAAAAAAGCTGAGTCTCATTCTACTTTCTGCTCTGGTGTCTCAAGCTGATTCATAAGGTATTTAAAGAAAAGTAAATACTTTACTTGTTTAAAATTGTCAATTCATATGGCAATAGATCAACATAAATCCAAAACTTCACATTTACCAAGCACCAGAAATATTTAGATAAAATAGAGAAAAATATAAAAAATTTCCTTGAAAAGGGAAGATATGAGGGAAAATTGTCTTTTTAACTTATTAAAATTACCTTGTAGTATGAGCTACCTAAAATTGTTTTTCATTACTGCTGTCATGTGTTCTTAGGTAAATACTTTACAGTTTTTAACTTGATTATTTTTCTCATTTTTTTATCCTTTGAAATTTTTTTCTTTTCTTTCTTTATTCTATGTGTCTTTTACATTATAATCTTTGAAAATTTCATACACTAGATGTAGATGTAATTCTGAACGGTGTTATTAAATAAGAAACACAGAGCCAAATGCAGAGTTAAAAGCCCAGAGATCGAGCAGCAGCCAAGAGCTAAGACCAAGAGCATTGGAAATAGTCTATAATGCCAGAGCTCTATGGGTCCTTACTTGCTAATAACTCCTGAAGTAACCCAACCCTGGCACTAGGCTTTGATTTGTTAGCCTGTGATGTTTAGAGGGCCATAGTTGCTCTATTATTGTGTAAACCCATTTAAATACTTTTAAATATATATATTTTGGAAAGTTTCAACAGTAGTTGGTTTCCATATGACTTTTTAAAAATGTCTTTAGTGTTAGATAGTCATCCCACCTGCCCACTTCTTTTATCTACCCTTCTCTCTCATCTTCTTTCCATTAAACTCTTCTGCAATTATGCCTTGCAGGGTCGTAGCACTTGCTGCAATCCCAGAGAATACAGGTTCAGCTCCCAGCACCCATGTCACATGCTTACACCTGTCTGTAACTTCAGCTCCAGGGCCTTTGCCTCCATGTGCACATACCCACATGTACTTAAACATAACTAAAAGTAAAATTTTGTATCAGAATACAGTCTAGTAAGGTTAGTGTGGTGGTTTTAATGAGAATGGCTCCCATAATCTCATGTGTTGGAATGCTTGGTGCCCAGTTTGTTAGGAAGAATTAAGAAGTATGGCCTTCTTGAACAAGGTATGGTCTTGGGGGCAGACCTTGTGGCTTCAAAAGCTGGTGCATTAACAGTGTGCTCTCTCTCTCCTGCTTGTGGTTTGAGATGTGGACGCTCAGCTGTTCTTGCTGACATGTCTTCCACTCCACCATCATATACTCTAACCCAATTAAATGCTCTTTTATAAGTTGCCTTGGTCATTTTGTGTTATCACAGTAATAGAAAAGTAATAAATACAGTTAGAAAAGGGAAAAATGTAGCATTACTTTCCAAAGAAATGAAATAGATGCTAAGTCAAATGTGATTGTTCCTTATATACATTTGAATATAATTACTAAGAATCTACCATTTCTTAAGCTTAAGTTTTTCTTAATAAAATCAGGAGCCAGATTGCAGCTATATTTAGAAGGACACAGAGGGAAAGTTGTAACAACTCCACAACAATTTGGAAAAGATCACTGGAATCAGAGAGCAGTTTATGTTTATTTTTTGAGGCTATCATTACAATTTCACCAAAACTCATAAAAATCTTTACATGAATCTCTTTGCAGATGGCTTCATTCTTATGTGATTTGCAACAGTTTTCTTCTCAAATATATGTTTAAATTATACCAAAATAAACTAGAAAAATTATATAACTCAGAAGACATGGTATTTTTATAAGTCCAAATACACTTGTTCTAAAATAAAAACCATTTCAGATTCTTTAAAGAAAGAGCTGTATTTCAGCAGTGGACCTCAACTGACACATAGGAAATTCCTAAACTTTTTATATAGAAATTATTGATGTACAAAAAAGCTTCTTCCTATGGTCTACCTGGTTTTTTACTTTTCACAGTTAGTATATAACAGCAGATCTGATATTTGAAGTGTGTTCCCAAACACTCACATACTTAAGTCTTGGTTCCTGATATACACAGTGCTTAGGCTTGGGAACTTGGGGAAGTGGGTAGATGATGAGGGACGACTGTATCAGGAATTAATGAAATGAATGAAGTATTGCCAGATGGTGAAACCAGGACATGTGTCCTTGGAGGTATGTCCTGAAAACATGCAATTTGTTCTGGTGATTTCCTGTCAGTTTTTCAACTCTGTGGCCTCAAAAGATGAGTACCTTTGCCTTTTATGCATTCTTACCTGCATGATATTTTGTCTCATCATAGGCCAACAAAAATGAAGTCAACTAAACATGGAATGAAATCTCTGGAACTGTGAATCAATAAATCTTTCCTCTTTCCCATTTGTTTTCTCATGAATTTACAATTAAAGGTCTAATCAAGATCTAATCCTGAAATTAATTATTCATAAACAGAAATGCCTAAGATTCTATACAAATCCAATCAGATGAATTATACATAAACATTTTAGAAATGGAATTTAAACTACACTGTATGAAAGTTCAATTTTATTTAAGTATAAAATAGGGTAAGTTGATGAAGCATTACTTGTTTTTAAATTTAAAATAATTTAGAGAAAAATAATTTAAATGATAACTAATATACCAAAGTATTACAATATAATTTTTGATTATCAAGGAAATTTATTAGATTTAGCTATGAATCTAATTAAATTAAGTGAACAATTTACATTTAATAGAGGGAAATGAAAATTTACAAGGGCATAACAATACTTCAATGATACAATAATTATTATTTAAAGCTTGATTACACACACACACAAACACATACACATATTCACTTACAAGTAAACATCCCAAAATAAAGGTTTTTATAGGTTAGAGATAGATAGATGATAGATAGACAGACAGATAGATACAAAGATAGATAAACAGACAGATAGATAGATAATCTGATTACTCACCTTTGCACACATCACAACAAATGCCAATAATGCACAGCTCACTTTAAACCATCATTTTCCATAGATGGGAATCAGAGAATGTCAATATTTTACCTGGGGCTTAAGAATTATATTTTACATAGAAAAATAGCTAATGTTTCTGAGATAAATAAAATTTAAAGTAAAAAGACTCTTTTTTGTAAGTACTGGTTATTCGAGTTATAAAATAATAGAGATTCATATCAATTCTGAAACTGAAATAATGGAACTAATCGAGTCTTTGTGAGCCTACAGAAAGAATAAGTTCATAAAAAAATGGCAGTTTACACTACACTTATTTGGTCCCCAGAAATAGCTTGTAAGACTCTGCTACTGAAGGAATTTCATGCTTTGTTGTAATAATAATGCAATCATGCTGGAATTAAGCTAAAATCTTTCTCCATGCTGGCTAGATTCCATAATGCTGTAAAGCTCCATGCAAGCTGTTGGGAGAAAGAAGGTATGAATAATTTTGCTCAGCTATGGATCCTGTGTGCTACACAATTGCACTACAAGGCAAAGGGTATCCATTGTGCTATAGTGGTATGGTTGTTATGGTAGTAACCAACCACATTTAGATTTTGTTTGATATCCAGTCCACAGGGAAGAACTCATGCCTCCTACAATAAACCTAGTCAAAGGCCCATAGCAAGGGAGTGAAAAGATCCTAGTGGGGTGTGGGGAGGGGCGAAACTACAACTGCTGCTTTGCGAAATCTACATGGGCCTTCAGACTACCTTCTAAATATTAATGGCTATGTCACTAGCTCACTGCTGCTCTCAGCCTTCATTAGTGAACCTTGTTTTGAAGTGGATAGTTGCTACTGCAGAGACTTATAATTAGCCAAAGACAGAGAGTAAGTAACTGTTTACTATTCAACCAGAAAGATAACATCTAATCCACCCCTGTACAAAGGCTCAGCACACACTGCAGATGAGGAGGTGGAATGAATATAAGAACTGGAGGAAACGTGTTGTAGAGAGGTGCATTCCAGACATGGCACGGCAGTGGTACCCATGAGTTCACAGCAGTTGCTGTCTGCATAAGATCTGCATAGGATTAGGCCCTTTGAAACCATTCATCTATGTGGGAAGGGGTTTGAGCCCCACCCATAGAGTTTTTGGCAGTTGATGATTACAGGGGCAGTGGGGAACATTTTCTTTAGGTTTATAGCCGGCGATAAACTGGTCATTCACTGTTAACTAGCTCACCGGAAATGCTTCTCTGAGCAAACACAGTCAAACTTCCTGGGTCCCCCAAAAGACGTAAGAGTAGATGGAGGAAGAGTAGATAGCAAGAAGCATGCAACAAGAAAGGGGGCATGAGGAGATAATAAGGTCAAAATAGCAAAACACACTACATCAATATAAAATTGCCAAATTTTTAATTTAAGAAAATAAGCGGCAATAAATCAGACATCTAGAAAGTAATTTTGTGTGTGTGTGTGTGTGTGTGTGTGTCTGTGTGTGTGTGTGTGTAGAAAACAGTGAAGAATCTAGTGTGGGAATTTAGTCTACTCATTTTTTGTCATAGGCTAAAACATTAGTGCTTGAATAAGTGATCATTGATCTTATAAAAGATAACCCCCTTTATCTAGTAATAAGTATTTTAACAGCAGGAAAAACTTAAGAGGGACAATATTTGACAGTGCTAAATCATGCAACCAAATATATATACATAGTTTGTATATATATATATAAAATTTGATTTCAAATCTTAATAACGTGGAATTTCAGAGAAAAGAAATTGTAATACCATTATGGAGATTTTTTTTTTTTTTGGTTTTTCAAGACAGGGTTTCTCTGTGTAGCTTTGCGCCTTTCCTTGAGCTTGCTCTGTAGACCAGGGTGGCCTCGAACTCACAGAGATCCACCTGCCTCTGCCTCCAGAGTGCTGGGATTAAAGGCGTGCGCCACCACCGCCCGGTGGAGATATATTTTAAAATGAGTAAATTTAAATCTATTCCAATCAATGATCAGCATAGAGATGTTATACATTTAAAGACTGGATTAAACATGAAAATATTACATTACTTTCCACCTATATACTCGTTCACAGAGGTAGTTATTCTGACATAATACGCAATGCCAGTGAGAGGTACAGTAGACAGTGTGACAAGCGTGGAATCACTGACACGTTACATCTAATGGGAGCTAGCATTTTGAAAAGACACTTCAAACGTGAATATAGTATATTTCCAGTTCTCTAAAAATCCAACTCATTAGATAATTATAACTAGAAAATGAAAGCATATAGACACTTCATTTATGTAACTTTCCTTAATATTATATAGATTATTTAACATATAGGTTATTCTGGCCTCTAGTTTTATTTCTTGTTTTTCAGAAGTTTGAATGTTATTTTTTAGTTATTAACAACTTTTATATAAGATTAGGCATAGATATTAGTTGATATTTAAAGGTAGTAAGGAATAAATATTTGGAATTAAACAATGGAAGATGAGAAAAACAATCATGCTAATTTGGCATTTGGTCGTATACTAATCTATTTTATGTATCTTTTAATAGACCTGAGATAATTCAATAATTATTTACTCCATCCACTATCAGTCATCTATGCAGGGCAGTCACATATTCATTTTGAACTAATGTAATTTTTCATTCTGCTTCTATTTAATCTTATAACATGAACATGACAGAATTTACTTTCTTTGCTAAATGAAAAAAAATGACATTTTATGATACAAACATAATAAAATTTATTCAGGCTTCTTTAACTTTGAGATATTTGCAATATTTTTAATTTTCACTAGTGGAAATCTTCAGGTATTTCTATAGATAGACCACAAATCCATTTACAATTCTGAGTAAGCTGAGTCCTAGTTTTCTCTCTAGAACATTTACTTCTCAGGAGCTGAATTCATAATTCACACTCAGATGGTTATTAGCTGTTCTCTGGTGAAAGTAGGAAGTAATAGTTTACCTCTTCACAGAACAGGACAAAACCCATCAAAGTAGTAGTGAAAAGGAGCCACGGTGTGTGGAAGGATCGCTAGAGAGGAGACTAGCAGGCTACAGAGATGTGAGGAATTAAAGAGGAAAAATGGGGGAGGGGTGGCTGGCTCAGAAGGAGCATCAAGGAGGAAGACATAATACGAAGACTGTTGGAAATAGAGAATCATACTATTTTATATTTACCTAAAATTTTATAGAATACGTGTGTGTACATATATTTTAAGTGAAGTTATGAAACTATGCCACTTGGGATGATGATGCCTTCCGCAAGTGCCATAGCTATCTAACAAACTCCCAGTACCAAGATGAGAGCCTGCTTTTGAGTTGTTTGTCAAGGAAGTCTAAGAGACTCCCCAAACAAAATAGGCCATTACTATTGCCCTTGGTTGTGTCCTAGAGGTTGAAGGTAAGTTCCTATTGCTAAATCATCACACACATTGGACACAGTACTGAGAGAATTATAGCAGGGTCTCACCCAATACCTTCTCCCTGAGGACCAGCTTTTAGATGGTCCTAAAAGGTCCATCAGACAAGCTGCAAGGTCCTATGCAAGCCTCCAACAGAGGAAAGCAATGAATAGCTCTGCCCAGCTCTGGTGCATAGGAACCACAATAATGGCCAGCACAGCAAGATACAGGGGTAATAATGGCACCAGTATCTTGGCAATAACCAACAACTTATGGCCCATTCAACTGGAAGGAAATCATGCTTGGTATTGTAAAATGAGACAATCACCTGTGCCTAGTGATGTCATGGATTTTAAGGGAGAAACTACTGCTGTCACTTTCCTAAACCAGGGTAATTCCTATGTGGATTCTGAATACTTATCCTTACACACACAGAAAAGCAAAAGCTCGTGCTTCTTATAAAACAAAACAAAACAAAACAAAAACAAAAACAAAAATCCAAAGCTAACTTTTGCAGCAGATGGAGACATTACAGTTAAAATGCAGAGAACAATTCATCACGGGGAGCCCAGCCTCAATTAGTATATTTTCAGCTCAAGTTTTGCACCTACAAATCAGGAAATACGGTAGGAGCGGGGAGAGAAATGTTAAGAGCCAGAGGACAAAGAACTACACTGGAGATTGTGTCTCCCAGATATGACAGAGAAGCTGGACCCGTGAAGTCTCAACTCTACAGCTTCAGCAATCAACAGTGACAACATCAGTTGACATTCTGATGTAAATGGGGGAAATCTTTGGGAGCCCACCACTAGATGATCTCCAGGAAATGAATGGCTGCTGAGAAGAAGGAGTACTGATTTCCCTAGGGATGAGCTCCCTAAATGGTTTTCCAGTACCAAGTGTTCAGCCCTAAAGACATTTTACACACACACACACACACACACACACACACACACACACACACCACAAGCAACACTAACTCACTCGACTCAGCAAGTAGAATTTACATATATGCATATACACATACACAGGTAACTTTTTTAAAGGCCAATAGTTTGAGAAGGGGCGTGGGGGAATTGGAGAAATTGGAGGAAAGAAAGAGGAGATATATTTTAATAAAGTAAAAATAATCTAATAATGTACTCCGACTGCAAACAAATGCACTTGAACTTCCTGAGCAGCTGCCTCCAGTTAAGAAAGGCTCTACCCGGCTTGCTCTGTCACCTGAGACTATGGTGACCTCGGCCTGGGCTGCTGCCTAGAACCATGTCTGGGTCCCTGATTCTCTAACAGCCATCTTCTGTATTGATGTCTGTGGTCCACATTGCTATCAAAGAGCACACAGATGCACATGAGGGAGGGTGTCTGGGGGCCATGGTGTCGTCTTGGCCAGGGCTGCTGCTGAGGGTCATGGCTGGGTCCATGGCCCTACAGCAGCTGGGGTCTGTGTTGATGTCCATGATTCCTGTTAGTACCAAGGGTTGTGTGGATGACCGAGGTCTGGTCAGCCACCTGAGACCAGGTTAATGTCAGAGGACCATGCCTCTGCCAGGGCCATACTGATCTTGGTGGCTGGTGCTGCCACCTGGGGCCATGGAGATGTCTAGGTCCTAGCTGCTGCCTAGGGCCATGTCTGGGTCTGTGGTCATACTGCAGCTGGGGTCTGTGATGATGTCCATGGTCCATGTTAGCACAGGTGGTCATTGGAACCATGCTGTGCTGAGCCGGCCCTTCCTGTCACTCTCCCTGGGAGAGCTGGCCATGCCCCTCTCTGGGTACTGCAGCAGGCCAGCTGTCCCCATTTGAGTTCCCACCCACTCGGGAACGATGGCTCCACCCCTCACCACAGGTGTGCATCATGGGGTGCATGAGTGGGAAGGAGGTCCTCCCCTGCCTCATCCATTACCACATGTGGCAAGTGAGAGAGCTAGCCAGGTGTTACAAGAGTGGAAGAACTAGCCCTGACCCTCACCAGCTGCAGCACACAAGAGAGCAGGCTCTGCACCCCATCTGGACAGCACATCTGTTGTATGGTGCTCAGGTGAGCCAGTCCTGAGGACATGAGAGCAGGAAAGCTGACCCCCCCACCCCATGTGTCCCCTGCAGCAATCGGGAGAGAGGGCCATGCACCTTGCCTGGGCAAACAGTAGTTTTGGTGTGGGTGAGGCTGACCCGGATGTGAGGACCGGAGAGCAGAACTGGCTCTGCTCCTTACTGCAGGCTACATTGGGTGAACTAGCCTGGGCGGTGCTTGAGAGCTCACTCAGATAGTGACAAATCCAACACAGCAGGATCTCCACGACACAGGGCAACAGGATACCCAAGAGGAGCCCCAGTGAAAGCCCATTACCAGTGGTATAGCAGAGACCAGAGGCCTCCAGCCAGGCCGATGGCTGACTGGTGGCAATGAACACTTGCAAGTAAACATGAATGGACTAAAGGGTAAACTGTGTGACTCAAAGGGCCACACTATAGTTCCCACAACGAGATTCTGAGATTCTCCTCTGTCTTTCTGTCTCTGTCTCTCTCTCTCTGTCTCACTCTCTCTCTCTCTGGTTTGTTTGGTTTGGTTTTTGGTTTTCCCTTTAAATTTGGTTCTGTTTTGGGGGGGAGGTTGCAATGGCAGAGGGCAGATTCTAGTGGACGGGGAGATAAGTGTGATCAGGATGCATGATGTGAAATCTACAAAGAATCAATGAGTTAAAAAAAAAAAAAAGAAAGAAAGGCTCTACCATTTTCCCTTAACTCAAAGACAGAAAAATAAGCTCGGTTAATATATATTAACATACTTTACAGGACTTAAAAATATTGTAATCCTTCAATGTGCTTTGCTTCTAGCTTTTAAAGTATATATTATCACTATTCAAGTAAAAGCACAGTGCTCTGAAAAAAGGCAAAACCCAGTTATTTTAACTGGAATATTTTGACAAGTATATAGATGTTTTTATGATGAGTAAATTTAAATAAATAGAATTCAAATGTTTGGTCTCTTAATTTGAACTTAAATCTACTGAACTCACTAGTTAATAAAAAAATGCAGACTTCAAATCTCTGTTAAATATAGACTTCAAATCTGTATTCTTGGTTAACTGAGACACATTTTTGAAATACCAGGGGATATATGCTTTGCTTTTGTACAATTTCCCCTTATTCTTTCTCTATATTCCCCACTAGACTTTTTTTTTAATTGAGTATTACAAGGACAGATTATATTGCAGCCAAAAGATTGAGTAGCCTGATCTCCAATCCTGTTAAGAAAATTGTGTTTGCTGTATTTGTGGCCTTAAACAGGCAGTGTCTCAGATGAAAAGAATTCAAATTTAGGAGGAAATAGTTTTATTTCATAGAGGAACATTTCCTAGACTGAAATAATGAGGAAATTGAAGGGGGTTATGGTTAGAGAGTGACCTCAAATTACACTTCTAGGAGAAGGTGTCAATATATAGGTGTGTGCACTCTTCCTCAAAGAGGTGGTCTCAGTGGCGCAGGGTACTTGCTGAGCAGTGTAGATTCCCTCGGCCACAATTAGCTCTATGAGCTCTTATATGCCTTAGAATGACACCAACAAGTATTTCTGTTTCGCCCTACAGCCTCTGACACTGACTGAACCACAGGAAGAGAGAGAAGCGTTCACTAAAATGAATGGAGCAAAACTCAAAAGCAAGTTGGATATTCTAGCATTTTCCTTGTAGACACACGATTTGATCGTTAGGTATGTCCCCTGGCCACCCCTTTACAAAGTTATGGAATCTTGTACAGTTATGAATAGGATAAGCCACAAATTGACTGATGACGTTTCTCAAATCAGTGTAAGTGTGGATTTTACAGTAGAACTTTAGTTTTGTTACAGATAAATACTGGATAGAACCTACCATTTTCACACTTAAGGCTGCACATTGAAGTCCTTAACTACCACAAATAAACCTTGTTCTTCATGCCTTTAACAAAGGCTTCATTTTGTATAATAATGTATCATCTACTACATGACTGGTGCTATCATTGATTAAATATACTGTCCTGTCCTTCACTCCAGACAGCTCTAAATGTAATTATGCACTCTGAGAGATATCATTAAATACTGATATAATTACTTTTGTTTTATAAATGGATAAATTATTTAAAACACTCATCATAGTATAAAAGGCAAATAAAATCACCAAAGCCATAAAAAAAACAGGGAAGTAATCAAGAGCATGAGTTATTTCTGTTTTTAAAAAGTAATAGTCATCAACATCTTGTTATTTTTAGTACCAGATATTAATTGATAAGAATTCAGAAGGAATATTTACCCAAGTTTTAGAAAACTAATCAGTTATTTGATTTATCCAACAATTAAAGAAGTACTTAAGAACAATAATGACATTCATTAAAATCATTATGAATAATTTTCTAATACTGATACTTTTCAATGGAAATGAAAGTTGAATTGGACATAGATTTTCCCTGGTAAATTCATTTCTCTACATGGTAGTATGTCTGTCTGTTGTTTGATCTGCTAAAATAGCCAGTGCCATGTATTTTAATATGCATTTTTATCAATAATGTACACTAAATACCTCAAGAAATATTTAATGATGGAATTTAAAAATAAGGCATAAAATATTGAATTAATATTAAGTAGTGATTTATACTTTAACAGCATAAATTACTCATGATTGGTTTACAGCTTATTAATTAAATTTTTTCATAAGGCATATTATCAAAGTCTTGATATTCCTTTTCATTGAGCCCACATCTTGATAAACATAAAGAACAAAAATAAGAACTTGGGTTTTGGAAAACTGACCTATGACAATCACTATTTCCAACATAATATTTCTGGGGCTTGTAGTTTGAATACTTTGTTCTTATCTGTTGAGTAAAACGACTGAAATGCCTTTATAAAGTTTATTTCTTATACAGTATGGATCATCACTTTTGTCAAATTACTTCTTTTTTATTTTTATTTGGGAATTATATATTTAATAATTATTAATTCTATATAATATAAAATAATAAATTATATATTTATTTCTTTATATGGGAAATAGATTCCTTTCTCACATAATACATGCTTACAGTTTCCCCTCCATCAGCTCCTCCGGGTTCTTTCCTACCTCCACACTCATCCAGATCCACATCCTTTCTGTCTCTCATTAGAAAAGAACAGGTTTCTTAGAGATAATATTAAAATATTACAAAATAAAATATAATATGATAAAACAAAAACTATCATATTGGATTTGGATAGGACAAACCAACAGAAGGAAAAGAGCCCCAGAGAAGGCACAGGAATCAGAGTCACACTTGTTCGCACACTCAGGAGCCCCATATAAATACTAAACTGGAAGCCATGATATGTACAGAAAGGCCAGGTATAGATCCCTGCAGGAACTGTGCTTAAAAAAGAAAAAATAAAAACAAAAATAAACAAAAACAAAAACATATTAAACGACTCCTAATTTATTCTGCTCTACTCATCAACCAGTGCCTTGTCCCGCCATCACCAGAGAAGCTTCCTCATCTAGCCCCAGATCCACATACAGAGATCCATAGCCACATGTTACACAGAGCGTGAGAGACCTTGAAACATGCTGCCCTGAATGAGATGTCTCCAACATAATATTTTTAAATAAAATATTTACTTGAGATACTTACAAAGACATTTGAACAGTGTATATTAGGATAGGGAATATATATAGTCATTCTAAACATTTTAAATATTCATACTGTATTTTGGTCTTTAGTCAAAGGAGACACAATTCATTTCGAGAATGAAATGTCAATGACCCACACTGTGCTACTATCAGACTGCCGTAGGCATCAGCTGCTTCTCCCTGGGGAAGTACTTCTCTAAGCAAATGTGTAGTGCTCTTATTCCCAACACCTTCTTCATCAGTTTCATGGAGCAATCATTGCAGGCTTCCACCTTGTTCTAATAGATATTTTTAACCTTCTTTATAGATTATCTTGCATGCTTGTGAAAACTGTGTTTTATATAATAAAACAATAACAACAACAACAAACACTATTACCAGCTCAAGAGAAACTCCTCACCATATTTTCAGGTGCTCAAGCAGGCTTTCACACCTGGATCTTAATAAAGTCCCTACACAGTTCCATTTACATATTCAAAGTGATAACTGTCACTAAAGAAGAAGTACTTTCCAGTTCACAGTCTTCCTGAGTCACATCTAGCTCTGCCCCCTCCTCTCTCTTGACCTCTCTAGCCTTTGTTCTATAAGGAGCCACAGAGAGGTGGATGCCGTGCCAACTGCCCCAGCCCTGCTCTGGAAGCATTTCTCTCCAGCTCCATAACTGTGTGTCTGCTCTCTGTGTGCCTGCTGCTCTCCATAATTAATGTCAAGCTAACAGTTATTATTTGATGAGCTAAAAGCCAAATGTTAAAAGAGTAATGTATATTGTCTTATAATAATAGATCATCTTATCTGTCCAACATTTTGAAGTTATTATTTAGGACTGATGCACTGTTAAGATAAAAAATGCCGAGCTCTCATTTTTTTTACATTTATATAGAATGTTGATATTTGTATCACTTCTAGTTTTATAAATTCAAAAACTCTACCAAGGAATTGCTTCAAAAATAATTATGGATCATTCAGCTTGATATCACCCAGCATGTTTGGGGAATATGTAAATGATTAAATACAACTAGGGCTAATCACAACTGGCAATCAGGATGTGTGCTTAGTATCAGATCTACAATGAAGAGTCATAAAATAAAAGTCACAGCACATTGCAAGTGACACTAGCACTAAAATAAAATTCACACCAAATAAAAACAAAAACATAGTTCACCTCTCCAGTAGATTTAGAATCTAGCGCAGTCTATATGACTTACTATCTCAATGTCTAAAAAAAGGAAGAGGGACTTCAGAGGTAGCTTGGTCAGGAATGTGCTTGCTGTGCAGTTATGATGACTCAGTCAGGTCTCAAGCACCCAATCAAAAATACAGTGTGATCATCTGTGCCTCCATTGGCACAGGCGGAGACAGGCACACCTAGCTAGTCCAGCCAGCCAATCAATAGGGATTAGGTCCAAGTAGGAGAAGCTGTCTCACAAGATAAGGGATACTTCTCATGATTTGTATCTACCAAGTGCACACATGTACCAACACATACATACACTAAAGAAATATACATAAAATGAAAGATCCATCATTACTGCAAAGACATTTTACTATTTATTTATTGATTTATTGAGACAAGGTGTTACTCTGTAGACCTGGGTAGCCATGACAATCCTCCTGCCTCAGTCCCTAGGATGCTCTAATAAGCTTGAATCACCATACTAGTCTATAAAAATAAGCTTTTGGTGGTTTTCTTTTCTTTTCTTTTTTTTTTTCAGTACTGATGATTGAAGCTAGTACCTGATTGTAGGAAGTCAATGAACCATTTTAATTACAGAATATTTTACTGTGGTGAGTTCACATATTCTAAGTTAACCTGTTTGGTTTTGCAACCTGAGGCAGATCAGAGATTAAACAGGACCTTGAAGTTTTTAAGCAAGCCCTGAGTTTTATTACATGTTAGAAATTTCATTTGGGCCAATTACTTACACCAGTAACCCCTTTTACCCCCAAAGAAAACAACTGGTTAAAATATTTAATTGAAATACTAACATGATGTTTAAAAATATTATCATATTCTAAACATATGATAATAGAGGGCTTTAGATAGTATACATCACTTGATGAGCTTGCTCAAGACCCAACTTTCATCGTAGGAACCTCTGAGGAGGCAACTCTAAAGTCATTGACATACTAGACCAGAAATAAAAACACCCAAACATTTCTATCAGTTTTGCACAGTAATATTGAGGAGAAAGAAAACACAGTAAAACATAATATACAGCTCTCACACTTCTAACAGAAGAATGGGGGAAAGAATGCTGTTCTTTTTTTTTTTTTTTGGTTTTTCAAGACAGGGTTTCTCTGTGTAGTTTTAGTGCCTGTCCTGGATCTCGTTCTGTAGACCAGGCTGGTCTTGAACTCACAGAGATCCCTCTGGCTCTGCCTCCCGAGTGAGTGCTGGGATTAAAGGCATGCACCACCATCGCCTGGCTTCTAACTAGACCTGCCCTCAGGAGAAACTATTACTTCAGTTCACAAAGCAAAGGGTTTATGAGTTTTTTTTTTTAATTTTATCAGATTCTAATTGACTAATACAAGTGACAAGAAAATACAGGAAAGGTGCTCATCAGAAAAAAAATAAATAATTCAAAATCCCAAGGCAAAAACTAAAGCCTGTTTTAAAGGCTGACATCAACATTCAAATAAGAAATGGAGAACGACTCCCTAATATAGGTACAGACACTGTCCTCCTGAAGAGTGTAAAAGCTCAACACGTAGTAACAAGAAAGGACCAGTTGGACAGCATCAGGTGTAGAGGGCCACACACACAGCAAAGGAAAACCCAAGTGAAGAAACATTAAGAACAAGAAAAATCTTTGCCAGCTATTGCTCTGACAGAAGACTAATATCTGGAATACATGGGGAGCTCAAAAACCACCAGAATAACAAATAATCCAATAAATAAATGGGCAAATTGATGGAAGAGATACTTATTAAAGAAAAAATATGGTGTGATATAAATACATTTGAAAAATCCAGCTATCAGGAAAACCAAGACAAAAGAGTCCTTCTCACTCCAGTGAGAAGGAAAAAATATTTACCTGCCTCAGTAAGAAGTTAATATCTAATACATATGAACTCATTATAAAATAACAAATAAACAAAAAATCCTACACAAATAATATGATTTCAAGGTTGGCAATTGACCAAAACAGGCATCTCTTCAGAGAAAACTTTATAGGTATATAAAGAGAATATAAAGGTAAATGAATATATAATATTTCCAATCACTGAGGAAATGGAACTTAAAGAAGAGCTATTATCTCAGCCTAGTAAAAACAGCAATAATAAAAGATACTTATGTGTGAAAAGTAGGTGGAGAAAAGGGGCATTTTTATGGTGTTGGAAGAAAAGTAAATATGTAAACAAAAGTAAATTATGGAAAACAGTATGGAGCCTTCTTAAAAAAAGAAAACTGGAACTGCCATACAATTTAGAAAACCCATTGTTGGGTATATATGCAAAAGAAATTTAAATCAGCATATCAAAGAGGCCCCTTCAGTCTCATGTCTACTGCAGAACTATTCCCAAGAGTCAAGCAATAAGATAGCTGAAGTTTTCATCAGCTGATAATAGCTAAAGAAACTATGACATATTTACACTATGGAATGTTATTCAATCTCACCAGGAACAACATCCCAACATTTACGGTAACATGGAAGAAAGGAGACATTATTGTAAGTGAAACAATCCAAGAATAGAAAGATAAATAGCAGATTATCTCACTCATGCATGGAATCTAAAACTCTTGAGCTCCTAGACTTTGAGAAAAGAATAGTGGGTAAGAATAGTGGGTACATTGTTATGGTTAGATGAAATAGGTTCTGAGCTATTTATTTCACAGTAAGTTGTTAACAGGTGCAACAGTGTGCTGTATATTTCAAAAAGCTAGAAAAGACATCCTGTTTGGGGGCCTAAACCCCAAAATATAATCTTCACCCCTGATCAAGGAAACATCACTTTGCAATGGACAGAGACCATTACAGGAAGCCACAATAATCAAAATACAGAGTCGTGGAGCTCAGTCCCAAAGGATACATCTAAAATATAACCCTGTACCTAGGGCTTAGGGTTCATTGCTGAAGGAAGGTGGAAAGATCTTAAGAGCTGGAGGAACAGGGATCTTGCTATTGAATTATGTCTTGTATCAATGTCAGAAACAACACATCAACATGATTGCCTAAACATAAGCTGAACAGGACAACAATCAATGACATGCTATCATGAACGGGGGGAAGACACAGACCTCAAGGGTACACCAAAAACTACAGGTAATTGAGGAATGTGGAGAGGGAGACAAATAGTCCTCACCACCAGCTGGTGATCTAATACCAAATGGTCAGACCTGAAAATACACACGTGTGGCATTATACAGAAAGAGAAGGTTGTACTTATGTATTTAAGAATGTGTGTGTGTGTGTGTGTGTGTGTGTGTGTGAACAACTAATAAAAAGGGGGGTATGGGTTTGAAAAAGAACAAAAAGGGAATATGGAGCATTTAAAGGGAGGAAAAGGAAGAGGGAAATGTAATTATATTATAATCTCAAATAAAAGATATAATGAAAATAATTAAAAAACATTTAAAATATTTTTATAAAACTGCAAGAAAGGGTCTTCAACATTTTATCACAAAAGTTAAATGCTTTAGGAGAAAGAATCTTATTTTTACATTAAAAAATCTTATTTTTACATTAAAAAATCATAGATGTATTGAAATGTCTATGGAAATTCATAAACATGCAAAGATTTTGTGTTTCAATTTAAAAATGTTTTAAAACTCTCACACTTCATTTATTATGGTTAACAACCTTAAATGATTAACACGTGAGTAAAGCAAATTAGATATTGAAAAATCCTATTTTGACATAAAGTAGCAATTTAACATTGTTAAATATGACATCAAGTAACAATTTAACATTAGTATGAAATGACTGAAGAAAAAGACATGAATTTGAAAGAGAACAGGCTGTGTATATGGAAGGGTTTGGGCAGGGAAAATGAGTCAAATTATGCAATTACATTATAATCTCAAAATAAAACAATTATTATAAAAAATGAGAACATAAAATTGGGCAATTAGGGAAGAGCAGGATGGGTCTGAGAGGAGCTGAAGAAGAGGGGCTGAATATGAGAAAAACACTTTGTATGAATTTCTTAAAGAATTTTTAAAAATTTGAAAAAATGAAGAACTGGATTTAAAGTCTACTCCATGAGGCAGAACCCATAGCTGATATTATTGATGAGGTCAAGAATCAGGGGGAAACCCACTGCTCTTATTTTGCTAAATGAATATTGTAATAAAATGACTCCTAATGACGCAGCCTACCCACAGTTCAGAGACCCACTTGCTAGGTCATCAGAGAAGCTTCTTGTAGTAGATGCTAATTAACACACACATGTTGTCATCTGGACAACGTGGCAAGAGTAAGAGTGCCCATCTCAGAATGGGGTGAATTTATCACAAGCAGCCCTCCAGGCTCAGGGACCTACCTAAAAGAGGGGGGCAGAAAGATGCAAGAGCTAGAGGTGGTGGACCATTTTAAGGAAACAGCACTTCCATATAGAAAGATAGATGCACAGATGAACTCAGAGAGATTGCTGCAGCATACACAGGCCTGCACGGGCTAGAGCAAGACAATCTCCGAGCATGGAGGAAGGAAGAGGGCACAAGGTCCCACCTTTAGCAGAAGCTATTTGCAGATGATAGCTGTTGTGAGAGGGACAATCAGTTCTTTTCAACGGAGTGACTCAGGGTTTGTCAACAGCAGGCCAAGGCAGGCCTTATTTTCAGGAGTAGCTGGCCAACATGAATCAGACCCCAGGTTTTTCAATGGCTTTTTTCTTTTGTTTTTGTGTTTGTTTTTTAAGAAAGAGAAAAAAATATGAAGTTGGATGGGTAGAAAGCGGTAATGATCTGAGAGGAGCAGGGGGGGTAGAAAAAATTTGATCAAAATACACTGTATGAAATTCTCAAAGAATAAAACAGAGTCTATGTTAGGAACTAGTTCAGAAAACTATACTAGTAAATTGTAAGTTGAGCAAATTTTTAATTACGTCTTCTTTTTGGCGGGTGAGTATATATGTATGCATATGCCATGGTGTGCTTGTGGAAGTCAGAGGACAACTTCCAGGAGACAAGGCTCTCCTTCCCTCACGGGACTCCTGGAGACTGAACTGAGAGCTTCAGGTTTGCAGCATGTGTCTTTCCCTACTGAACCGTCTTCCTGGCCCAAGCTGAGCAAGTTTTAAATGGCTACCCAGTTTAGGATTTTCTTGTTCTTTATTCTATGACAAGCTAGTAGTTGCATCTGATGGATGTAAAAGATTGTTTGAAAAGCGTCTGCACTTTCACTTTGTGCTGTTCCTGACGGGAGCGCAAGTGTAACTCTCTAGCATGTTCAGGTGTATTCTGATGCCATTAAATCAGGTCCTCTAACTCACAAGGTGCGGTAATGATTGAATTCTGTTAAGAATCTGTCAAATATTTCAATCAACCACTGTTCTAAACACACTATGACATATAGCATCCTATCCTTTGGTTCGCTAACGAGGTCATAAGCCAGGTGGCCCTTGTTAAATCTACTGAGAAACTGATGGCACAGCAGGCGGCTTTTACAGCCCATTTGAAGCCAGGCCCCGTCAGCAGCAGCTTATCAGCTTTTCTGTGGCCTAGCAACCTGCTCTGTTTGGATCACAGTTTCAGGTATTTGTCAACTGTGTTTATTCTGTCCTCAAATAATTTGGAGTGTTTCTTGGCCATTTCTATTTCTACACCTTTTGCTCAAAATATTTTTCCTCTTTCTCCTTCATTTATGCCAGTATAAGATCATTAGAGATGAATACCAAGTCTGGCTACTTTGTTTCTTTTTCCTGCTTAACCAGTAGTTTTCTGACACCTTATTGTCATCTATACTAGGCCTGGAAGTAACTTTGAAAGGATAGAGTCTATAAAGCTGGTTGGTTATGAAAAAGATTCCTTACAGCTAGGCAGCCTTAGGGGACTTGTTGGAAGCGATTGGAGGGTAAACACAGTAAGAAGGGTAAAACCCTGAAGGCATGGCCATGGAAGTTGAGATCCCAAACCCTTCCCCCTTCTAGAACACTAATTATACTCTGTTCAGGTTGAAAGTGTTACACAATAGGGCTATTTATTTGAGCATTTAAGAGAGCTGGTTGCTACTCTAAGGTCACCCCTGACCCCTATGCATTTGAGGCTATCCATAGATATAACAACATATGTGGGAACAAGGACTTTCATGGTACCATAAAAGAAGGAAAAGGATGTGTCAGACCCACTCAGGGGTAAGAGATAAGCAGTGACAAAAAGTTTACTCAAGATGACTCAGCATTCAGTCTGCAGAGATGCAGCAGTCCAGGTGAGTCTGCGGTTTGTAACATGTGGTCTCAGAATGATCATCAGTATGACTTGGGGATTCTGTAGAATTCCTCACTCTCTGTTTCATTTCTCTTCTTTTTTTGAGACAGTGTTTCTTGGTGTAGCTTTGCGCCTTTCCTGGATCTTGCTCTGTAGCCCAGGCTGGCCTCAAACTCACAGAGATCCGCCTGCCTCTGCCTTCCGAGGGATGGGATCAAAGGTTTGTGCCATCACTGGCCGGCTCTGGTTTTCTTCCTACAGTTTGAACCCCAAACTATGGGGTGACCTTGTAGGTGGCTAGCACAGACAATAATTTTAAATATAGTTATAGCATTTCCCCCCTTCCTCTTCCTTTTCCTATCTCTGCCATGTTAGCTGCCACTCCTCAATGCAAGGCCTCCACTTCTTTTACACACACACACACACACACACACACACACACACACACTCAACATATAAATATATAAACACAACCCACTGTTTCTTTTCAGTGTTGCCTGCATGAATTTTTCAAGGGCTCACTAATTGATACTGGATAACAATCAGGGGACTCACCCCTGGGGAAGACTAATTCTCCCACTCTCAGCAATTGCTAATTGTCTCTAGCTCTTCATTTAGGGGTGGGGTCCCGTGAGATGTCCCCCATATATGTTTGCATACTTAGACAGAAAGACAGAAAGGTGTAAAGATAATACCTCAGGCCTGAAGGATCTAGTACCTTGTATAGAAAGGCATGGTCTTGAAAACATAAAGACAAAGGATTTAAGACACTGTACAGATTTCCACTTAAAAAAAATGACAGTCTGGCTTCAGTGAAGCCAAGTAGCCCGAAAGAAGCCAGCTTATTTGTGACTCAATTTTCTGCTCTGTAAAACAGTGCGATAAAAGTAGGGATGGATTTGTAGAGCTGCTTTGAACTTGGAACGGGGATAATGCTCAGTATAAGCCTGTCACATGTCACTTACTCAAAGTAATACTGCCAAGAGTGGTACAAAAGAGCCAAAGGTTTTATTTAAAGTCATCTGTGATAATACATTTGCTATAGGTTTGTGATGCGCACAGGTGAAGCAAGTTTGGAATCATTAATTTAACAAGACATTTTACATAGTTCTCACAAAATAACTAGAATATAAATCAACAAAAGCAGGTACTGCTTCATTCAGCACAGTAAGACATTTGTGTAGTTATATCACCAACGTGGGCAGTGCTGAAAAATTATCCCAAGCACCATCTAGAGCGGGCAGAATGAGGCAAATAAATCTTATATGTAAGAAACTCGGAAAAAGCACATTTGATTAAGGAGATTATTAGTAGTTTGTTTGTTTAAAAACTCCTGACTCACCATGGGAAATTATCTATAAAAAGTTCTGAGATGTGTTTTATAGCAAACTTCGTACTGTTCAAAGAAATCTATAGAAGAACTGACTTCTTTTTATTTATATTTTGATTTTATTTTATGTCATCCTTTGTCACAGGTGAGAACAAAAGATACTTAGACTTCTTTCTTATTTTCACTGGTCTTATTCTCAATCTACAGTTCTTTTAACTCAAATTAACTAACAAATATTTTTGCTCATGTCCTTGGATAGGCTGAACAATGTCAACT
Organism: Peromyscus leucopus; assembly: GCF_004664715.2. Lineage (NCBI taxonomy): Eukaryota > Metazoa > Chordata > Mammalia > Rodentia > Cricetidae > Peromyscus > Peromyscus leucopus. The sequence goes on along the minus strand of NC_051065.1, from coordinate 32,562,193 downwards.
GAAATTAGATAAGAAAAAGATAAATGTGACACTGATTTCAAATATAGGATTAGAAATGAATTAAATATAAATTCATATAAAAAATGAAGAGATGAAAAAATTGACACTATATTTAGTGACCAGTAGCAATATAGCAGATTTATTATTGAAGAAATATAAAATACAACATGGAGAGGTATCTAATAAAAAAATTGAAAATTAGAGGACAAAATAGTCTCAGAAAAAAAAAATACAACATAGTACGTGTCCTGAAGAAGAATGTGTACACTAGGTTGGAAGGGTAGTTCATCAACCAAAGTTTCCTACAGGGAAATGTTAAGGGAACACTGAGCTAAAACAGTATGTTATAGAAGGTCATTTTAGACAGAAGAGCAGGCGCATGTGTGTATATATAGGACCAATGAAGAAAAACTTGAACATTTTACTCATGAAAATGTAGTCATCATCCTCATCCTCATCCTCATAATTATCATCAAAGTGAAAAGTGGTATTATTGTTTTGGAATCCTTTATATATTCAACTTTCCAGGTGTCATTCTGTTTAATTTTTATAGCAATATATTAAGTAATGGACATGACTTTCTTGAGTAAACATGGATAAATATATACTCATCCTAGGTAGAATACCAATGGCAGACCAAAGAAAGTATCCCACTATCCATGTCTATTAGGTTGGTGATCGAGGGAATGTATTTTCTTATGAAAGCACAGCTCAGTCTTGGATAGCGGCATCACTGAAAAGCTGTAACATAGTACAGGTGATGACTCATAAAAGCTGCATGCCTGGAGCTCTCTTTCCCACAAGTAATTATACTGAATCAGTCTCTTTTCCCAAAGAAATTTTTTATTGCATATATAACCTGATCAAGATGCCTTCTGGACTGAGCTTCCTCCTTTTATTTTTAAAAATTTAGACAATAGATTTTGATTATATTTTTTCCCCACACTCAGGTCCTCCCAGATTCTCCCCACCTCCCTCCCCAAACAAGCCACCACACAACACACACACACACACACACACACACACACACACACCACTGGTGTACATCACAAAAAGGAAAAATCAAAACAAATAAACAAAAATTAAAAATATGCCTAGTGATACTCTATTAGAGAAAACTGATTTTCCTTTTCCCAACAGGTATCAATTACACATAACTTCACGGTTAGACTTTGTATGCCGCCACCCTCCTCTAGGTACTGGGGCTTTTGTCTTATTTGAACCTGTGCAGGATTTATGCATGCTGTTACAGTCTCCGTGAATTCACATGTGTAACAGTTCTATTCTGTCTGGAAGACACTGTTTCCTGAAGTCACCCACCACTGATTTTTCTGTCTCTTCTTCTGCATAGATCCCTGAGCCTTAGGGGAGGGTATTGATTAAGACATCCCATTGAAAAATGAGTGCTTCATCTCTCACTGTCTGCATAATGTCCACTTGCGGGTCTCTGTCTTAATTATAATCTAGTTCAAGAAGAAGTTTTTCTGATAAGGATTGAGAAATGCAGTGATCCATGGTTATAGCAATGTCATTGTGGGTCATTTTATTGCTATGTTCCTTTTATCAGAATAGTTGTGGTAGGTTTTCCCCTAGAGACCATGACCTATGTAGCCTTGGTTTGTTGGCTACTTTGTCAATGTCAGGCATGGGTTCCATCTTGTGGAGCTGGCCTTAAGTTCAATCAATCAGTGCTTGTTTACTCCCATAACATTTGTGCCACTCTTGTATCAGGATACCTTCAGGCTGTCCCTGGTGGGTCACCGAGTTTGCAGATGGTTAATATTGATGGTAATCTTCCTCCTCTGGTGGCCTGCAGAACACCTTCCAGGACCATGGATCTGAGTTATTGGAAGAGAAGCTCAATTCTCTATGTTCTATAACATAGTAAGTGCTGTGTCCATCAACAGGGCCTTGCCATCAGGTTGTAAAAGTAGCCAATAGCTTTGGTGATATTGTGATGTGTGGGGGGTCTATGGGACCTATTCAGATACTGACTCAACAAAATTCAACCCATTCTTTCTACTGGCAGTTTCACGTGGTGGCATCAGATGCCTAGTTGAGGTATTGTCTTATTCATTATATGTTGTCTCCATTTAAATTAAGATGCATCTCTGGTAATAGGGTTCCTCATGGCTTTTCCAACAACCTTTAATGTTCATAGTCTGTCCACATTCCATCCTTTGCCACACCCCTATCCTCTCCCTATTTAATCATCCTAATCTACTTCTTTTTTATTTATTTATTATTTATTATTATATCCTATTATAACACTGTTTCTATTTCCTCTTTCCTGAAAGAGTTCCCAACTTTAATAGCTAAATAAGCTCTGTGGTTATTCTGATTGAAACACACATATTAAAAGCCTAAAAGTCAATATCCTCACATAAGAGAAGACAAGCGATATTTACCTTTTAGGGTCTGAATTACCTCACTCAGGATGATTATTTCTAGATCCATATATTTACATACAAATTTTATCTTCCTTAACAGATAAATAATGTTCTGTTGTGTACATGTATCACATAGTCATTATCCACTCAGTAGCTGATGGGCAGGCTGTTTCCAATCTGACTATTATGCCTAGAATGGATAAGCACTTATCTCTGTAGTAATAAAACATTGCTCCTTCTCTCTAGGGAAAAAATTTCTGATTTGGAGGAAATAACTACAAATGAGGTAGTACTATAGAGACCATTTTTTGGATAAGGAAGTAAGCTGGCTGTTCTTATAGTCTACTGGCTCAGACATTTGACACATTACATGTTACACTCCATGGTTTAGCTGTACTATGGATATGTCATAAAGCAATAAGAGTTTTCAAAATAATGCTAGTGTTTTATGGCTGGTGGTGACTATACAATAAAAAGTTTGATTGTTATTAACAATCAGCAGGCTTTCAGGAAATTCTATCAACTAAAAACAAGTTTAATCTAGAATCTGGGAGAATATAGATGAGCTCAGAATACAAAGAAAAAAGATAACTGGAATAACATTTTGGAAAATATTAATGTCAAATTTGATCAAAAGTGGAAGAATTAGAGATTGAGTTTTGTCAGATAAAGAGAGATAATGAAGGCAACTTTGAGTTTTTTTCATTGAATGGTCAATGAGGAGAGAGCTCCAGGTACTCCTGATGGAACATGAAGTCTCCAGAGATAATGACTTTGTCCAAGGTCAGGATGATCTTTAAGAGACTAGTGCAAGTCAAATGACAAACAGAGATACTGGATTGAATCAGGAATAGCAGTGATTAATAATAAAATCATATAATCATCATGAGCAGAGAAATTGAAGCTTAGCTTTGCTGCATATCTGAAAAGGATGCTACCTTTTTTGAATATTTAGAAACAATGATGTCAGAAAGGCAACCTATTAAGACAACTTGAAGTCTCACAGATAAAATGAAGGAAGTAACTAGTCAAATACATTGAGAAAATTTAGGATTTGCAGCCAACAAAACATATCAATGGTAGCCCTGATAATAAAACGAGTGAAGGAAATTACTGAAAGGATTGTGTTACAGGTGTGGTCTGTTTTTTTATTCTATTTATTAATTTATTTATTGTGTGTATGGTGTCAGGGCATGTGTTTGTGTTTACATGGACAGACATATGTGGTGGTCAAGGACGAAATCCTGTGTTGGTGCATGCCTTCCAGCTTTTTCGAGGTAGGGTCTCCTTTTCATTTGCCAGTGTATAGGCCAGACTAGATTGCTTGTGAGCTTCTGGGTATTCTCCTGCCTCCACCTCACGCTCACTTTAGGAATGTTGGGGTTATAGGTATGCAGTATGTGTTTATGTGGGTTGTGGGAAGCTGAAATACGGTTTTCATGCTTGAGGATCAAGTATTTTCCCACCAAACCACTTCATGAATAATGGATGCAGTGAGTTAAACAGGGTTTTTTTTAAATACAGATATGAAGAGACTGTCCAGGTCTCAAACCTCTGAATATATAGAAGAAACTTTTTTCACTATGCAGTAGCATGAGGTCATACAATAACATGCCTTTATTGATTTTATATTTTACTAATAATTGGCATGTTGAACTCTTATTTTTAAAATATCAAAGCTAGAGTTTCAGAGGTTTAGAGTACCTGCTGTGCTTGAGGAAGACATGCTTTTGGTCCCCAGCATCCACATTGGCTGGCTCACAGCCATCTGTAACTCCAGTCCTAGGGAACCTAACTGTGGTATTGTATTCTTTCAAATATTGTGCATGCTAATAAACTTATCTGGGGTCAGAGACAGAGCAGCCACAATATTAAACATAAAGGATAGGCAGTGGTAGCACATGCCTTTAATCCTAGCATTCCAGAGGCAGAAATCCATGCGTTCAAGGATACAGACAGGCATGGTGACTCATCACGACTTTAATCCCAGAATGCAAGCCTTTAATCCCAGGGAGTGGTGGTAGAAAGCAGAAAGGTATATAAGGCTTGAGGACCAGAAACTAGAAGCATTTGGCTGGTTAAGTTTTCAGGCTTTGGAGCAACACAGTTCAGCTGAGATTCATTCTGGATGAGGACTCAGAGGCCTCTGAGGAAACAGGACCAGCTGAGGAATTGGCAAGGTGAGATAGCTGTGGCTTGTTCTGTCTCTCTGATCTACCAGCATTGACCCCAATAACTGGCCTCAGGTTTGATTTTATTAATAAGAACTTTTAAGATTCATGCTACACCTAACACGCTCTGGTCTTCAAAGGCACCTACACACACATGGTACACATACATACTTAGGTGCACACATGCACACATAAAACAAATGAAACTTAACAAATATATTACACAGCTATTTTTAACATTTCCTCAGCACTTTAATGGTCCTGAGATTATTTCTTCACCTACATCCATCATCCTAACCCTTATTTTGTTTCATGTATTTTTCCTATTAGTTTGCATTTCAGTGTAAATTGCACACAAGCAAAAAGGCTAGAGACAGAATTGAAAGGCCAAGGGCCGACTGATGCACAATTACTTACAGAAGACAGTAAAGTTCTTACACTACCCAAGGGTTCTTCTCCCTTATCATACATTTGCTTGTTTCATTATGTTATATCTGACATTGATTTTCCTATTATTTTGATGAAGTCCTTTATTATTAATTTTTTTAATGTTTCAGATTAAATATATTGCGTCTTTGCCCTCTTCCCTTTCCTCCCTTCAAAACCTTTCATACCCATCCTTATTATGCTTCAAATCCATGGCCTCTTTTTTCAATAATTCTTGTTGCGTGCATGCATACAATCATACTCACACATACAAACCTACACACATACATTGCTAAATACACAATTACTACCTGTTCAGTCTGTATATCTCCTGTTATGTGTGTTTTAAAGTATTATATCAAAGTTATATCCACTATAGACCAATTGATTAGTTATTGGTATCTCTCTGCAAGAAACACAGCATCCCATGTTGATGCTCACTATTGAGCGTATCAAATTATATTGGAATTTTAAATGTCTCTCTCATCTCCTCAGTTGTGAGGCCCCTAAAGCTGAGCTGAGCCTTTTTTTTCTGCAGATGGCCTTGATATCTCACATTGTGACTACTGCAATGCCAGTTAGCAAAGATGATTATTATAAGAGGTATCAATCTAGGAATTAATCATTAAGATTCTTTTCTATTGGACATAAGAATGCCTTCCTGAAAACAAAACTTCTAGGATTGCTTATTGGAATTTCAGGATTTATTGAAAAACCAAAAGATAACTAACTTATCATTCTCTACATTTTCAGTATCATTAATTCTTTTCTCCCACATGTATTACCCTTATAGACTGACTGAATTTTATATCAGACAAAACTAACTGAGCCTTCTATAATCAAAGTACCCATGTACAACATATTCACAGCTTTATTTTCCTAGGCAGGCTTAGTCAAGGGAAGACATACTGCTGAGTTTCAGTCACCCACCTTCAAAGGACATGGTGCTTTTCTGTTCATCTACTTAGTGCCTCATATTATTTTCACACTTTTAAGTTTTCAGTTATCAGCTGTAGATTTAAAATATATGCCTTATTTCATAACTCTTTATTTCCCACATAGGGCATCACCTATTTGTTAATGTGTACCAGGTTCTAGAGAAAGTATGAGTGGATAAATGGGGCAGCTTGGTAGAATATGTTAATGAATCCTATGAGTGTCTTTACCACCTGCACTGAACATTCACTTGCATTCTTTCTGAACTGTTCTCACTATCACAATGTTTTCTGACAAATTTTACTTGTAAGAACAATTACATATTGAATTGTATGCATGCACACAGGAGGTTATGTTGTGACCTACAAAAATCAAAAAGTGAGTAGATGCAGGTATTATAAAAATCACTTTGTCACATGCTATCAGATTTTCCGCCATCAATTACTCATGCTCAAAAGTCTGCATGCTTTGCAATAGTAAATGTTTAGTCAAATTTAGCTAGTGAAAACAGTTGTTAAAAACATTTTGAGGATTTTATATACATACTTTCCCTCAATATTTACCTCATACCAGAGAACAGTAGCTATGTGTTCAGGAGTAGAACATGATCTAAGTAGCTTCCTCAGCCTTCTTCATCTGTAGAAGGTCTCAGGAAATTGATGGCTGAGCCTTTCCCTCATACGCTCATGCTTTCTGATCCTCAGGCTGGATACTTAGAAGCCTTTATGTGTTTCTCACAGAAAGTACACAATACAGATTGCATAAACCCTGAGGTTAGTGTAGCCCCTAGTCTACAAATCTAAAAACTGTGTTTAAATTTAAACTATGCTTACTGTTTAAATATTAAATCATTTTCATGTTAATAGAAGATAGGATGCACCAACATAGTTATTGATTCTTTGTGGATTTCACATCATGCATCCACATCCCACTTAACTCCCTGTCCCCTCACGCCTAAGACAAAACAAAATTTAAAAGAAAAACCAAAAGACAGACAATAGCTTGCAATTGTTAACAAAAGCCTGTAGATGCCCAAAGAACATGATTATGGTATTTTATTAAATCTCTATTAACACTGTCTTTATTTCTCAGGTACTTGTGTACAAATCACTTTGCATCTGGATTACTATCTAACATACTGTCTAATTTCTTAAGTCTAAACTAAGAAAATACTTTACACTATATGATTTATAAACAACAGAAATCCATGCTCAGTCTGGACTGTAGGAAATTCCACATGATGGATGAGAAGGTCAGTGTCTGATGAAAATCCAGTTCTCATGAACAGCACCCATCATGCTTCCTCACAGGCTACTCAGACCAGTTCCACAACAGCTTTTAGCCCATTAACAAGGACTCCTTCCTCATCACTTCATCACTCCCAGAAAGACCTCACCTCTCAGTTCTAACACACTGGGGGGAAGATCTCAAACAAGGAACTTTGGAAAGACAAGACAAATTTAGGCTGTAATATATACAATAATTTAAAATTTGGGTTGGTAATATAACTCAGTGAGTAAGGAAGCTTGTCATCAGGGCTGACATGTTGACTTTGATCCCAAGATCAAGATGGTGGTAGACAGAAAGGACTCCCCCAACATGTACTCTGATTTCCACATGACCACCAAGCCATGTGCATGTACACACACACACACACACACACACACACACACACACACACACACACACTTGCTAGTATGTTTGAAGGTCAGTAAAAACAGCTTTATAGCCAACATACTACAATTCTAAATGGCATTTAGGAAATTTTGCAATACCTATATATCTATATGTACACCTGTACATAAACATGCATATTCATTTTATTTAGTCTCTGTGTGTGTGTGTCTGTGTATGTGTGTGCACATATGCACATGCAGGCACACATGCCATAGTAGGCCACAGCAGGTCCAAGGATGAATTCAATTAGCCAAGGCTGGCAGCAGGTATCTCCTTCCACTGAGCCATAGAGCCAGCCTGAGAATTCCAGTTGTGGATGCACTTTTCTTGACATCTGGGATCAGAAGTGGTCTGTATAATCTGGTTCTGGTTGTGCTCAGGGAAAAAGTGACCAGTAAGTCTTTCATGATCCCTCCTTTTCTAGTTACTGTAATTTCACTCAGGGGAATAGTCATAGTTCTTTCTTCAAGTGTCATTTGCTTTCACAACTTCTCGTTCCTTTCTTTGTCCTAGTCAAGTGTATCCTGGTAAAGTTCTCAACACTAACACAGTATATGCTTGCTACTCTTTTGCAGTACTGATATAACTTTGTGATAGAACTACATGATTGTGTTGTCAAATGTAGCTTCTGGTGTTTCTTTTCTCATCCATGTCAAATGCCTCACAGAAGACATGCTTTCATTTCCATATCCTCCTATTCACTGTACACTTTCTTTGACATTTCAGTAAGATACCAAATAATTTTCAAATTATTTTAAGCCTTTAAAATAATTTTAGATGTTTTCTCTGATTCTTAGTCACCTTTCTGGTCCTAAGGCTTATAGAGAGCCCTTTTCTGTGGACCTTTAGTTTTATAAAGTTTATTAATAAAGATTAAAATAGTTATAATTTTTCTGGTGAGTGGCAGTCATTCATGACATAGCTTTGCCATTAAGTAAGTCAACTGTATTGCCCTTTACTGGGTTTTATCTGAAGAGTGACTATTGATTCCTTTGTACTGCCAGGGGTGAAGGTTGATAGGTAGGCTTTGCCAGTCACTCAATAGCTAGGTATGACGGTGCTCAGACTCCACTTCTTTTCTATATCAGTATATCCTCAATGACACAGAGAGTAACTTCTTTCCATATATTTTTCTCCCTGACACAGTCTATACTTCACTAAACAGAACACCACTGTGGCTTTCTGATTTCCTCCTCCTCCTCCTCCTCCTCCTCCTCCTCCTCCTCCTCCTCCTCCTCCTCTTCCTCCTCCTCCTTCTCTTCATCCTCCTTTCTTTTTGGTCTGTTTATTTTGAGATTGTGTTTTAGCTTATCACTTTAATTTTTTTAATTTTAATTTTTCATTTTACATACCAACCCCTGTTCCCCTCCTTCCCCTTCTCCTGCTCCCTCCCCCACGCCCCCTCATCCCACCCTCATCCCCTCCTCCTAGGGGGTAAGGCCTCCCTTGAGCAGTCAATACAGGCTGGCATACCAAGTTGGGGCCAGACCAAGCACATCCCCCCATACTCCCACCCCCTGCATCATGGCCGAGTAAAGCTAGTCCCTAGGCCCAGGAGACACATTCCCTGCCCCTCTCCCCCAGCCACTGCAGCCCCAGGGACATTTTTCCTGGTTTCTTAAGGATGACTCCTACATTTGTTCATGAGTCTGGCATTTGCGGCCCTCCATAAAAGACCCAGCTTTGCCACATTATTTCTGCCCCCTCAACAGATTCCTTTCCCAATGACACAGATTATTTAAACAGCAACCTGCCTTTAAAGTTTAAAATAAAGACCAACAACATATTTCAGTTTGATCCAGTCCTCTATAATTGCTTATTGATATACAATTTCTAAATCAGCTATAGAAAGTTACTATATGACAGTCACCTAAAACCAGAACCATCAAGAAATAAAACTAAAATCCTTCTTTATTATTTATACTAAACTCCTCATATATGACCTATTTTCTCCACTCACAATTGAAAGCAGGTTATTAATCTTTTCTCCATGGACTTTGATTCTAATTCCATGTTCCCATTTTCACACATATTTTTCCATTTTCCTCAGCCTGTGTGTTTTATTTTATATTGACATTTCCAGAATTTGGCATGAGTACAGATTCTGAGTCAGCCCATCTGTTGTTGGGCCTCTGACAGTGGGTGTCCAACCTTGTGCTCTGTCCCTTTTTACACGAGGAACTTGGTGAGCCAGTGGGAAGAACATCACCTGCTTTCCCATGCTTGCTCTGCTCTCCAGGCTGGGCACTTTCAGGAAAACAAGCTCGTGCTCAAAGGCTGCCAGATTTCTGCTTTCTTCAGGAAACAGACATAAGAATGTGTGACATTTCAAAATGATAAAGTCTTTCAAGAACTATTGTGTTCAGACAAGACTTATTTTTTAATCTTTGGCTTTTGACCGGCAAAAAGCATATGTTCTTTAGAGGAGAAAAAAATAGTTATAATATTTTTTCTAAAAATCTTATTTTGGTAGATTAAAAAAACCTCTAAAAAAGAAGACTAATTTTTAATTCATCGGCATACTATGATATGTCTTACTACTGTGCCTACTGAGAGATAATGACTACATTATTTATCTGCTTCAAAGTGGGACATTTATAGGGAAAATGTTATTTTTTGGTTGTCATAGTGTTTTTAATAAAAAATTCTAATAACAATTTGTTATAGATTATTGCCTATTCCATCTGTTTGTATAAGGAAACAGTATCTTGTTAATATAACTCATTGACATTTTTATTGCCAAAACATGTGTTTATTTAATACAGATGCTCCCTTTCCCCAGCAATACAAAGTGTTATGTTTCATTGCTACTGTAGAGAAATGAAAGAGAGGAAATTTTAGTACAAGGAAGTAAAGGTGTCAATGTAAAAAAAATCACATGAAGAAGGACATGATTATTTTCTGATTGTGAAAACTGTGTGGTTGAGACATAATAAAGTTCAGGTACTTAGTCTTCGAAAGGTCTAAGGATGGTTGGGGGTTTAAAAATTCTGATTTATTCCTACCAAAGTCAGATGTATTTTGTATAATTTGTACTGTTAGGATAACATGAGAAGCAGTGAAAGACCACAAAAAAATTCATGGATTTGGGTGAGTGTTGCCTAGACCAAATCCCATCTGTGACTTACAGGCCATAGAATAGGAGTCAAATTAGTGTCAGCTGCTTCAACATCTTCCTCGCTATGAAAACCATAACTGCACAGTGTGTTGAGTCACAGCAGTAGTTTAAAGAGTTGGTGCAGTTAAAACACTTAGTGAGAGATATTTGTTCAGAACTTGTCCCCTTCTGCAATTGCTGTTATGGTGCAAAGTACAATTCAAAAATGGAGAACAGCCATATCCATTTTCATAAATTATATCTTTTCTTGGGAGGCTGCCAGAGAAGTTCTAGGATAGCACAACATTTTCTTTCTAAATAGGACAGAGGACAAAAGGAGTGTATAGTCTGACTGTCTATTGTGCTTTGGAAGAGGCCGTCTGATGTACCTATCTCTGTAAATGATACAGCCTTGCCTCAGAGGCTCAATAGTCAGTCTTGTACCACAACTTTCCTCTAGTTGCTGCGTAGATAAGTGCTGTGAATTTTGTGACTTTGCAGTAACTCCCCCCAACACACACACACACACACACACACACACACACACACACACACACACACCCCTGACAGCCTTGAACAGCATCTTCTCTATTTCCTGTGACTTTTACATTCTACTTTAGATTTGTTTCTTTCAGGAAATCCTGCTCTTGATTGAGGATCTTACAAAAAAAAATGTTTGATTCATTATGCTTCAGCTTCTGCAGACAACCTTACACAGTGCCACATTAATAGGGAGAACTTATTATCCTCCTCTCCTCATTAATGCAAACACAAAGAATATTCCTAAATTCTTAGAAACTGAAAAAGTATTTCTACTGGTTTTGACAGGTAATATCTCATTGGAGATCTCTCCCAACATGCTGGCCTCTTATTTGGCCCGGTATTTATTCATTCAGAAAGTTTTTAAACCTAGTTCATGGAGTTTCTTGCCTTCCAAAAGAGATTATAAATTTTGTATGATTCAAATATTTTGTTAACACTTAATAATTGCACAAAATCATGGGTTTTATTATGGAATTTACTTAGGCATAGATAATGCACTTGGATCACATTCGACCCCCATCACCTTCTCTCCACCCTCTACCTCCTTCACTTCCCAAGCAATCCTCCTCCTACAACTTTCTTTTTTTTTCTTTTTTTTTTTTTTCGAGACAGGGTTTCTCTGCATAGCTTTGCACCTTTCCTGGAGCTCACTTGGTAGCCCAGGCTGGCCTCGAACTCACAGAGATCCGCCTGGCTCTGCCTCCTGAGTGCTGGGATTAAAGGCGTACGCCACCACTGCCCGGCCTTTTTTTTTTTTTTTTTTTTTTTTTAAATATTTATTTATTATGTATACAGTGTTCTGTCTGCATGTGTCCCTGCAGGCCAAAAGAGGGCACCAGATATCATTACAGATGGTTATGAGCCACCATGTAGTTGCTGGGAATTGAACTCAGAACCTTTGGAAGAACAGTCTGTGCTCTTAACCACTGAGCCATCTCTCCAGCCCCTCCTCCTACAACTTTCATGTCTTCAAAATAATTAGATATGGCTCTCATATATTATAGAAACATTAAATATTTGCCCTTTGAGTCTAGCTTATTAAATATAAAACCATGATGTCCACTGTGTTCATTTTCTTGCATATGTTATTGTTTCATTTTCCTGAATCAACTTCCCTTGAAGACAAGTGCACGTTCTTCACTCATCTCTTGATGGACTTATACAATGATTACCCTTTGTAGCTATTGTGAAAAATGTAAACATGGATGTGCAAATATCTCTGTGGTCAGTGGACTTAGTCTTTTGTGTGTATGGCCAGGAGTGATATATCTGGGTCACAAAATAGTTCTACTGTTAGTATTTAAAAAGAATTGACTTCCATAGTGGCTGTCCTCATTTGCATCCAGACTAACAATGTATATGGGTAGCTCTTTTCCCTCCTTCTTTACAGAACTGATGTAGTTGTTTCCACCCTAGACATTCTGTCTGAATATTAAAGCCATTTTAATTTATATTTTCCTGATAAGCATGGATATTGAAGATATTTTCAAGCATTTATTGGTCATTATATTTTTTTGATAATTCAGTTTATTATCACATAGTAGCATAGTTTCAAACAACAGGTTCTTGAAATCATTTCTATCCACTTCCCTCCGATTCAAAGGGTAACAAAACAAGGCTTCTATCCAATGTTGAACTTCTATTCAGGGACATTCTTTTGTCAAAAACTCATGTGAAAGATTCTTGAGGGCTGAGCCTTGTTAGGTTGCCAGTCACTTTTCATCAGAACCTCCTGGATTACCTCTTGGAGAATTCCTCTACTCCCACCATGGCTCAGAAGCCTCTAAGCCTGGTTATGTTTGGCTTGGATCAATGTCCATATGTTGTCTGTGTTTTCCCATCACACTTTTCAGGTTTTTATGAAAACCTTTATAGATTTCTGAAGCTCTTCTCCTCTTTCCTTTTTAGGGATAACCTGCTCTCTCTTATTCTCATAAGAATATTATTATTCTTATCACACTGGGTGACAGAGAGGCATCTTCCACTTCTAACCTGAAGTCTCAGTGTAGTTTTGATTTCCTCTTGTGTTCTGACAAAAGTTGCTAAATACACTTTTTACATTTATTAGCCATCTTCACATCTTTTGTTTTTTCACAAGTTTCTCTCCAAATAATTTCCCCACTTATTAGTTGGATGGCTTGTTCTGTGGAATTCACTTATTTTCAATTCTTACATATTCTGTCCATTAATCTGCTGCTGTATTAAGAGCTAGCAGAGATTGTCTTCTCATTCTATAGGCTGCCTCTTTGCTTACTATTATTTATTTTACTAGCAGAAACCTTTTAATTTAATTCTTGGTTTTATTTCAGAGGATTTGGAGCACAAATCCTTTTTTAAAAGGAGCTGGAGAGATGGCTTACCAGCTAAAAGCACATTGTGCTCTGGAGGAGGACATGGATTTGATTCACAGCACCCACATGAGGTGGCTCAGAAGCTCTAGTTCCAGGCACTCCCAATGCTTCTGGCCTATAGATCTCTGAGGGACCAGAACTCAGGTGGACATACTCACCTACAGACACACATACACAGAAGCAGAATTAATATTCAAAAGTGAGTCTTAACAAAAAGATAGTCTTTGCCTGTTCTTAGAACCTAAAGTGTTTTTTCCTATTTTTCTCTAATAGTTTCAATTCTTCAGGTCTTATATTTGAGCATTTGATTATTTTAATTCTATTTTACTTTATTCATTTATTTTATTTGGTACATGGTGAGAGAGGAGTCTAGTCAGGATTCTAGAAAGAATTTTGTGAAACTTTATGTGCATGTCATCCAAGTGCCAACATAAAGTGAGAAATATAAACAATGACCAATAAATAATTAGCTGCTATTAATTTGAAGCCATGGGCTATATTTCTTTTCCCTTGCTTTGCAGGTCCTATTTGTATGAGACATTATGTTGACTTTTTCATAAGAATTGCTGTACTTCAATGTGTATAGCACCACCACCACCAACAAAAGTTTAAGACAGGCATTATATGTTTTGTAAGAGAGTTCTTCACAGTGTATGGACATCTAATACAGTGTCTGTAATATTTGTGTAATGATCATCATCATTATATTTCCCAAATCTTAGCTGTCTTGCAATTTTGTTTGGTCACATATATATTCCATTTGAATTCTATTGTAGCACTCCAAGAAAATAATCTGAGAAGTTGTATTTCTTATTACTTTTTTACATAGATAATTATAAAATCTTTTCATCTACAGACTTATTAAAATATAGCCAAAATATCAGGGCTTTCATGCTGTGAAACTTTCTGGGGCAGAGTCACACATTAGGCTTTTACATCAGGAAGCATTCAGGAAGTTCAATGGTCCAAAAGTAAGGAAGTACACCTTATTAAAGATACTGTAGAACTTGTTTGTACACATGTTTAATTTTCTCCTCTAACACCCATAGGAGGATGATCTTATCACTATTTTGAATAAAGTTGGCACATAGATACTCAATAATTAATTTGCCTGTAGTGGTATAGATAATTGATTGTACAATTAATATTCTAACTTTGTATTGTTCCACAATTAATATTCTAGCTTTGTACTGTTGTATGTTTTACAGGTGAAGTTTATTTTAATCAAGGTTGTTTTCTACTATACACAAACATGTAAATTCTGATTCATCAACTTCTAACCCCAACTAAATAAAGTATAATATGTTTACATTGATTTGGAAAGATACTTCCTTTTCACTCTGAACTTTTTTTAAAACTTCTCTGTCATTTATTAAACTAAAACTTTTAATGCTATATTGATATAATCTGTATGATTTACTATTAGACATGAAATACTTAGGGCTAATATCTAAGCTAATCTAGAAATGCTCAACTCTCCCTAAATATTATAAGGAAATTTTATAGGTGGTTTTGAAATTTTAATGTAATAACTACTTTAAAAGTATAGATAGTCTCTACCTTTGCTTACCATTCAAGACATGATTTTAAGAATCAACCTTAAGATAAAAATAAAACTGCCAAAAACTTTAAACTGTTTAATATGGATTAATATTGATTATCAAGCTATAGGAACTGATTCCTAGTTTTATATCTATTTTTTTAATTCATTTCAGTTTTTGTATATTTATAAATACATTGTATTATCTTTAAACAGTCACAGCACCTATTGATTTTGTCATTAGTTAAAATGTTTAATCCATGTCCATTTTATATCTGCACATGAATCTTATATTTTCAGAAGTGCTTTCATATATTTCTGGTTCTTAATCTTAGAACCCTAACACTATATATATATGTACCATTTGTAGATTATCTTTTGCACTGTGATGTTCATAGCCTTTAAGAGTTCATTATACAGCATATCCAGGGATCATGAGTGATATAATGAAGAAACATTATTAAATATCCTAAACTTCATTATACATCTTTGGAAATAATGTTATATTAGCTGAATGTACAAAAGGCAGGATATTAGGTGATAGGAGAGGTGATATTTTCAGTTTGATTTACTGTAAAAAGCGAAACCAAGTAACCATTATCAAGAAGGAAGATGGACAGTTTATAAAGTATGCGTTGGAACCAGAATGTGTTTTCTCTTGAGGCCAGAAATGCTTTATTTATCTGCATTTATCAAATTACTAATATGTGCTATATTCTCAAGTTACTAATATGTGCTATATTCTTAGTCTAAGTCAAACGCCCCAGAAACGTCCCTTGTTATCATCATTAAGTGTTTGATGTGATTAATTTTTATTTTCATGACCAGTGTAATAATTTTATTTCTATCCCTATCTGGAAGATACATATAACATGAACATTAAAAAAAATGTGTGGTCTTAGGCTGAATATCAAGCTAAATACCAAATGAAGGGAGGCATAGGGTGTGGGATGAGTAGTAAGCACTTCCCCTGTTCCCTGAAGTGGTAGAACAGGCAAGTTGATTTTCCATCTCTGTTTAGCTGAAATCCATTAAAACTTAATAAGGTAATTCTTAATAAGAAAGAAAATAACTGTAACTGAAATATTCATCAGTTTTACTTTCTTAAGAGTAGCGCTGATGTGCTGGCTTTTAGACCACGACAGCTTGACAGAGGTTATCTCTCAGCCTACTCCTCACTGGACCCACAGTGTTCTGCTTTGGGTTCATAAAGACTGGAATTGGTTTTGAGTACTTGAGCTGCTAGACAGGAAAAGCTCTCTAACTTTCCTATAAAAAACTTTCTGGATTACCAAGAACCCTGGGCTTATATTTTCTAAGAATAACAATTGCTAATAACACAGCAGTGATTTCTTTATTTATAATGATATAATGTTCTCTGCACCACAACAATTCACATTCATTTGTACTGTGTCCATGAACATATCCATAACATTTATCTTTATGTCAAAGCAGAATATTATCAGTATCTAATTTGCTTTAATATGTATTAATCATTTAAGGTTGCAAATCATGATAAATTAAGTGTGAGAATTTTAAAACTTCTTGAAATTGAAACACAAAAATTGTACATATTTATGGATTGCCATGGGACATTTCAGTATAACTTTGCAGTTTTTAACCTGAAAATAAAATTCTTTCTTCTAAAACATCTACAATACAATGCTCATACCTAAGACTTGGGGATTATTGTAGAAGAGATGGAAGTACAGGAAATGTTCTGTGAAACTCATTCCTAGAACTATTATAAGCTATACCAACATGGCTACCTAACCAAAGATTCCCCAGTAGAGATGGTGACATGGATGTAAATGGTGGAAAGCTTATGAGGTCTCAACCCCACACAAAGAACTATAGGAAACAAATGATAAGAGTGGAAACAGTCTACATAGGGAAGAGCACACCAGTCATTATCCAATATCAAATGTTCATTTTCAAAAAGGAAAACTGTGTCTTAAAATGAGCATAACTACTGACAAATAATATTTGTTTCTCTACTATTGCCAAATTCTGAGTGACCTTCCTGCCATCTGAACTCACAGGCACAGGAAGGAGTCTTTACTGTGTTATGCAGTATCTTTGCTGACACAGAATTCATCTACCAGAAATATATCCACTTAAACAGCACTAATTAATCATGTTAAGTATCTGTGAAAAGAAAGTCCTCAGAAACCCACTTTATTTTTTATTTTTAACTTCTAATTCTCAAGGCTTTTGCCCATTTTGAGTACAGTTCTAAGATGTGAAATCCCAATTTCATTGCTTGCATGTAGGTATTATGTGTCTCAGTACAATTTTCAAAAAGTATGTCCCTGTTGAATTGTCCTGGCACTCTTATCAAGTATCAGTGGACTACAGATGCCTGAGTTTAATTCACTAGTATATGATTAGATATCTTTATGTCTAGCCTACATGTTATCATACTATCTTGAGTATGGTTGATTTGTACTGAGTTTTAAATCAAGATATGGGAGTCTTCTCATTTTGTTCTTTTTCTATTTATTTTAGATTTTTTTGTCACTTGTAATTTCATATGAACTTTAGGATTATCTCATGTATTTTTATAAGAATCAGATAGCATTCTGGTAGGTGTTGCATTAAACCTGCAGAAGAATTTTAGGAATGCTTCCACTTTAATAAGACAAGCATTTTTTCCCTTAATGCATACTGTTGTCCACTTATTTAGATGTTTAATGTCTTCCAACAATGTTTCACTGTCCCAGAAATAGTTTGACATTTCTTTCACCATTTTATTAGTAAGAGTTTTTTTTTTAAAAAAAAAAAAAAAAAACCTGTTATTTTAAGACTGGGTCTCATGGAACTCAGGCTGGCCTGGAACATACTATGCTGGAGATGACCTTTAAATCCCAATTGTCCTGCTTTTACTAACAGAGTGCTAGGATTATAGGCATGGATCACCTAAACCAGTTATGATGGGCCAGGCAAGCACTCTACCAATTGACCTATATCCCAAGTCCTATTTTGTTGTTTTTAATGGGACTATAAATAGGATTACTTTAATATCTTTTTTGAATATTCACTTAAGTGCCCACAAATATAATGGATTTCTATATTGGCCATAACTCCAGAGCATTGATGAATTTGTTATTTCTAGTAGTTTTTAGTGGATTTCTGAGGACTTTCTTTACAGATCATGTTACCTGACACTAGCAGTCTTGCTTTCCAGTTTTTGTTTTTGTTTGTTTGTTTGTTTGTTTTTTTCAACTCTTACAATTCGTTATTGGGAACTGGACAATTTAGATAGGTATGCATCATTTTATCTGTTTGGAACATACCCTAATTGACATATCTAGTAACTGAAAAACTCATTTTACTGAACTTATTCATTTGCTGTCTCAGAGTGAGGCACATCGAATACTGTCTGGGTAGACAGAGAATCCTCCTGGAATGACAGAGGTTTGGGCCTTTTTATTTCCCTCAGGATTTTACTGGCTGTTTAATTCCACTTACAGCATCTGATTCTTCTCCTGTTCTCAAGAATGCCTTGGGCATAGCATAAACTCCTTACAAGTTAATCTATTCTAACTTGGGCTTCTTCCTCGAGATAGTTCCCCACTTGAGGATTTGACGTATTTTGACTCTGTGAGTGCTCCTCCCAGCTGTCCTTTTCTTTCGTTTCTCTCCAGCAGACCAGCTGACCTAGAGCGCAGTTCTTGTCCCCAGTGAATCTATCCATCATCCCTAAATTGCCTCTCATTATGACTTCCACTTTTGAAAATGGGCCCTTGGGCTAGAACTTCTCCGTCAGCTGTTGACGGCATCTCCTTGCAGGCAAGGATTCACAACTTGCCACTCTCAGGCCAGCATTTTCCCAGACAGAACCTCTGAGCCATGGCCTGGTGCTGAACCAAGGGACAATGCAAATGCTCGTGGCATCACAAGCCTCCTTCCCTGGTGCTGAGCTTGGGGTAACAGCAGTCTCTCGAGGTGGCAGCAGTTTCGGGTCTTTGCCTTTCCTCTGCCGGATTCCCTTCTGATCCGGGTCACTGAAGGACAACAACTGGACTCTCTATCTTGCCTGTAACTTATTTCTTGTTCTCCTTCTGACTTCCCATGAGCTATTTATACTTCCTTATAATCACCACAGATACCAGGAATAATCGGTCTGATGCATAAAAATCTAGTAATGAAAGTCTGAAACTAACGGGAGCAGATTTCTTATCTCCAGGAAGTCCAGCCTGATGATCCTGTATGTTCAACTAGATCATAGTTTAACCGAAATCATTCACTCTACTAACTATGCAACACTTTGTGATATTTAATCTTTATTTTCAACTTATTGGGCTGAGAAGTGCCTATAGATTAGTAAAACACACATTTGTGTGTGTGTGTGTGTGTGTGTGTGTGTGTGTGTGTGTGTGTGTGTGTGTGTGTATGTGCTTCCAGAGACAGTTAAATCATGAGAACTAGGACACACTGGATAGTTCAATCCAGTGAGGGACTGAAAATACGAATAAACTTTTGCTAGGTGGCGGCGGAGCTGCAAAAGATGTGGTCTTGGTGAAGGAAGTGAGTCTCTGGGGCCATATTCTTGGGGGACCTACCCTGCCCCCAGCAGCTTCCCATTATTGCTCTGTTCTCTTAGATGAGATAAAACCCATGGAACCAGGAGAGAAACAAGCCTTTCTGCAGTTAGCTATCTCTTTATGGGATCTAGTCTCAGTGATGATAATTTCCCTATGTGGTCATCTTTCACTATTGCCGTACTTCTCTTTTCCTAATTCCCCGAAGTTCCTACAGCTCTTGGAAGATGAATCCTAGGATCTTGAAGTGTGTTTCATGTTTTCCTTTTCCTTTCCCCTTCCCTCTCTAGTGTGGACACACTGAGTACCCCTTTTCTAGCCCTTCAGCGCAGCTTACCCATTGCAGGGATACATTGGGACACTCGATCAAGACTGCTCGACTGGAAGGCCCTGTGCTCTAAAACTCTGACTATATGATAATAATCTTAGTGGGTTATATGTACGGCAAATGCTATGTCCCACAACAGAGACAAGACATCCAGCTGCCCCTATCAGAAACAAAGATACCCAGTTTAAATTTAGTAATAAGTAGCTGGAGGCAGGCTGAGAAACGATGGAGCAGAGATCCTACCTCTTCCAGAAGGAGAGCCCTCTGACTGGAAAAGCAGCCCTGTGTTTTGTGCTGTCTACTACAGAGTGCAGTTTCCATCCACAGATTAGGGAGGGCAGTCAGAAGGTCATGATTCAAATGGTGCTGACTCTTTCAAGTCTTATGAGATTTAGCAGACTGCTAAAAAATGATTCTTCATTTGCTGGATGTCCCTGGGCCATTCCCGCAGACTTTAACATGTTTGTTTTTCAAACAGAAGTCTCATTTCTTTTTCCTGTCAGCTTCACCAACTAACTGATCCCTGGAGCTCCTAAGACTGCTATGCGAGAAGCTGAACTCCAGGGGCTTTCTGTGGTTAAATTGCACTTTTTTTTTTTCTGTTTAACCACTTGGATTTTCTTTTATCAAGAATTTATAGAAAATACATTCACATGTACATATCCATGCATGGCACAGGCATAAATGCATAATTAAAAATAATAAAAATAACTCAAAATAATTTCCAGAATTGTAAACATTGACTTTATAAGGGAAAAATTAAGTATACTATGGAAGTTATGTCCTTTTTGCCATCAGGAAAAACATAACAGAGCCAAGAAGATATAGCAAGTATTTAACAGTATATAGGGTTAAGGTTGATAGAATGGGTGTTTCATAGTTTCATAGGTGCCTTCTGACTGGTTTAATGAAGAGCTATAATATCTAATGCAGCACTCACTGCCCACATATGGTCATTAAAACTAAAAATCAATTATAATTAAGTGAAAGGAAAACTCATTTTTTCTGGTTGTACTACACAACTCCTTGGAGATGATCTCTAAAAAAGAAAAAAAAAATCAACCTTTGGGCTAGGAAATGGCTGTCAATAAAATATTTGCCCCAGGAACACGTAGACCTTAGTTTACATTGCCAAATCCACAGAGAAAGATGGGCATGTCAACCAGTACATTTGAGAGGGTGGAAAGGAGCAGAGACAGGCAGATTCCTGGAGCTCATTGACCAACTACCTGTCCAATTGGTGAGCTTTAAACTTAGGGAGGGACTCCGACTTCAAAGATAAATGTACAGAGGCTGGAGAGATAGCTCAGTGGTGGAGAGCACTGGCTGTTCTCCAAAGAACCTTACTGTGGTTGCCAGCACTCAAGTCAGGCAGCACACATCTCCCACGGGCTCACACTCTTCTAGCCTCCACAGGCATGGGCAAATCTGCAGCATACACTCACACAGAAAAACACACAAACACATGAATGATATTAAAAATAAATCTTAAAATATAACAGGGGAAAGTGGCCCTGGAAGACATCCAATATCTACCATAGGCTTCCACACACATAGGTGCATATGTGTTTACCTACACACTAAACACACAAATAAATTGAGCAAATAAATGCATAAATGACTATCAACCCTTGGTTGTGAGTGCTTGGAAAACTGTGACATGGGTGAAAGAGTAGATAACGTTAGATGAATTGTGACATAAGAGCTTTCAATAAATTTCTATTTATTTTTAGTTGCTTTTTGCAACATTTACAAATAAATGTCTATGTCTTTAACCACTAAAACTAGTTTTGAGGCTTTAGCTATATTTTACTCACACTCAGGCAGAGAAATACCATGCTCTTCAATGAAGTAAACTACTGGTCAACTCTGTAATTTATTGATTCTGTAAATTATTAATATTAAAATTTTATTCTCTTAGAGGTAGTCATTAACTTTTCTTCTGAAAAATAAACTCTATTGAGACTATAGTATCTATGAAGAAGGCCAATAGTTCATTATGAGCTATATTCTTTCTCTTTTTATATATTTTGTAAATGTATTTGAGTGTAATTTTTATAAAGCTACACTAATCACAGTCAGTTGAAAAGTATTTTTATTTGCTTAGGATTCTCATTTCTTCAACCTACTCACATCACTTGAAAATTTTAAAGAACAATCATAATAAGGCCATTTTAAACTGTGCTGTTTTAGCCACTGTGGGGTACATAAAGCATTATTAACTAGAGTCACTCTGCTGCACAAGAGCTCACTACAGCTTATTATTACTGCCTGCTTGAAGCTTTGAACCCTTGAACCATGTCTACATTGCCCACTTCCGCCACCACACACCACACATGGCAATCACCATTCTACTGTCTGTGACAAGTCCTGTCATAGACACAATTATTTGCTCCAATTTCATTATTCTATTGCATAAACAGTTATCAAACCATCACATTGCACATTATAACTATAATCGATTACCAGTCAAGAACAGTATTATTTGTCAATTCATCACTGAGGTGAAAATGTGTATGAATGAAATAAGCTTGCAATTTTTGGCTACAAAACTACTGCAAAAGATCTTGTGTTCTACTTCTTTCCAATACCCCATGGTTTGTTAAAGTCTCTATGCCAAAATTGGCTTGTATTTTCAAACATAAAAAATAAAACTATCAATTGTATAATTCTTGATTTTAGTATTTTTCTTTTAAAATTTTAGCCTAGGTATGAAATCATTCTAAAGATGTAGAATATAGAAATGGAGCAGACAGGAGCATGAAAGTGTCCATTACATTTCATCAAACGTCCATTTTAATATTCAAGACTATTACAATATAAAGCTCTACCTTTTGACAATAGTTTTAATTTTATTTCCATAATTATATTTTACAAAGACACAAAACTATTATTGGACTAGACATACTCTTATCACTAGGCACTACTAAATTCATACCCTTAGCACCAGGTACTACTAAATTTATAAGAAGCTATTTCTGAGTAATGATGATATTGGCCTGTTGAGGATTCAAGACATTTGCTTTCTCAGCACCAACAGGAAAGAGTTCAAGGAGGAAGGGAATGCACTAGAACACCGTTAGGCTCAAATGCATGTGCACTGGCACATGTGAATGGTTGCTTTTCAAGGATATTGAGAAAGTAGTCATCATTATTTTCAAAACAGTTTATAACTATTCTTAATGTCATTTACCATAGTCATGCAGTTACAAAAACATATATTGAGTATCATATTTTCAAGCTTCTTCATATTCTTGTACAATAACGAAAAACAGCGTGTGGATCACATTTACTGCATTTGTAAATATACATTGAATGTTTTTGTAAAACCGCAACCTAAAATTGACTGTGTTTTGAATACTTTAGGTTTGTAGTCTCTAACAGTAATTTTATGTATCCTCAAAAGTGAGAGAAGTAGGTGCTGGGGGCTGTTCAGTTTAGAGCACTTGCTTCTTTTCCACAGGACCTGAGGTCAGTTCCCAGAACCGACGCGAGGTAGGTTACAGCCGCCTGTTAACTCCAGCTCTAGGGGGATCCAATGCCCTCTTCTTGTCCCAATGTGCACCCACACATTCACAGCATACACATGCACAGGCAAACACACAGACATAAAACAGTAAGCAAAAATAAAAACAAATCTTTAAAAGAGAGGACATACACTAACTTAGCTCTATTTACTGGTGAGCTCCTTCGCATGTCTAATCACAATCCCCGGCAACACAGAAGCTGCATGAAGGTTCGGAGCTGTGACAGCAGCGGGGAAACTGGGAACAGCCGCCCCCTCTGCCGCTCTGCCCACTTCAGGTTCTTCCTTCACAATTGTAAGTTTAATTTTATTTTAGTATACACAGTGAGTGAGTTGGCTTGAATTGACATTATTTCAAGTGAAATTTACGTTTCAGAGAGTAAAAGAATGCTGGATATGTGGTTATTGCTCTCTTAAAATCAAAGAAGGCATGAAACCCGCTAAAGATCACAGTCACGCCTTATCCAGCAACTTCCTGCGAAAGTGTGCAGGTGGCAGGGTGAAGAGAAGAGGCTTTCTTTCTCCTGCTCCAATTGCACTGCCCTCAGCTCTCATCTCCAGCCCCCACACCAGAAGTCCTGCACTCAGAGACTCCCCCATACTTCAGATGATAATTTACAGTTTCAGCTCCTTTTTCTTGATATACAGAAGTCTGACAGAAGCAGCAAAAGAAAGTTGAAGATGGAAATTTTAGGTTAATAGTTTTCTTTTCAGTTCTAGAATTGAAATCAGAATTTCCTGCTTTTTTTAATTTTTTTTCCTCACATGAAAACCAAAAGATGAACTGATGGCAATGTATTATTATGTTATAGCTTACATCTTTAAATTTTGAGCATCCTCAATGCGAACAAGTATAAGAATTTGTGAGGAAAATGAGACAACTGCCCTCTCAATGACCAGTGTTTGTGAAATAGGTAAAGTACAAATTGTAAGAAATGCCAAGGGTAACCAAGGCTCTTGTTTAAAAATAGAATGGACATACATTAAAGGGCGGTTTATATTGGCTTATACAATGTTTTCAGGGTAGTTCAAAAATGGCTCAATTTGAACACCGAGAAGAAGGCATGAACCTAGTAGCTGTTCCTCCCACTGGGCTGGCTCCCTTAGCTGGCCTCATCCTTCAGTGAAGGATGAAGGATTGGAGGATTCCTGGAGAGCCACGGCTCTCCAGTCCAGATCTGAAGGTTAGTGAGGCCTGGTTCTGAGAGCAGGGAAGGGAAGAAGCTGCAGCATGGTGGATTGTCTCGCTGGTAAGAGTGAAGGCAAGCAGCCCAAAGCAAAGCTGCCTTCTTCCATTTCCCTGTGTCTAGGCTGCCACTGGCAGGTGATGCTCCCCTTTAGAGTAGGCCTTCAAATTTCAAATATCTTAAGACAATCTCCCAGGATTTCCCAGTAGCTTGCCTTTTAATTGATTCTAAAATGCAGTCTACTTGACAACCAAGATCACCATCTCAGTGCCCTAGAAGAGGACTCTCTTATGACCTGGAAGAAGAAATCCCTGTTGAATCAGCTCGTGACTATGGGCTTTTTCTTTCTTTCTTTTTTTTTTCATTTCAGTATCATTTTATTACTTTATAAAGACAAATGTGTTTTTATTTTAATGTTTTACCTCTTACGTTGACATTAAAATATACTTCAGCCTTATAATGGTAGCAGATATTTAAGATTAATTATATATGTATACACACACATACACACACACACACACACACACACACACACACACACACGTGTGTTTGTGTGGGAGGGGAACACTGGGTATTTTGTCCATGCCAGGCAAAGCACTTCTCCAATGAACTATATTCTCAGACACTATGTCCCAGGTTAACTGTGTCATCGTTTGCACATTATGTCAGCCCCCAAATCTTTGGAGGAATGAAGGAAACACAGTACTTTTTCTGCTTCACCTCCACTTCTCCAGTGCTAGATTATAGGTGTGCACCACCACACCTAATGTGTATTTTAAATAAATGTTCTTGGTATTCTTTAAAGGGAAAATAGAATTCTTCCAATGCAAACAACTAAGAAGCTGCCCAGCAGAGTATTCTTTGGGTACTGAATGGACTCATACTCTCCTCTGTCCTTACGACAGTTCCAACATCTTCCAACTAGGGAGTTTTGCTCTAACCATGGTTTAAAGAGCAATATCTCACATCTTTCTGATTATGTAAATTATGGCTGAGAGAACCATTCCAAGTCCATTGAGATGATTATTTAACCTGTGGGTTACTTATGTTTTTATGGCAACATCGTTCTCACCTTACACTTTACACAACTGGGAAAGCACCCTGCAGATTCAAACTACCAGGACAGTTGGCTTAGTCATGGTTGAGTGTCATCCCAAATGACAGTAATGCACCCATCTGCATGTTCATCAAGCTGGCTTAGCCACCTGCTGTTAATGTCTCACCAGGTTGATTTCTCCTACAGTCATTGAATTCACTTCTTAGAACAAAGCATGGATATAGAAAGTCACATCCAGCTCTAACATTCTTCACAGGGAGGACATGACTAACGGTAATTCTCAGGTGTGAAAACTAAATCCCCCATTTAACAGAGCATGATGGGAAGACACTCTATACTCTTACAGTGTAATAGGAAATTGTCATAGCTTAATTATTTAAGATTAATTGAGGCATTCCCCCTTTATTATGAATAAGGGACACAAAAATCTAACCCCAAATCTTTCTTACTTTTCCTCCAAAGCTACTATTTCTTTAAAAATAATCCCTCTCTCCGAGGTCTACAGATATAGATGCTCCTTCCCACAGCCTTTGGCCAGGTTGAGGTTCTCCTTGGGCAACTGCAGAGGAATCTAATCATTACTGGTAAGTGATAGCTGAAGCATGGACTCTGAAGTGAGACAATCCGGGTGTGAAACCCAGTGCTGAGGAATATGATATACCTTGCTAGGACTTCACTCTATCCTCACTTGTAAAACTATAATAAACGTAACAGAAAATAAGCAGCGCCCACATTTTAGAGTAATTACTTACTTTTTTAGCTCAACAGCATAAGCTTTCATCAATATCATGATATTATTAATGTATATGTAACCATTCCTTAGCTTCAGATGGCATACTTTACTTTCAGTCATTTACAGTCCTCATCAGTTGTATACTAGTGACCCCTAAATTTCCCTAGAGTGACTAAACAATTCAAGTTCTCAATGAAATATCAGCAGGGTAAATCTAACAAAATAATAAAAGAAAACTATATGCCACATCCATGAATGAATTATTCTAAGTATATAAAGACATTAAAATACTCAAAATTTAATGCAATACACATTAATATAAAATAATAATACAACTATAGACATAGATAAGATGTATTCTTGAGAAACTCAAGAGCCATGTATTAATAAAAAAAAAAAACAAACAGGAATGTAGGAACAGAGGGACACAATTTCAATCCCATAAAGAAAATGGTGCTGGCTGAACATTCACTTGCATAAAGATGAAACTGAAAATCCTGCATGTCCCCAAGTGAATTCATCTTTATTTCTCTGTTTTTGACAAGTCCTGTCTCCATTCCTATTTTAGTGGGTATTTCAGAGTTGTGTATACGCCTGCACTGTGTGCAACCAAAAATCTTTACTTTCCTTTATGGACTTCACTTCACGAAGGTAAATGGCAGCCAAAACTTTTCCACCCTAACATTGAATTAGATCTCAATCCAACCTCTCATCCATTTGTTTTTCTGAATTAACTTCCTCTCCTGTAATTTCCAATGCAATCTTCTAAACTGAAGTGTCTGGCTTTAGTGTAGTCTCCATTCCAGACATTTTACACACCACAGCTTCAGTAGTTTATAAGGTAATTATTCCCCTTATAAGTCTTTTTTCCCCCTTAAACTGAGTTCAGAGTACCCTCTAGAAAAGCTTCTTCCCCAGTAGGATTCAGGAAACCCTTAGTGATCTAGCCTTCCTACTTCCTCAGGTTGTATACTGACATAACAGATGTACATATGTTACTCTGCCATTTGAAATTTTCTGAAGACTCTCTTCTCCTTCAAGCATTCCCTCTTACGCTTGGGGTTTCATATAATTTCTCATCTGCATATTCCTTCTGCTTTGAGCAGTGGCTCAAGCATAGCCAAGTCATTTCCCTTCCCAGGATTCCTTTCCAATGACCTTTGCAGACCATCCTGATATGGAAGGGCTCCTTTAACCATCTGCTTGCAAATGAAAGGCAAGTAACTTGACATCAAGGATAGCAGAGAGTTCAAGGGCAAATACTCTTTCTTTAAGCCATAATATATACACAATAAACAGTTGTTAATAATAAGGAAAGGCAAGGGGAAAGGAAGGAAAGACGAAGCTCTTGGATAGCTCAAAGGAGCCACAGGAAGAAAGGAGGAGGAGAGGAAAGGCAGGTACTATTTTGGAAAAATCATTGAAACAAACAGAAATTGCAGTATTTATGAGTTCTAGAGAGAACAGGGAATTGATCCACATCTCAAAGCTATTTAAATATCCACAGCAATTTGTGAATTAATTCCAGAGCTATGAAGTCATTTTGTGTTTTCAACAACTCTTTTCCTTTCAATCTACATAATTATTCTTCAAGTTGCAATAATGCTGTGGTATTTTATTTCATTAAATATAACATAGCATATTTTGCATCCCCCAGAGAAAATGAAATGTCAAGACATAGCAATATCATAATATACATATTTTAGAAATGGTTAAATACAAAAGAATTCACTGCAGAATCTATGAACATAGGTGGTTGTCTCAGCTAGGTCTTCTCTTGCTGTGGTAAAACACCATGACCACAAACATCTTGAGAGGAAAGGGTTCATTTCAGCTTACAATTCTACATCACAATCCATCATCAAAGCAAGTCAGGGCAAGAATTCAAACAGGGCAGGAACCTTGAGGTAGGAGCTGATGAACAGTCTATGTAGGAGTGCTGCTTACTGGATTGCTCCCTATGTCTTGCTCAGTAAGGGATTTTTTTTTTATAGAGTCCAGGACCCCCAGGCCAGAAGTGGCACCACCTACAATGGGCTGGTCCCTCCTACACCATGAATGAAAATACATCACATGCTGGCCTACAGACCAGTCTAGTGCAACATTTTTTCAACTGACTAGACATAAAACTAGTCAACACAATGAATATTACCTTATTATCCACAAAGAATAGAAAAGCTGTTCTCCATGACCATAGGCACAAGGATATTAGTGGATATCATCTAGAGGACAATAGAGTGATTTTAATGGGGAGATTTTAAGTACTATACTATAATTTTTAGTATGAGATTTTATATGATTCAAAGGATCTATAACATATTTTCAAGCAATTACAAAACAATTTGGTCTAGTTACAAAGATAAGAGTATAATGTTTCCCATAAGTAATATTAATCATTTGGAGTTCTGTAATACAAAATGGAAGACTAGCAAATCAAATCTGAGAACTACTCTGACATAATGCACAGGAGCAATGCCTTTAATGTGGGACTTGTTCAAATCCAAGAGCTATTCACACAACACACAGAAACAGTGCCCTTGTCATGGGGAATTCTTAAGTAAGCTGCATTGTCACGTGACTGTATTAATAATCTCCCTGTGGACACACTTCTGGGTGTGTCTGTGAGGGAGTTTTCAGTTTTCACACTGGGTGGGAAAACCCATGCTGAATGTAGGTGCAATTATCCGATGGTCTGAGGCGTCAGTGGAAATATAGAGGGAAAAAGGATAAAGCTCTTACACCCCAGCCTACATCTCTCTCTGATCCCCAACTGTAGATATGATATGACTAGTTGTATCAAGCTCCTGCTACCCTGCCTTCCCTATGACTGACTGCCTATCTCCATCATGTGAGCCAAAACAAGGCCTTCCCTTCCTTTAAGTCACTTTGTATTTTACCACAATATTGAAAGAAAAATTAACTAATATATAATACATCCCAATACTGAAAATCAACTAAGATCTTAGAAAATAATGTTTTCCTTTTTAAGAATGAATATAATAAATGCCAAATATACTTGTTCTTTCATGGTAGTTTTTCTGATGTTATAACACTGTATCAAAAGCCATTTAAATAATAAATTAGAAGGAAAAAGAGAAGCCAGACTTTAAACTGCTAAAAACTTAAACAGAATAAAATTCGGGCAGGTAAGATGGCTCGGCAGGTAGAGGTACTTACTGCTAAGCCCGAAGACCTGTGTTAGAGCTCGGGACCCGCACAGTGGAAGGAGAGAGCCATTGCCCAAGCTGTCCTCTGATCCCCCACGCATGAATTATGACATGATGGCAAACCCCAATACACACAAATAAATGAATATATAAAACATACCAAAGAAAAATGAAAAAAAAAATTTGTTCTAAGATAGGACTTCAGGAATCAGTCTAAGAGATAAGCCAGAAGCACAGGACTCAAGCAGATGAACAAAATTCTCTCTAATAGCCAAGATGGGACATCACGATTTAAATGTGCATAATCTCTCATCAGCATAAAACCAAAGTTCTATTGGTTCAAAAATGAGTACAATTTTAATACAAATAATTGGCAAGGCAAGTGTACACTGGGGTCGAAGCATTACCAATGACAAGCAACATCAAGATCGAGACTTTAATTATGTTCAACCAATTAAGGAACTTCACAGGTAAATATATTCTCAAGTGCAATTTAGATACCATGATAAAATAACTATTAATTAGAAAATTAAAAATCTTTGTCCTTTCTCCACTTTATGTTTTAGAAAATGATTGTCTTGCATGTAGCTTTACCTACATTACGTCATCACCACAGAAAAGAGCACGGATTTGCCAATGAAAAGAGTGACTTTTTAAAACTCTATTCTCCCTAATATTGTGAGCAATCCCAAAATAAATTCACACCCTAGAGGGCTATAGTCACTGAAGAATAAATGGGACATCTTCTTACCCACTGGCACTGCGGGTGTGGAGCAGAAAGTGACGAGAGATGATATTTAGAATGAGATTCCTAATGACCTGTGACATGCTGTCAAAATTACTATCAATTTTATTTGAAGAGGGCTACCACAGGCTTTATAAGAAGCAGGCTTTTAAAAAGTGATGACCTTTCATTATATTTAGAAATAAAGGAGACTTATAAAGAATGCATTTGGACCTTAAAACACCAGTAAGGTTATTCCCAACACTGCTTCCATTGTGTGTGCTTGTGGAGAGTTTGTGATTTGGTTACACAGCACTTACCAGATCAGGTGTTAAAAGATGTGCATTTTCAAAGCTCAGAATTTCAAGTATGTACCAAGGATGAAGGGTCAAAACAGTCAGTGGGCATTCACAATAGCAAATTTGCAAATTTCTAGTAAACAAGAAAAGTACTGGTGGATATTTTGGAGAATCCTAAGGAAGATTGGTACAGCTTTATTTCTATTTTGATTCTCTACAATGAAGAAATATGTGGCCAGGCAGTGGTGGCGCAAGCCTTTAATCCCAGCACTCGGGAGGCAGAGCCAGGCGGATCTCTGTGAGTTCGAGGCCAGCCTGGGCTACCAAGTGAGCTCCAGGAAAGGCGCAAAGCTACGCGGAGAAACCCTGTCTCGAAAAAACCAAAAAAAAAAGAAATATGTTAGGTACAGACAGGAATATAGTGAAACCAACCAGTTTCTACAAATTAAAATTCAGGCTAGATGCTCAAATTCTTCTATACATTAGAATCTAGGGAAAAAAGTAATTCAGGTCTTAGATGAGAAGACGTGTAGTTCCTTAAGTGCAGGAAGGTCTATATTGTATAGGTATAGACACTCCAATAATGTAGCTCATATTAGAGAAGTAAAAACCAGGGCTCACCTAGTTTTTATAATTCTAATTATTTTATCTTCCAAAGTTATGGTACTCTGAAATCAGACTCATTAGCTTATCAATTAAAAATATATGGTCAGCAGTCTCACAACTCAAATTGAATCTCAGAATGACCTTGGAACAATACTATGTGTTGTTTGAAATCATGTTGCACTATGTAGGCACCTTGCTCTTGTGCTTCATTTGCTGAAAGTGAACTTCAAAGGAGACAGCATCTTGTGCCAATTTTCTGCTATTAAAATGGAAAGTAAAGAATACTTTCAACCATTAAAATAGTACAGAGAGACAATAATTTCTCAAAAAGTATTAAACTCCCTTGAGGATAAAATCTGTAAACAATTCTAATGTACTTCTCTCACATGTACCTAGAAAAGAGTATAGCATTGGCTGGGCGGTGGTGGCGCACGCCTTTAATCCCAGCACTCAGGAGGCAGAGCCAGGTGGATCTCTGTGAGTTCGAGGCCAGCCTGGGCTACCAAGTGAGTTCTAGGAAAGGCGCAAAGCTACACAGAGAAACCCTGTCTCGAAAAACCAAAAAAAAAAAAAAAGAGTATAGCATTAATCTGTGATCTAAATAAGAGCCCTGTAACTTACTGTACAATTTAAATGCCATATACTCATAGTGATCAACTTAACATGAATACAGGTATCAATATAAATGCTAATATTGACCAAATATTTAATAGGTCAGGTTCTGTACTAAGAATTTATGTGGATAAGCCAGGCGGTGGTGGCGCACGCCTTAATCTCAGCACTTGGGAGGCAGAGCCAGGCAGATCTTTGTAAGTTTGAGGCCAGCCTGAGCTACAGAGTGAGTTCCAGGAAAGGCACAAAGCTACACAGAGAAATCCTCTCTCAAACCTCCCCCCCTCAAAAAATTATGTGGATCCATTCATTTATTCCTCAACACAACTACCCATGTCAAATGAACTAAGAAGTGGGTGGGAGGAGTTTTACTGTATAACCAAATTGATATGCAAGTGATGTTACCAAACTGAACCTGGTCATTCTGACCACAGTTCACCATCTTAACAAGATACATTATTTTCTCTACAGAGGCATGGAGGGACTTACTTGGTTATTGCACCATGAGAATAATGACATCAGCAACACAAAAAAAGCCTTAGCGAATGAGAACAATCCCAGTACTCATTTGAGTAAAGTTACTATTCTCTCCAAAAGAAACAACAGCTCCTCTTCCTGCTAACCTTAATAGGAACAGAAAACCACCATGGATCAAAAGCAAATAAAATATCTACATACATTTATTCTTGTTAAAAGGGCAATCAAGTTTTGTAAGCCACAACATGAATGAGAAAATGTCTCTTAGTACCATATATTTGCACTGATTGATATAGAATATGTGTGCATATATAGATACTATATATCTACACAGTTTGAAGATAAATTTCCATGAAAATAATATAGAAAGCTTGAGTTCTATCAGCACACTACCTTTGACACAGACACCTGTGTTTGGATCCTCAGGGTCCACTGGAAAGTGAGGGAGAGGGCATATATCTATAGCACCAGCAATGTAAGGCAGCGACAAGCAGCACTCTAAAGCCCATTGGCCAGTCTGGGTAGCTAATAAGTGAACTCTGGCTTTAGAAAAGGGTCCTGTCTAAATAAATAAAGTGGAGGTAGATACCAATGTCTACCTCCAAATGCACACATACTTGTATGCATACACACTGACATATATATGTGAATATACAAACACACACATAGACTATAAACATACATAAACAAACAAGAAAGAAAGGAAGGAAGGCAAAAAGGAATGAAGGAACAAAGGGAGAGAGTGACAAATAATGGAAAATTTGATTACTGTATATAAATCACTATAAAATTCCAAGCTTGAAAATATTAATCTACATAAATCATAAGAATAGAAATCATGAGAAAGTCTCATTCTCACACTAATAACAGTGTCTATTTGTTCATTATTTTTAGTGAAACAAAAAGAGGGTAGTAGGCATAAATGGCAGTAATGTCAGGAATGTATCTAGTCTAACTGGATGCACTACAGACAGATGATCTGGAATGATGGATCTGGGGTAAATAGAAAATCAATTTCATTGTCAGGAAGGAAATATCAAGTCACCCAAGAATAGTATAATGATGGAAATCTTAAAGAGAGGGCAGAATCAAGCCAAAGAGGAGGGTCACAATCCAGGGATCCCAACTAAATGGAAAACTGAAATGCAGAACGATTAGATCATAAAATAATGTGGTATGGATAAAGGAACTTTGAAGTCTTTCCAATGTGTGCCGAGTCCAGGGCTGTACGTGATGAAGATATAAAAGATGAGGGGCATTGTTATCTTAAGGTTTGGATACTCTAGAAAACAAAAGTAGTCTAATATTTACCATTGCTCATAGAGAGGGGCACCATTCATTTTCTGTGAACTAAATCATATTCACGAGGAAAATGCTTCAGTAACAAACATCCCTTATACATTTTTTGAAATACCAGACACATTGATTGACAATGACAGTAGATAACAAACAACATCTTAGAATCCCAAACCCAATCTTGATTATCTAAGGGCATTCATTAATAAGAATAGCCAGATAAGAGTCCACAGGAAGCTCTACTCCTGAAACACTGTCCTCATGAATCTCTCCTGAGTTCCCTACATGCTTCCCGGTGAAATGGGAACACTGTGCCTGCTTGGCCCTGGCATGATGCTGAGGCTGTTGTTTCGTGACTGCCATTAAGCTCCATATAATCACCACTTGCTCCGCCAGCAAGGCCACCCAACCCTGATGCTCATGACTGATTGCTCTCTGCTGTAGCTTCCAGATACAAGCTCGAAAGCTGCTCCAGCACACTGCCTCTCTGCTTCCAGATCAGTGTTTCTTCCAATTCAATGTCATCTTCATCCTCCACCACAATGTTCTCCATTCTCATGTTATTCATCTATTCTCTAAGTGTTTGGGGGCACACTTTTGAAAAGAGAAACGACCAAAGGATCAAGTCTTTATAGACAATATTCAAGCAATGAATTGCTCCTAAGTGTGTGATGATGAGGGATTGCAGGGGGTGGGATGAGGCATGGCTGGGGATGGACAGGCCCAAACCACTCCACTGCTCTTATAACTCCTTTAGTCAAGGTGCCTAAGTTCAGCCCCATGTGATACATCATCTTAAAATTAATTCTACATAGTTTTTATGAGCAATAACATACACTCAGGAATGTTTTGCTTTTAACTACTGCTATCAAACAGAAATTGCTGATTTGGTAGACATACCAGTGTGTCTAAACTGCAATTGTCCAAAATTTTATTTTCACAAACTCTTTTCTATTCCCAAAGAAATTATTTGGTACATGAATGTAGAAGAATTGGTAACATATTTGTTTCTATTATCATGCACAAAAATAACCTAACAAAAATTAATATCCTAAAATAACAAAAAAATCTTTATGTCACACGTCATGGAAATCAGATGCTGAGGAACCACATCACTGAGTTCTGTGCATAAAGTTTTAGAAGCTTGGCATCAATATTCTGGCTGAGCTGCAGTGTCCTTTATAATTCAAGTTTATTCATGTTCAATATGGATGTTGGTTAACTAACTACTCAATTTAACCAGACAAAGAATATCCAGCATTCCTTCTTGGCTGGTTACATTTATTTTCTTGTTGAAAAATTAGCTGATTTTTTTCTTTTGCAGTTAATTTTTGGACTGTATTATTTTAAATGATTTCTCAAATAGGCCATTGGATTTAAAGCTAAGTATACTTCAAAGTTTGCTCAGGATTCCCGTGTAACCATATGGATGATCTCTTGTACTTAGGATTCATTTTGAATGTGTAAGAAATGATTTATCCCAATCTTATCTTTGAGGGCACATGTTATCTTGATCTAAGACAATGCATTTTAAACATCTGGAGACATAGAATTTGTCAGTGAAGAAAATATAACAGACTTTTCCATTGCCTTATTTACATCATCAGAATCAAAATGACAGTTGGGGATGAAGTGCCAGTTGGTACAGATTCATGGTTACCAAGACATGTATCTCAGGACATGTCACATACGAACATTTACTCACGACGTTCATATGACAACTTTGGATTACTGTCTCAACAAAACTCTAAGAAGACACAATTATATCTATGAGTGTATCCATATCAGAGTTCTCACAGGAGCAGGATGCAGTACATGATTCCAGAAAGTCTGTCCCTACAAAAATCAGTGTCTGCATTCATTAATTCACTAAGTTATGGGTAAAACACAAATATTCTGAAATATAACAGTCAACATCTCTAAAAGGCAACAGGCACCTAAATCCATAATAAAGGTTCAAGGGGGGATCAATTATACCTTGACAAAAAAAAAATCTGTGTTGAAGAAGATAAATGTCAGGGTTTATTTATATGTCTTTCATTTCATTTCATGACAGGATCTCTAAGTTGGATTTGCATAATACCTGAGAGTATGTATAACTATGAAATAAAAGCAAAACATCTTGGTCAGTATTAAAGAGAAGATTCTTCCTCTTCAAATCATTAACACAATC